>NW_027531999.1:7440285-7545048 GCF_008692635.1 Crocuta crocuta | reverse complement strand
AGAGAGAGAGAGAGAGAGGGAGGGAGGAAGGGAAAGGAAGGAAGGAAGGAAGGAAGGAAAAGGAAGGAAGGAAGGAAGGAAAGAGAGAGAGAGAGAGAGAGGGAGGGAGGAAGGGAAAGGAAGGAAGGAAGGAAGGAAGGAAAAGGAAGGAAGGAAGGAAGGAAGGAAGGAAAAGGAAGGAAGGAAGGAAGGAAGGAAAAGGAAGGAAGGAAGGAAGGAAGGAAAGAGAGAGAGAGAGAGAGGGAGGGAGGAAGAGGAAGGAAGGAAGGAAGGAAGGAAAAGGAAGGAAGGAAAAGGAAGGAAGGAAGGAACTAAGTTTGGAGAATGTTGATTATTATTCACAGACATCTAACCTGCTATTTGTTAAAATACATTTTAAAGTTAATGTGAGCCGAGAAAAAATTATTGTAATATTGGCAGCCTCCGTCTGCTCCCCGCTGAAGTGATGTGAGTGGAAAGACAAGATTTTGGAAGAAAGCATCACCCCAATCCTTACATTATCACCTACCCAAGAAACAAAACACAAGACCGGAAAGGAACTTCAAGACACAGATGCCAAAGTCCTCACTGTGCAGATAAGGGGTCTGAGGTGAGTGACTTGCTCCAAACCGCTCAGTTCAAGAGTCAGGGCCAAAACTCAGGTCTTCTGTCCAGTTCTGGGCCCTTTCTACTCTATGAGCTGCAGCTTTTCTGTTTCTGTTAAAATGAGTTTCTTTTAAAATGCGTTTGAAATACTATAAACATATTTCCTCAACTCATTCTCCTGTGTAAAACCTCACAGGGAAAGCTAACTTCCGAAGGTGAAGGGAAAATACTGTTTCCTTTCTAAAATGGTCAAAAGAAAGACAACTTGATAGCATAAAAACGTCCCCTCGCCCTGTGAGGAGGCTGCCATCATTATTGGGTGGGTAATAAAGAAATAACTGAAGAAACAGATTCCAGTTGATTGCATGTGTGGTGTGTGCCTTTGAAAAAAGAGCCCAGAATATTTCCAAACGTTCTCACATAGGCCGCACGCATCTGTCCTATGTAACCTGAAAATGATTTACCCTGGTGAAATCATTTGTGCCAACCTGCCAGCAATATGAATGATTTTGTTTGTCTACTGTCTCAAAATAATTGATTTTACATACATTAAGCTAATTAAAATAGCCAGGCCCTTTCTTCGCAGAAAATCCACAAACCTACTTCTAATTATGCTTCAGAGGTCAGGGAATCAACTCATGGAAGAGCCTAGAATTTGTTTCAATCTACTAAGATAAAACCTAAAAATGTGTTTTCAATACATCAATAAAAAATACATTAAAATATTTGGTATTTTTAGTCAGTCTCCAACTTACTAAAGGGTCCTTTCCCAAAAGTTAGTGGGTAAATGGGTTGTCTGGAATTCAGAGTGCATTTTCCCATAGAAACAATGTCAACCCCACGACGTGGTTCCCAGACGACCCTTCAAGCTCTGTTTAACCCATAGTGTAGCAGACTATGGTATGTTTTAGAATTATCATTTTAAGTTTAATATTCTTTATTCATTGGCTCAAAAGGAATTGATCAATTTACACATTATCTTAAATGCTAACTTCTAGAAAGGCCAATTTCAGTTATAGGTTTTCATGATGGTAGATGGATGCTTTTGAGTAATTACTGTAGCAGGCTTTGGGGGAGGTGTACTTTCAAGACTCGACACATAGATAAAACTAGGTCTCTAGTTGTCTAATTTGATCTGATCACTTATGACTAAAGGAGGAAACAGAGAGAGAAAGGCCCTGGGTCCCCTCTTCAACCTCCACTGCCACCAAGGTAACATGACAAGAAATGAAAGAGAAGGAAAGGAGCAGAGAGGTTAAATTAGGTGCCCCTGCATGTGAGCAGAGAGGATCTAAGCAGTGAACGATGAGAGAGAGGAAGGGAAGGGACATTGACCTCTGTTGTTTCTAAAGAGCCAGTGCTGGCCTTGGGGCTCCTCGCATCTGTCCAGAGAGTTCAGAAAGGAAAAGGAAAGTGTTCGGGGTAGTCTGTTGTGAGCGTATGCACTAGTGTTTTAGAAGACTCAGTAGGAAGTGTTTGTTCTACAGAGGCAAGAGTTGCCTGACTTAGGAAGAACTGGACTCCCAGTTTGAATCCACGCACATCTATCAAAGACCTGGTGTTCCAAGAGCTGGGGCTAGAGGACCAACTGCAGAAATTAGCACATGATCATGCGTTACCTTGTGGAGATGATAATAGCTAACATTTCTTACTTGTTTTTACTGATTTAATCTTCACAACAGATATTATTATCACCCCATTTTACAGCTGAGGCAACTGAGGCACAGGGAAGCTAAATAAATGGCACGGAGGCATGTGGCTAGTACCTGGTGAGGCCACTGTTTCTACCCAGGTAGTCAGAGGACAGAGCTGGTGCTCACAACCATCATGCTACACTCTGCCCTGACGTTTCCCTGGTCAACATTCTTGTCTCTTGCCAGCAATCGCTCCTGCCCTGATTCCATCTGGGATTTGGAATGCATTCGGAGAAGTGGCTGTGTATGGAGACTGGAAGGGGCCTCCAAGGTCACGCCTTTCAGGCTTCCTTCACATTCTACAGCTACTGTGAAGAAAGTTGCATTCCCACAGAGAACATATCAGACTGTAAAAAAATTATGACAAAAGGTCTCCAAAATGATCTCTGAAACTTGGATCTTATCTCATTCCACAAGCGAAAGCCAGTTTCCTAAATCAAAGAATGAAACCAAGTACATCTTTATCAAGTAGTGTTTTGACATCACTCCCCTTTGTATGACTGGACAGGCACTCCCATTGTCTATAATTTTTAAACACTCCTGAACTTTGGCCTGGAGACCCTCCTTTGAAACGAATTTTCCTCCCTGGACCCACTAGCTCATATTTTTTTACTTCAACCTGGCAAAAGTTATTATCCCTCATAAAACTTTACCCTCTCTCCTGTCTAAGCCATCACATAAACCATTCCTCCTGATTATACGTGCCTCTTCTCAAGCCGTATCCATTACCCTGTCAACTTTCCATGGAGGTTAATCTACTAGTGAGAATGTAGATGGGCTCCCGGGGCAGATATTCTCACAGTGTCATGGGCAGAGACTCCGAAGTCAGCCAGTCCAGGTTCAAATTCCAGTTCTGCCCTGTGCTGGTTGTGCCGTGTGGGGCAAGCTGTTGGACCTAAGTCACTGAGAGCAGTGGCATCACAGCTGTTCTGAGGATTGGATGGGATCTTGCGTGTGAGGAACTTACTTCAGGGTCAACGCGTCATAGACTTCAACAGATGTTGGTCCCCATTTCTTACAATCCTTTTGGAGAGGCAAACGATCAGAGAAGTGTACAAAGAGACGTTCATCACACCATTCTCGAGGAGAAAGAAAAATGACCAACAATGTATGCCAGCCCTAGCTGAGTATGTAGCCTGTTCAAAGCCATGTTCTGAATATTGGAGCTGTTTAAACTATACTGGTGAGATTTTGAAAAATGAACCAGAAAATCTGTAGAGTGTAATATGGGATGGGGAGGGAGAGTTTGGAGAATCGAGTAGGCAGAAATGTTTTTTAGGAAAAAAGTGGGAAAAACCTATACCAGAAAGTAAATTATGATCATCTCCATAGAGATAATGTGCAAGGAGTGCGGATAGGTATTGGGATTATAGCTGATTTAAAAAATGTATTTTGTACTTTTCTCTATTTCTAAATTGTGTGCCTTTTATAATTAGGAAAATTATATGCTATTGAAAAATACTGTTTAAAGGTTAGTTTTCTCTGATGATCTCCTCCTGGCTCCAATCAATTCAGACATCCAGCTTACCCTCTTCCCTTACTGCCTTTCTTATTCTGCAGATTTATATGTCCTCTGCACAGCGGCCGTTGGTTTTGAATATTTGGCAGAGTCTGTAGTTGGTGTTTCGATACATTTGTGTGGGTTCTCTCTCCCTCATCAGACTGCATTTCCACCAGAGTATTTTCCTTCTATTTTCTTTATAGTTGTGCATAGTGACTTGGAAGATCCTTTTCCCAAATGTTAACTGATTGAGGTCATTGCAAATAATTCAGGGAGAAAAACAAACTTGCTTAAATTGGCTCACTATTAGCATTAACATTTATTGGGAGCTAGGGCTCAAATGCTAGGAATGGAAGGGCTTATAGATCAGTTGGGAATCAGGCCTTGTGCCTGAGACAATGCTGTGCATTTATGTGGCCATTTCGTTTCCTCCTGGGGCACAGAAATATCACATTTCCAAGGCCCCTTGCATTGAGGAGGGTCACAGACTAGTTCTGACCAGTAGAATGAGAGGAGAAGTGGTGTTGCCACTCTGAGCCCCTAAGCCATTTTGTATGTTCCTCCATGATTTCCTGTTTCCCCTGCTGGCTGCTGGCTGGATGGTGCCAAAGATGACCTTGAAGCCACAGTATGGTAGAGTCACAAGATAGAAAGGATTTGGGTCTCTGAGAAGAACCACACAAGAGAATTACCTAAACAGAAACATCTGAAATGAACAGTGTTACAAAGCTAAGACTTTGATTATATAAAGGCATTGAGACCTGAGAATTGTTTGTTCCTGTTAATAACTCTACCCAACTAGTAACATAAAATTATATAACATATTCTATATGAATTCAAGATAACATATTCTAAGTGTCATATGAAAAGTAGAATATAAGAATGCTTTATTTTTCCCCAAGACCATTTGCTTCATTGCTTTACCCAATCTGTTATGAATCTTAATGAGCAATAATAGGTCTACAGCTATGTCACAGTTGAAGAAACTGAACTTCATCGTTTGGCCCTAGGCTAAAGCCAATATTTTCTGACTCCAAATACTCTGCTCTTCCCCTATTGCACGCTGACTGCCTGCCTCTAGAACTATAGAGTTCAGAGCAGGGACTAATGATTGTATTGCTTACACAAAAGAAAATGTTTTGCCTAAATTGTTTAGGAAGTATTTCTGAAGCGTTGGTTCTACAAGAAGTTAATATGTGACCCCAAGAATGGAGTTCTAAGGACAAATGAGTTTGGGAAACACCGGATTAAACAAATGTGACCAGCAGTTTTCTCTTTACTGCCAAGCTCTCAGGGCCTTTAACTTACAGGTTGGAAGCTCAAGTGGATGTGGCATGAGTCTCCTCTATCTGATGATGGAGCTCTTTTATGGTAAGTCATCTGGAGTAGTGGGTGCTGGAACATACTTTGGGAGAGGTTGTTCTAGATAAGCTTCTCAGCTCTCTACTGCAGCCTATGTCCACTTTAGTTGGTTCACTTCCTTGCAGAGTATATTTCTCAGTTAGCGTTGGGAACAACAAAATTCTCAAATAAGCCCATTTAACCAAGATCCGAATCAAAGGGGACTTCCAGGGGATTTTCAAAATTACATTTATTTATTACTTTTTTAAAGCTTATTCCAAAGAAGAACAGGACACTTCATTGCAACTAGAAGAAAGAAAATATAAATAAACAGGGGGCAAGGAGATGTAAATCAACCAACTTGTATTCAACCCAACCAGCAGAGTCAACCTGTGGCATTTACTACAACAGGGGGCTGCTGAGGCAGGGGAGAGCAGGATTTGAGGAAGGATTAGATAATTTTACGAGCGTGACTAACATTTAAAGCTGTGTGAGCTAGAACAAAAAAGATACAAGGAAATGAAGTCTCATGTTCCAGGATGTAAAATGATCACATGTGGAGGGAGGGACAAGAAGGAATTCCCACCTCACGGTCCAGCGTGGGCTTTTACACAATGGGCCAGGTGCAATAGGCTTGACTTTCCCTCTTTATTTTCCTTTTCCTTTTCTCTGGGTACATCTGATTCTGGCTAAACAGGAGGTGGGGATATTAGCCCTGACAAATAGTGATTTGATCCCACAGGGCAACTCCTATTGAAAACCAAGATAACACAAATATTTTCAATTCTTCAAGTTGAACCCAGACTAAGTATTTTGTTTAGTGGGTGATCCTTTTGTTCTTTTATTAAGGGAAGATCATTTTATGAGAGCTAAGAATATTTTTATTCCTCGCATGGGAAAAATTTTAAATTCCCAACCAACCCATTGTTTAAGCAAATAAAAAGAACTGGAGAGTTCGCACAAAGTAAGGTAAGATCATCTTAATTAGCTGAGACTCTAGAGCAAGGATGAACCCAATCTTGAAGTGCTGGCTATTTCAAAATACTCTGTTCATCTTAAGCAGAAAAATACAATGTGTTTTTGGGCTGCAGTATTCTGAGCTTGGTGATGATTGAAGGCCCTGGAGGAGGAGATGGCAGATTTTATTGCGCTGGGTGGGTTCTCACCCTCCATCTCTCTATGGGAAATTTTGTGAAAATATTCGACTCCAGTGGCTCAGTGGAAAACATTTGGGCCCCAGGGAATCAGTGAGAGCTAAGTTGTATAAAGTGAATCTTATCTGGGACCAGAAGAATTAAGAAACAGAACTATGGGAGACAGACAACAAGAGGGATGGCAAAACCAGCCTCATGGTACAAAAGGTTAGTCTTTGAGCTTATAGCAAGTCGATTTCTCGGTAGTATGATTTTCTCTATGAAGACTAGGGTAAAGAATCAATCATATCAGGCATGGTGGCCTTTTCTCATTGTAGAATCTCAGTCGAACTTTTCCTCTAGTCTGAATGATTTGGATGTGTGACAATCCTGTATTCCAATAAAAACTCTGAGGAAGGATTATGCCTCTTGATACACAACAATCTTTCTGAACTTATGGCAGTGGCAGACACCATCATCTATACGTCATCAGCCCATGCTGGACTCTTACAGCGTCATCTATACAACCCCATTTTCCTACCCCTTCTTTCCCAGTAGAGCCGACTTCCCATGATAAAAACTTGAGGGACACCTGGGTGGCTCAGTTGGTTAAGTGGCCAACTCTTGATTTTGGCCCAGGCCATGATTTCATGGTTTGTGAAATGGAGCCCTTCATTGTTCCTGGCTGACAGTGCAGAACCTGCTTGGGATTTTCTCTCTCTCCCTCTCTCTCCCCCTCTTCCCATCAGGTATGTGCTCTCTCTCTCTCTCTCTCTCTCTCTCTTTCTCTAAATAAATAAATAAAACTTAAAAATACTTTGAAAATTTAGATAGGCATCCAGTTTTCCAGCCATATCTCACACCTACGATTGGCTGCACGACTCAGTTCAGGGGGATTCTAGGAAGTATATTTTTTTTGATAAAAGGAGAGAGATATGGGAGGAGCATTCCCCCCCCTTGTTACCCCTACATATTCTCTTTGATGTGCTTGTCAAAGAATATGATGCTTAAAATTGTGACCATCAAATGGCAAGCCTGAGGATCAAAGGCAGCATCAGAGGATTGACAAGATGACAGGGGAGAAACATCTTGATGCTGTGATTTTGTCATTGAGCCACTCTTACAACCCTGGGACTATATACCTCTTGTTTCCTGTTGAAACCACTTTCAGGTAGCTATTCCATTATAGCTCAAAGCCTTCTGATTAAATACACCCAGTGAAAAGGTGCCCATGTGTTCCAGTAGAGCATAGAACCCTGAAGAAACACATGGCCTGTGGCCTCCGGTCATCTTGAGTCTCTGACATTCATAGATGTGCTTTGACATATCCCTCCTGGAAGAAGAAGACAACCAGGGCTTGTTTGATTGTGGCGTGAGAATCCATCAGCTAACACTGGCAGAGCCCAAGGCCATGAACACTCGCATCCTCACCATCACTGAGAAAGCCTCAGTCATCAATGTTACAACTCAACATGAGAAAGGGGATTCTATACCACACTTTGTGCAATGTTTCTTTACCTTTCTTTCTTACTTCCCACAAACTTACCTTTTCTTTGTTTCTTACTTTCACTTCAGAGAACTTGTTTTACTTTCCTATTTTGTTAATTCTGATGTTACTTACTTTTTCAATATGATACAACAATAAAAAGAAGTTGCTAATTAGAACATTGACAAAAATTTATGTATAGAATGTTAGGACATGTTTTATTGAATAAGCAGAAATTTAGTTAGTCTTCAAAGGAATCCAACCTTCCCCTCTCCCCACGGTCACTGCCCAAATTTCACCCTCTCTAGTGCTACTAAATACGTGACTTCCCAGACTGGCCTATCTTCCATTCTTCATATCCTAAACTAAAAATACAAAACTACTATTATTGAAAATGGTACAACTCAAAGGCCTGGGAGAAATTTCACTCTAGGGGATATATCCATTTTTAAAATTTATTTATTTCAGATGTTCCTGTCCTGATTTCTCTTCTTTTTGAGTTTGATTTACAGTATACATGAGCAGGGATTGTGTGCCATATTTTGTAATTTAGTTAATTTGAAGATATGCTTCAAATTAAAGTATAGATAAAATAAATTTTAAAAAGTAAAGATACTTTTTTCTTTATCTGTCAGACTTTTGATTAACGGTAATACCATCCTGAGCTCAAAGCACAGAATCAGAGCTGATTAGTAACCAAAGCATTCAAAGTTTGGTACTGAAAGTAATGCATAGGAAATTCAGTTTCCCACGGGACAAAAATTTAGTACTCACACCTGAAATGTGTAAGAGAAAAAAGCTTGCCAGAAAAATGCTGTTTGCAATGCTGTGAAGGTCTGTTGCGTACCCTAAAAAGCGCTTCATATATGAGGGACTTGGTATGATTGTATTGTGTCTTTTTGGTTCTGTTGATTGTTTTTGTTTTGTTTTGTTGAAAGCCCTTTTTGCTCTTGTTTTTCAGATAAAAGAAAGGAAGTTTTGCCTGAAAATAAGCAAACATGATTCAGCCCAGCATGACATGCTCTTAGCAGCCAAGTGTGTGTTGCTCAGTGACTTCTCTTTCATTGCAGGTGTTGGTTTACCAAACATCGCCTCTTTTTCTGTATTATACAGACATGGCCAGACACAGTCACCCCTCAAAGTGTTGAGAAAGCTTCTTGGCTCCCATCACAAAAAAGGAACAATCCTTGTAAGTTCAACAGCGAAGCTGCCATTAACTGGTTGGCTGAGAAGTCTAATTATGATTTATCTCACCTTCCCTATAAAGATTACAAGTCAGGAAGCTTTCTCCTCTGTTTCCTCTGCTGCCAAGTAGAAGTGGTAACAATGCAACCTTTCCTCACAATGTTGCAGGGACTGATTATTTACAGTAATTCTAAAAAGATGCTCAGGGCGCCTGGGTGGCTCAGTCGGTTGAGCGTCTGACTCTTGATTTCGGCTCAGGTCATGATCCCAGGGTAGTGGGATCAAGTCCATGCTAAGCGTGGAGACTGCTTAAGATTCTCCCTCTCTTTCTTTCTCTCTCCCCCACCCCCCGCCTTACCTGCTCACCCTCCCTTTCCAGATGTATATAAAATTTCCCAATTTATCCTAATTGTCATTAGGGAATTGCAAATTGAAACAACAATGAGACACCAGGAACTTTCTTATTCATTGCTGGGGGAAATACAAAACAATACAATCACTTTGGAAGACAGTTTGATGGTTTCTTACTACACTGAACATACTCTTACTGTGCCATCCAGCAATCGCACTCCTTGGCATTTATCCAAAGGAGTTGAAAACTTATGTCCACACAAAACCTGCACAGGGGTGTCTATAGCAGCTTTATTTATAATTGCCAAAACTTCGATACAACCAAGATGTCCTTCAGTGGATGAATGGATAAATAAATTGTGTTATTATCCATACAATGGAATATTCAACGTTAAAAAGAAATGAGCTATCAAGCCATAAAAAGATATGGGGGAACGTTAAAGTCATACTGATAAGTAAAAGAAGCCAATATGAAAAGTCTACACATTGTATGATTCCAACTCCATGACATTCTGAGATAAGCAATGTTACGGAGAGAGTAAAATGATTAGTGGTTACCAAGGGTCTGGGGATGGCAGGAGAGACTCGTAGGTGGAAGACAAAAGTTTTAAGGAAATGGAACTATTCTGTATGATACTATAAGGATGGATACATGTCATTATACATTTCTCAAAACTCATAGAATGTCACCAACATACATCCGAAGTGTGATCCATAACGTTAACTATGGACTTAGGTTGGGAATGTGGGATGTTGACGGTGGGGGGAGGCTGTGTGTGTGAGGGTGAGGGAGGAGAGAAGAGTTATGATGAAACTTTAGTTTCTACTCAATTTTGCTGTGAGCTTAAAAATGCTCTAAAAACACAGCCTATTAATTAAACATAAGTAAATTAAAAATCTAAACAAATCACCACCAGGCAGAAAGGAGGTATAATCACATAATCACATATAAACTAATAAAAAATTGTTACAGGAATGCTTTAGGATTAGGTTTAACTATATATAACAAGAAATAGCAACAATAAAATGGTCACTTGGGAAAAAACATAGTATTTCTCTGTCATGTGAAATTATTATGGAAGTAAGCAGTCCCAGGCTGACATGGTGACACCATAGAGACTTTGTAGATCTGAGGCTCTCACTTTAGCACTTAACTACTGTCCCATGGTCTGATATGGTTGCCAGAGCTCCAGCCATTACATCTGTGTTCCAAGAAGCAGAGACTGAGGAAAGAGAGAATTAATGGCATGCATCCTCACTTTCATAGAGACGTCCTAGAAGTTCCATATTATACTTCTGTTTCTATCTCACTGGTCAGGACTTAGACAAATAGCCACACCTACCTGTCAAGGAATCTGGCAAATGTTTGGCTATTCAATTTATATTAAATTTTAGAAAATAGAAAGAGAAGAGCTGGCTGAACATCAAGGCTCTGTTTCTACACAAAAAGAGAGAAGAATATTAGGGTGGACAGCTGGCAGTCTGAGACATTGAGCAACAGTTGCTATGTTTAAAATACAGTGCTAGAAACAAAAGATACAGGGATATTAGATCAGCAGTGGAAATAAACATGTAAGCACACAGACATTATATAGGGCGGCAATTTGCTAATGATAAGAAGATTTCAGAAGATGACATGAATATGCATGGGTGGGGTGATCAGGGAAGGCCTTCTAGAGGTAAGGATATTTTACAAGGACCTACAGGAATAGAGAGAATTTGGATAGTAAGAGATGGAATAGAGGGTAAATTGGTATGAGAATGGCGTGAGAGAAAGCAAATTGTTGTTTGATGATGAAGGCTATGCCTGTCATTGGCACATATTGTGTTCTGCAACAGGCACAGAAATTTCCTAGGCAAGGACAGACTGATATCTGTAGTTGGGTACATAACTTAATGACATCAGTTTCTTTCTTCGCAGTCTGTCCATCATCTGCATGGGGTGGGTAGTGAGGGAGAGTTCCATTCAACAACACACAGTTTGAGTATCTCAGGCAAAGGGACTTTTTTCCCCCTTTTATATTTATGATAAAACACCCAAATATATATCCAAGTGGGATTACCAGTCTGGGTTGGATCCAAGAGACTTTGGTTACCAGAACTATTTCTCATCATAAATCCCCAAACAAGTTGAATTTTTCACTTCCTCCCCTAATCTGCCATGAGCACAGCCGAATTGCTCGAAGTCATCTACTTTTTGGCAGTGGCTACAATTCCAAGATGATGGAGCGATTCTTTTCCATATACATCATTATTATTTCTAGTATAAATATTTATCAAGCACTCACTGTGCAATAGAGAACAGCTCCTGCTTGGTGGTCTTCCCAGATGAACAAAATAAACATGAGTAAAGGCCAAGAGAAGAGGTGGGAAGAGAACATCAGCTGGTGGGAAACAATAGGAGTCGACTCTCCACCCATCCCCTTTTATTCCTGCTGGATATTAACTGGGACGTGACTGCCATATTGCAGATATGTAAATTACATGTGTTTTCATTTGCTTGACCTATACTTACACAGGGCCTGCTACATGCGATGCATTGTTCCAAGCTCTCTACAAACATTACCTCATTTATTCCTCACAGGAGTCCTTTGACATAGGCACTGTTTATTATCCAATTTACAGGTAAAGAAACTGAGGCACAGAATATTTTGTCCAAGGTCACCAAGTAGTAAGGCTTGAGAACAACATCATCTAACGGAACCTCTTCTCATGTCAGGAGAGTTGTACAACTGTGTGGTCCAACAGGAAAGCCACTGGCCCCATGTGGCGACTGAGCCCTTGAAACGTGGCTCGTGTGACTGAGGAGCTGAATTTTTTTATGTTAAGTTTGAATTTATTTAATTTTAAGTGGCCTAAACAGAAGTAGCCACATGTGTCTATCTAGTGCCCCCGTCACTGGCCCAGGAGCTGAAGTCCGTTCTCTGCACTATGTCGGTATGGCTCTTCTCTCTCTCTCTCTCTCTCTCTCTCTTTTAAACAGAAAGCCAAGAACCTAGGGAAATTCTTTTGCAAAACAGAGTTCCCGCCTGGTGCCTTTGCTGTCTAATTATGATAAACAATGTGAGATGTGAGTTCATGGGAGAAGAATGAGCTAACGACCCAGGTGGTGCCTTCCCCCATTTGTCTCCCGCTATTAAGGAGATGACAATAAAGCTCGATGTCCATTGGAAAGTTCTCACAAGCTGCAGCAGATGAGAAGGTCAAAGAGGAGAGACTGGCGGCTGGTTAGGGCACGCATGTTTGGTAGCAAAGCAACATTTCCAGAAGCAAAAGGCAACATTACAGTTTGTGGTGTCTGGTCAGAAAGGTACAGAGCAGATTCATGTTCCCGTTTTCTCTTTCCCTCCCTATCCGTGTGCACCTGTATCCCACACTCCTTTCAAGGCTAAGCCCCAAGGCCACCTCCTCCCTGAAGACCGCTCTCATCTCTCCATCTGAAAGCAATCTCTATAACACGCTGTGTCTTTCTTTTGATACTTAATCGGTTCTCCACTATGTCATTGCTGTGTAAGCATGAGCCTCCACTTTCCCGCTACACTCTCAACTCTTTAAGGTCTGATTTATCTTTGCATGAATTCTCCACATAACCTTGCACAGTTCCTTGCACACATTCCAGAAATGATTTTTTTTTTTACCACTGGATTATTTTATTTTTTTTTCCTTTTATACTTTATTGTCAAGTTGGCTTCCATATAACACTCAGTGCTCATCCCAAAAAGTGCCCTCCTCCATGCCCATCACCCCCCTTCCCTTCTCCCCCACCCCCATCAGCCCTCAGTTTGTTCTCAGCATTCAAGAGTCTCTCATGGTTTGCCTCCCTCCCTCTCCCCCACTATTTTTCCCCTTCTTCTCCCCCATGGTCCTCCGTTAAGTTCCTCCTAATCCTCCTATACGTGCAAACATATGGTATCTGTCCTTCTCTGCCTGACTTATTTCGCTCAGCATAACACCCTCAAGGTCCATCCATGTTGCTACACATGGCCAGATTTCATTGTTTCTCATTGCCATGTAGTATTCCATGGTATAGATAAACCACATCTTCTTGATCCATTCATCTGTTGATGGACACTTAGGCTCTTTCCATGTTTTGGCTATTGTGGAGAGTGCTGCTATGAGCATTGGGGTGCATGTGCCCCTATGCATCAGCACTCCTGTATCCCTTGGGTAAATTCCTAGCGGTGCTATTGCTCGGTCATAGGGGAGTTCTATTGTTAATTATTTGAAGAACCTCCACACTGTTTTCCAGAGGGGCTGTACCAGTTTACATTCCCATCAACAGTGTAAGAGGGTGCCCGTTTCTCCACATCCTTGCCAGCATCTAGAGTCTCCTGATTTGTTCATTTTAGCCACTCCAAAGATGATGTTAACTTTTGTCTGTTTTCTATGGGAAGCTCTAGCATGCGCTTTTATTACAGCATTGACTCCAATGTATTGAAAAAATTTGATAATAATCTCTCTCTCCCACACTGTTATAAACCCTTTTGGAATAGCACATATCTCAAAACAGAGGCTCAATAAACAGTGGACAACTATTTGTGGATGTAAAGGTATATATTTCTCTGTCTTGTGTTAAAAACAGAACGTAACCCTCCTCCAATGAAACTGTTCTATACTTGGTAGTTGAAGCATTAGGTCATACCAAACTAATGTTACTATTTTATAATAGCCATGCTGTGGGGAGGAACAAAGTGTAATTGTCATAGACGGTGAGTAATGTTCTTGCTTAACTGTGCTCAAGAAACACAGGTCATTCAAAAAGAGTTGGATTTTAGTGAACTGCACAGAATCCAATGTAGAGAAGAGGTGTGAAAAAAATGGCAATTAGGCAAGATATTGACATTTTCTACAAGTTAAGAGAATACTTTTGGAGATTTAAGAAGTGCATGTGAAGGATGTTATGACATTATGTGAAGTGGAGAGAGGAGGAGAGAGAGGCTGAGATAGACCAAGATCGCTTTTAACAGCCTTTGATTTAGTTTAATTGATCGAACATATACCCACACAAGGGAGAAGAGAATGAGGACATGGTAAAATTGACAAACATAAAATACTGTGACAGAAATTACTGGATGTTGCCTTGAGTAGGAGTGGAAAAGTTTGTTATACTAGGAAATAGTCATTTAAGTGGAAAGATGGTTTTTCAGGTCTTTTATGGCTTGTTGTAAATGATTAATTAAATACTCTGAGTGTTTCATTAAAAGTATGCATTCCTTCCAAATTAAAGTGTGTAGAGACTCGTTATAAATAAATTCATTGGGTGAATGAAAGGAGCATTTACTTCTAAATGAATATTACTGGCAAATTTCATTCTTGACATTGATTAAATAGACTGAATTTATTTTAATGTGCAATACGAACAACTTACAAGGCTAATTGGTTTTCTACCTTAGTGTTTTTGCATTATTTTATGCCTTTATAACTGATTCAAAAATTTTAAGAATTTGCTACATTAAAAAAAAAAACCCACTTTGCTGTTGAAAGTAAAAGAATGGATAAGACATGCTTCCTGCTTCACTGATTCTCCACCTCCATATGTCACAGGATGGTTTTAAGTGCCTACTATGTGCAAAGCATCTTATTGGATGCTGCAGACAGGAGAAAGAAAACTAAGACTTATTTCAGCTCTCTAGAAGCTCAAAATGTCATAGGAAAGACATATGCATAAAATAGTCTTAATATAAGACAGACTCAGGTAAGCAAGTGCTAAAATAATAAAGGTACAAGGTGCTTGGGGAGTAGAAGAAATGGGGGGATTAAGTCTGATGGGGAGGGGATCAAGAAAGGCTTCTCGGAGGAGGAAGGATTTGAGCTTGGCCTTGAGAGATGGCTGGGAATTTAACAAGAGGCTCAGAAGGAGAAGAGGAAAGAAAGGGTTTGTGTGGTCTGGCTTGTTGGGTTGTTCTGTAGAGAGGTTTTAGTGTTTCTCTGGACAATTTTGAACTGTCATGTGGAAGAGGCGTATGACACAGAAAATACACAGATCAAGGAAGAACTGGTCTGCAAATATGGCTTTGTGACTTCAGAGAGTGAAACCATGTCAGGCCGGGGTGTGGGGTACAGAAATGACAGATATAATTAGACACTGAGCAGGTCCACAGCTTTTTGATTAATAAGTTCGTTCTTCCTACGCATTGACTCATGGGCCTAAAAGGAACCTCAGAAAGTTACTTAGGTCGCCCTTGACTGTGATGTGTTTCATTTTTTGAAAATGTTTTTATTTATTTCTGAGAGAGAGAGAGAGCAGGTGAGGGTCAGAGAGAGATGGAGATACAGAATCTGAAACAGGCTCCAAGCTCTGAGATAGCTGTCAGCACAGAGCCCGATAACGGGGTTCAAACCCACGAACCGTGAGATCATGACCTGAGCCGAAATCAGACGCTTAACCGACTGAGCCACCCAGTCTCCCCAGCTGTGATGTTTTTCTGTGTGGCTCCTTTACCCTTGGCCCCATAATATGAGCTCTTCAAAAGCAGAGACCACAACCTTCAGGCTCTGCATGACGACCAGCGAGTCCAATAAAATACAGTGGTGGCATCTGCAGCAAAGGCCTGGTGATAGCACTCTTCTGTAGATCTATCAGTGACACGGTGCATAAATAGAGGCAGGGATTTGTGGATCTTTCAGCACTGTCTTTCCCCTCTGTCCCCATCAGGTGATGTTTCCTGCTTGGGGTGAGAGCTGACCCTTGACGGGTTTCATGCTGGTTTCCCACCATCTTGCCTTAAGAAAGATCATCCCTACCTAGCTACTAATTAGAAGTCTAAAGTTATGGAATGTTTGATCTGGAGGGGCTATTAGGAATCATCTAACTCTTCCCTTCTTCATTTTACTGTGGATTAGAGCAGAAGAAAGAGAATCTGGGGAGAAGTGACTTGCCTAAAGTCCCACAGTGAATGATTGGTGTGCCTGAATCAGAACTAGAACACAAGGCTCTCGGGGCTCCAGATGGTTTCTTTCTCTTGCACCAGACTGGCTTCCTTATGTGCAGCAATGGATGAGAGAGAGAGAGAGAGAGAGAGAGAGAATATTTCCAAGAGCTCAGCTCAGAGCTTTCAGTGTGATCATATAAGACAATGTATGCTAAGCTAAATAAGTAAAATGCATTGGTTCAAAATCCCCCCACTTGGAAAAACATTAGAATCCTGGGAATTTCTTGAGATGCAAGAAAGCTCAGCCCCCAGGACTTACAGTGTAAACACTGTGGCTAATTTGTTGAAGTGAGATGCCATTGATGATTCTCCCTGCGTTGAGAGATGACAGGGCTCCCTGACGGAACAAAGCAGATTGCTGGGTGAAGGCAGACTGCGAAAAGTGATCAGGAAAAGACAAGACATTTTACTGAGACAGATAATCCTTCTTGAAGAAGAGTTGGGGGGGAGGGGAAGACAACAGAAAAGAATTCCTCCCGTAAAGTTTGCCTTTCAAAGGGCAACCATTTCCACAGCTCTGCCTCTGCCCCCAGCACTTTGGACATAAGCTGGGGTGAAGCTTGGCAAAGCCAAAAGTGGTTCTAAAAACAGTGGAGTAGCATACTTCAGAAGCACCCCCAACTTGACCTGTTTGCTCTATCAGAGAAAGACAAGAACAATATTCAACGTGTTTACTTTCTAGCCCCTTGTTATTTTTTAAAAAGCTTATTCTTTGGGGTACTTGGGAGGCTCAGTTGGTTAAACGTCTGACTTCGGTTCAGGTCATGATCTCACGGTCCGTGAGTTCGAGCCCTGCGTTGGGCTCTGTGATGACAGCTTGGAGCCTGGATCCTACTTCAGATTTTGTGTCTCCTCTCTCTCGGCCCTCCCCCACTCGTGCTCTGTCTCTATCCATCTCTCAGAAATGAATAAAGGTTTTAAAAATGTTGATTCTTATATACAAAAGTGATACTCTGCTTGGTCACTTTCTTTCTTTTGCTTTTTTAAAAATTTTGTATGTTTATTTTTAACAGAGACAGAGTGCAAACAGGAGGGGCAAGGAGAGAGGGAGACAGAATCGGAAGCAGGCTCCAGGCTCTGAGCTGTCAGCACGGAGCCCAACGCGGGGCTCGAACTTAACAGACCGAGGTCACGACCTGAGCCGAAGTCAGATACTTAACTGACTGAGCTGCCTAAGTGTCCTGCCACTTACTTTTTTGGGGGGGGGGGGGTGCGGGAGGGGGGAAGATGCCCACAAGCCCTTCTGCAGGATACTCCACCTTACCTGTGAGAGTTTTGTCTTTCTGATGTGGTTTGGTTTGAGGCTATCCTTTTTCTTCCCATTTGCTTTTTACATTCCGCTAATAATGGCAGACTAATTCAACTACATGGAGTATCTTTTTATTCTGTAAAAAAATGCTTCATTGTTTCCATCCATTAGTACTTTACTTCTACTGTTACATAATACCTTGTTCCTGTTTCTACAGGAGACCGTTAATCTGATGTGGGAACCTAAGGCTCCCTTAGCAACCGTCTACTTCGGGGCCCCGCTTCTCGGAGCACCCAGGGGTTACTAGACTGCCCGAGGCTCACTCAGGGAAGCAGCGGACAAAGTCTGGCTGGGACCCATCTCTGTCTCCACGCTTGTGCTCTGTACTGCAGGCCGTTTTGCCTTCCTTAGAGCAGCCTCTTAAATCATATGTCCCTTAGGAAGTGTGCCTCACTCTGGTTTTTTCAGTGTGCTCACCTTCAAAGAAGTTTCAGAGTAACCACAAAATGGGGGCCCCTCGGTGGCTCGGTTGGTTACGTGTCCCACTCTGGCCCAGGTTGTGATCTCACAGTTTATGAAGTTTATGAGTTCCAGCCCCGAACCGGGCTCACTGCTGTCAGCGCAGAGCCTGCTTTGGATCCTCTGTTCCCCTCTGTCTCTCTGCCGCTGGCCAACCACCTCTCTCTCTCTCTCTCTCAAAAATAAACATTTTCTTAAAACTCCACAAAATCCTTTTGAATTCTGATTTTAAGGGAAAGTGGAATTTTCTTTCCATTTTAAATTATAGCGAGGAGGGGGCGCCTGGGTGGCCCAGGAAGTTAAGCGTCCCACTTCCGCTCAGGTCACCATCTCACTGCTCGTGGTTCGAACCCCGCATCGGGCTCTGTGCTGACAGCGCAGAGCCTGGAGCCTGCCTCGGATTCTGTGTCTCCCTCTCTCTCTGTCTCTCCCTCTCTCTCTGTCTCTCTCCCACACATGCACTCTGAAAAAATGAATAAATAAATAAATAAATAAATAAATAAATAAATAAATAAATAAATAAAACTTTAAAAAATAAATAAAAATGTGATTTTCTAAAAAAAGAAAAAGGTAATTTTCTAAATGCCTTTATTTCTCCTATATTATTGAGCACAGAGCTGATGATCTAGATATTCAATACCTATTTGAGGAATTAAAAGAAATACTGTGTCCACCTAAGGAACTGCTTCTTTAGTTCATTCATGTATTCATTCAGTCAAGGAATATTTATTTAGTGCTACCATGAGCCAGATATTGTTTGTAAGTGTGTAGAATATATGAGTATTCTTATGTATAAGAAAATACATATTCCTTATGGAGTTTATGTTCAAGCAAGGAGAGACAAATTATTCATTTCTTTTTCTTTTACTTTAACATTTATTTACTTTTGAGAGAGAGAGAGACAGAGCATGAGTGGGGGAGAAGCAGAGAGAGAGAGAGAGAAGGAGACAGAATATAAAGCAGGCTCCGTGCTCTGAGCTGTCAGCAAAGAGCTGGATGCGGGGCTTGAACTCATGAACCTCAAGACCATGACCTGAGCTGAAGGCGGATGCTTAATTGACTGAGCCATCCAGGTGTCCCTAGACAAACCACTTAAAATAAAATACAAATAAAGAGTAAAGCTTGTAATAAGTTAGCATTTAATATGTGCTTTAAAGACCAGGCTAAAAGAATTAGGACTAAGTGTGGAGAGGACAGTCTATAGTTTCTCTAGAGTGTGTGGTAAAGGGTCAGTCTTACCATAAAGGTGACATTCGACTTGAAGGAGGTAAAGCGTTTCTCACTCTGTTCTCCCTACAGCCAGAATCCCATTGTGGGTCCTCAGAGATGCTTCTGAGTGTGAGTGTTGGGGGGGGGTGGTGTTTGAGGAGACACTATGAGTGGAGGGCTTTGGATAAGCCCCCATCCCCACCCGGCAACAACCAGGCACTCCCAATTTTAAATTTAGATTTAACAATAGATTTTTTGAGGACTATCTTGCCATTAAAAATAATAATAATAAATGTTTTAAAACACTGTGTTAGGTTGTAAACTCATCAAGGTCAAGTATCTGGATGAAGATCTTGAATAAGAACCTTGAGCTGTTTATTAATTATAAATATTAACGATTATAGAATTTTCTAAGAGTCAACGACCCTTTCTGTTCCCTCACTATATTTTCTCCTTGGATATTTCATCGAGCCCCATGGCTTTCAATACCAGCCATATCTGAATGACTCAACTTGGTATCCGCTCTGACTCCTTCCCTAGGCTCTGGACAGTTCTTCTTGGGCGCCTCTGTCAGATGGTCTCACACAGAACGCGACCAAAACAACACCCTTGCTGTCCAGGGCCCGCCACTGCCCTGCCTCTTTTCTTGTCCTCAGTTCAGCAAATGCGCCAACACACATCTGCTTCTGGCACCGGCAGCTCTACGTCCACATCTCTGCTCCTGCCCGAGTCCCTTTATCTCTTGCAACAATTACGCTTATGGCCTCCCAGCTGGTTTCCCTGCTCTACAATTGATTATCCATACTATAGTAGTTATCTTTTAAAAATCAGTAAGTCGTCTCATGCTAACCCCTCTAACTGCATGGCATGGCAATGCAGATAAAAAAAAACTGTTTTAGTCTACACACCCAGATAGGATCTGGCCCCTGCATTCGTCCCTGATCTTTTCTACTTCTTTCTTCCATACATACCACTGTAACACACCATGCTCGTCCCAGCCTCAGGGCCTTTGCACCAGCTCTTTCACGTTTTTATAGCTTTGCCTCCCTCCCCACCTCCACTCCATATTTTCGTGTGGCTTGTTCCCACAGACGATTCTCATCCCAGCTCAAATGTCTGCTCTTCAGGGAAACCCTCCCAAACCACCCAGTCATTCTCTATCACAGCGGCCTTCATTATACTTATCACTCTGCCCAATTAAAATCCTAATTTATTTGTTGTCTTGATTGTTTTCCGCCACTAGAATGAAAGCCGCACTGCGGCAGAGATTTTGCTGATTCACCCCAAGCACCTCAAACGGCGTCCGCCATGCAGTAGGTGTTGGGAAAGTATTGACCGAATACTGATTCCGTGCCTTTTGAGAGATGAGTGCTGCTAGGGAGAAATTGGAGAAGGCACCGCAGCACGGAGCATTGTGGAAGTGACGGTGTGGGAACGGGCTTTGTGGCTTTGCAGCAAGGAGAAATGGGAAGTCAGGAAAACTGTTTTTTCCTGCTGCCCAATTATAACTGGGTCCAGCCCCAGATTTTGGTCTTCTTGACATCTCAGATCTACTTCATTGGTCTGTAGCTGCTAGGTTCTTTGCAGGTTACAAATATCCACACTGGAATATGAAAGAAAAAAAAAAAGAAAGAAAGTATGTAAGTCATTGAGAGATTAAGGAGCGGCTCATGCTCTGGAAGTGAAAATAGCAAAACCAGGTCTTAGCGTAGGAACAGCTTTGAGGATCTGAGGCCAGGAACAAATGGACCTTTCTTCAGGACACTGAGGTTGAGACACAAAAAGATTGCAACGATTTTCATTTTTTGGCGCTTTGTTCAGATTTTGCTTTCTAAGGTAAGAGCGCCTGACCCAGCTTGGGTCTTGGCCCGCTCCTGGATGCAAGCATGGCATGAGCCTCACCGTCATAAACCCCGTGGACTGTTATCAGAATCACAGGGAATGGATCCTGGACAGGCCAATACAACAGCTGTCTTCTCCATTCCACGAAAATACCATCGGGTGAGGTGTTTCATTTTAGAGGGTTATAATCTAGTTTGTGAGGAAATAAAACTAGAGGTCACTTATCTCAATGAAGGAAATGTATTATTGCTTGGGAAATAAGGAATCCTTCCTGTTGACCTACAAGAAGCGAACAGAGATGTATTCCTGGACATGCGTTGTCTCTCCTGAGGCCCGTTGGAAGATCAGTGTCATCTTCTGCAAACTGTGACCTGGAATGGGAGCCTCTCCTACCTCCGCCAGGGCACCGCAGCTTCCTGGCGACAGGGTTTCCTCCGTTCTCTCCCTTTCCAGATTTCAAAGTAACTTGGGCAACAAATTAATGTCTTAAATAAATAACTCTAATCACAACCTCGGGTAATTCCCGATCGATTCTTCTGGTTCCTACAAGTATAAATGCAGGTATGCTTGTGTGTGCATGTGCAAGCTTGTGTGTTAGGGAAGAGAGAGAAGATGGGGAAAAGGGAGACAAAAAGAAGGAGACGAAAACTTAGGGATGAAGCCTCAACAATGGAAAAGCAAAGATATCCCTATAGTAAAACATTTTATTCCCCCCAAAAGTTCATGGAATTTTGCCTAGTTAGAGCCAGAGGATTTTGAATTATAAGTGGAGGTTGGCCACATAAATATTCAAATTTTATACCAATAGATAGATAATGTAATGATTTGTGTACTTATTTCTTCAGCATACTTTGATGTGCCTGCACTTGCAAGTAAGCACAAGCGAATGGTTAAATGTGTTTCCTGCTATCGTGGAGGTCTCAGGGTAATAACAGTGGCCACGAAACAGGTGGAAATTCCAGAGACTTGGAAGGGTTATTCCTTGAGGTGGTGGTGAGGGGGAGAGGCTGTCATGGGCTCCTGTCAGTTAAAAAGACCATGAGGTCTTCAGAAAGAAACTGGGCTTTGAGGCGAGGGGATACCATGCTTATTGGAAGAGATGCAGCATGCACTCAGAGAATGAAACATTCTCAACCAAGAGGAAAGGGAGCTAGCGGGGACACATGGGTGCCACTGGGAACAAGTGAAGAGAGTGGAAAGGAGCTTAGATCAAAACCAAAGCCAAGGCCGGGCATGGAAAGGAAGAAAAGCTTCCTGCTGGACTCTGGAGCTAAGTGACAAGGCACGCAAGCAAAGCCGGGTTCTGTGGAACCCAAAGCAAACACAATTTTGAGGACTCTCCTTAGGAAAAACAAGCAACCAAAAATATAAAATAGGGTTTGAAAGTGAATACTTATTTACAAAGAGATATCATGATGTATGGCAAGCTTTTGAAAAGCTGACAAATACCTCAGACTTCACAAAAATCCCAGAAAAATAGAAGAGTTTTTCTGATGCACTTTTATATTTGTTTTCCAAATTTTTAGTTTCTGGTTGCATTTTTCTTTTTGGATATTCATTTTCTGATACGTGAATTACTTTGTGGTATAATTCTCTAAAGAGTGAGGAGAAAAATAATTCAATCTTTATTCTATAATGAATGATTAGTTGTGGTTTTCTTGGCAGGGAGGGCATAGTTTTGACTAGACGTCAACTTAATCAATCTTTGGCTTACAATCTTATCCATCTAAAGATTGGAAGAACTGTTCACAGATTAGTGTCTGGCTCTGTGTGTTTTACCCTCTGTCCCTCCTCCAGAGCCTCACATGCCTCTGGCACCCATATGACCTGGTTTAGGGTATCTTCTTACCATGATGTGCTGTTATGTCAGCAGAGCAGTACTTTCAGGAGTATCGTGGGAAGCCATTCCAACCCTGAGAAGACAAGAAATTATTTACCTCTACACAGAAGTGTCTTTGACCACAAAAACATATCCTGCTAAATCCAAATTGCATTCAATTTTCCCTTAGCCAGATGCCAAAAATGCCTTCGGCCACCCTAACACCGCTGAACGTGAGGGCAAGTATGGCATGGTAGAAACTGACGCAGAAAGAGACAGCGGTGTTAACCTATCGTAGTTAACTATTGTTCTTTCACAAATTTTATTATCTGTAGGACCATGTGATACATGGCATGAGGCCCAATCAGGACATTAAAAAGATTAACCGTGCAAGAGGAAGACGTTGAAACTTGTCAGACCCTGGAGTAGGTCTGAGTAGGGCCTACCTCAGAGTAGAGTCCTAATATGCAAAAAAGCAAAAACAAAAACAAACACCCAGAAAAACAAAAAGAACTATAATCCAAAATGTTAAGTTCTGGGAAACAGTCCGCTACCTAAAGGGGAAGAGAAATAAGTGAGATTTTGGAAAGGTTCATAGGGTTTCAGGCAGTCCCCAGATTAGCTCCAGGGCCTGCACTTATAAACCAGTTCATCTGTACATAACACGTCCCTGGGGACCCTGTATTAGTTATCTGTTGCTGCATAACAAATTACTCCAGAACTTAGAGATTTGAAATAATAAACATGTATTCTCACCCAGCTTCTGAGGGTTAAGCATTTGGAAACACTTAGCTGTGTGGTTCTGGCTCAGGGTCTCCTGTGAGGTTGTAGTCATGATGTTGACAGGGATGAGTCACCTGAAGGTGTGGTTGAGGCTGGAGGATCCTGTCACTCTTATGCCTGGCAAGTTAGGACTGGTTGTTGACGAGTCTGAGTTCCTTACCACCTGGACCCCTCCACTGGGCTGTTTATCTTTATGACATGGCAGCCAGATTTCTCCAGAGTGAAAAATCCAGAAGTAAAGGGAAAACCTCAATGTCTTTCATGACCTAATCTCAGAAATAACACTCTGATGAACAGCCATTTCTCCAAAGAAGTCATACAGATGCCCAACAGACACATGAAAAGATGCTCAATATCACTCACCAGGGAAATGCAAGCAAAACCACAGTGAGATATCACCTCATACTTGTTATAATGGCTAAAATAAAAAACAAGAAACAAGAAGTGTTGTTGAGGAAGTGGAGAAAAAGAAACCCTCATGTACTATTGATGGGAATGCAAATTGGTGCAGCCACTGTGGAAAACAGTAGGGAAGTTCCTCAAAAAGTTAAAGATAGAACTACCCTGTGAACCAATAATTACACTACTGAGTATTTACCCAAAGGATACAAGAACACTAATCTGAAGGGATACATGCACCCCTGTGTTTAGTGCAGCATTATTTACAATAGCCAAGCTATGGAAGCAGCCCAAGTGCCCATCAATAGATGAATGGATAAAGAAGATGTGGTATATATACACAATGGAATATTATCCAGGCATAAAAAGAATGAAATCTTGCCATTTGCAACAACATGGATGGATCTAGAGGTCTAGAGGGTATAATGCTACGCAAAATAAGCCAGTCAGAGAAAGACAAATACTATATGATTTCACTCATATGTGGAATTTAAGAAACAAAACAAATGAACAAAGGGGGAAAAAGAGAGAGAGAGGCAAACCAAAAGGCAGACACTTAACTATAGAGAATAAACTGGCGGTCACCAGAGGGGGGAGGGGGATGGGTGAAATGGGAGAAGGGGATTAAGAGTACACTCATGTTGATGAGCACTGCTCATAGAACTGCTGAATCACTATATTATACACCAGAAACTAATATAACACTGTACGATATCTACATTGGAATTAAGAAAGAAAAGAAAGGAATTACACTCTGACACTTCCGAACGATTCTATTGGTTATACCAATAGGTTATTACTAAACTGTATTCACTGTGGGAGGGGACCACACAAGGGTGTGAATGCCAGGAGATGGGGATCAAGAGGGCCTTCTCGGGGGCTGGCTTCTGCTGCCCCTTCTCACGCAGTTAGGTTAATTTTGTACTGCAGCAGAGCAACAATTGGAAATACTGTCCTGACAAAGTGAGCAAAGGCTTAGGATCTCAGGAGTGTGTGTGTGTGTGTGTGTGTGTGTGTGTGTGTGTGTGTGTGTGTGTGTAAAGGGAGTAGGGAGACGAAAGTTGGTGTCCAGAGGCAACCACTGACAGAAGTCTGATTCACAAGCTGTGAAGAAATAAAAAGCATGACTTGGTTTCATGAATGAGCTTCTTTGACATAGAAAAGGAAATGAGGGCACCTGGGTGGTTCAGTTGGTTAAGCGTCCGACTTCGGTTCAGGTCATGATCTGTGGTTCTTGAGCTCAAGCCCCATATCGGGCTCTGTGCTGACAGCTCAGAGCCTGGAATCTGCTTCTGATTGCCTCCGTCTCTCTCTGACGTCTCTCCTCCTCCACTCATGTCCTGTATGTTTATCACTCTCTCTCTCAAGTAAATAAACATTAAAAAATTAAAAAAGAAAAAGAAAAGGAAATGAATTCTCCAAGGGCACATTGTTAGGCAGATTCAGAGGTGGTGTTAGAACGCAGGTCTCCTGACTAATCCTAATAATAGCGATAGTAATTTAAGTACTAACGCATTTTCCTCTACATCAGGTACTGGCCTACGTTTTCTACACACATCACCTCCCATTGTATTTGCTGTAGCTGAGGGAACCGAGGCACCAGGCAGTGTAGCAAGTTGCTCAAGGTCATACAGCTTCTGGAGGTAGAGCTGGCATTCCAGCCAAAGCTTGTCTGGTGTCTAACTCCCCCTCTCTTCACCCTCACAGCCCGCTCCTTCCAAGCTTTCTATTCTCTGAAGCCTGTCACATTACTCCCTTCCTGCAATCCTTCATCCCATCCTCCCTACCCCAGCTTGTCCCAAAGGAGGAGTCTTCTGTTTGGGGACCCCCCAAGCGACCCTGCTTTACCAATCACTGGACATAAGTGGGGACACCATGAAAACTTAAGAAGTAAAACCCAGAATTCAAAATTAACTTCTCAATATTCCTGAAATGCAATGCCAACTTGTTTATACTCTAAGGAGGTTTAGCCTCCAATTTTCATAGCACAACTTTTTTTTTAAGTTTATTTATGTATTTTGAGAGAGACAGAGACACCATGAATGGCAGAGAAAGAGGGAGACAGAGAATCCCAAGCTGACAGTGTAGAGCCTGACGTGGGGCTCAAACCCATGAAATCACATGATTGTGACCTGAGTTGAAACCAAGAGTCAGATGCTTAACCAGCTGAGCCACCCAGGCGCCCCTAGAGCACAACTTTAATCCTCACTCGGCTAAGGCCTTCCTAAGCCAACACTCATACAGCATCGACTGTGTGCTAGACATTGTTCTAAGACCTCTAGCTTTGTTGACTTGTTTTAGTCTTTACAATAGTCTCATAAGATAGGAATGCTGTTATTATCTCCATTTTAATGCAATTTATACACAAGTTTGTACAGCAAAATGAGTGGTTGTTCTGGGACTTGAACACAGGAAGTTTGGCTCTTAATGCAATTTGCTACAACTTTGTCTCCCCCCACCCCCCAGCCTGTCCCTGCCTTGGTGGTGCTCCCTCAGTGAAGTCTAAGATTCGAGCTTGATGTTTGTCAACATATCATATTATCAACTGAGCCTGGGTGGCTCAGTTGGTTAAGCATCTGACTCTTGGTTTCAACTCAGGTCACAATCATGTGATTTCATGGGTTTGAGCCCCATGTCAGGCTCCACACTGTCAGCTTGTGATTCTCTGTCTCCCTCTTTCTCTGCCACTCATGGTGTCTCTGTCTCTCTCAAAATAAATAAATAAGCTTAAAAAAAAAAAAGAGAATTCTCCTGCCTCTGCTAAGCTGAGGCCCTGTGCTGAGCACTCAGTATAAATTGACTGAAGAAAATAGACATGTCCCTACCTTCCTGGAGCTTGCATTCTAGTAGGATCATAGACCTGAACAAAACAACAAACAGATGTACTTAAAGTTAGTAAGTTAACCAATGAGGATACAGCTTTAAAGAATAGTAAATGTGACCGTGGAAGCAAATGGGGTGCTTCCTCTGTAATCGATAATCCCAGCAGGACCTACTTAGACCCGTGGTCAGGGACGTCTACCTCTAACTGTGAACCTAATACCTAAAGGATGAAACGTCTAAAAATGAGACAAGAAAGGCACTCTAGTTAAAATGGCAGATTTCTGCAGTGACTGGCAGAGAGCAGGGGAGAGAGGAGCCTGGGAGATGGGGCCGAAGTGAGCTGGCCAGGTGCTATAGGGCTGGCGCGCCCATCAGAAGGAGTGTAGGTTTTCTTTGAAATGCGGCCATAAAAGGGTTTTAAGCCATGGGTAACATGATCTTATTTAGGTTTAAAGGGTTACTCTGGTTGTATAAAGAATAGATTGTCACATATTTAGCCGGGGCTTCTCATGAAAAATTATGTATCCCAGTACTTTAGAGCGGAAAGGACCTTCAAGATCGTTTAGTCCAACCCTTCCTTTTAAAAGATAAGAAAAGTAAGACGCAGGAAATTTATGATTTGCCCAAGGTCACATAGCCAGTAACTGTGAGACTTTAAACCAGGAGTTGGAAGGTGATAGATTATACTTTTAAGAAATCTTTCTACTCACTATTTCCTTTGGCCAGAAGTGATGTCTCCCTTTTCTGAACCTTCATCTCACCTTATTTTTCTCTCCTATGGAACTTCCTCATTTATTACCTTGATCTCAGTTCTTTGTGTTCGCATCTTGTCTTATCTCCTTTATGAGGCTGTAAAAGCAGCCTCTAGGGAGTGGGACGGATGGCCCCCACCTAATGTGGCTTTGCACATGGTAGGTATTCAGTCAAGGTTTCTGGAGTGGGTGGATGGATGGATGGATGAAATCTCCACATGCTGTAAATAAAACAGACTCTCTCCTGACTGCATATGCACAAGTAGATTTTGCTCACTCTGATTTACCTTCCTGCATCACCTCCTGGCTATATTTTCATTCATTTTCTTTAATACAAACATATTGGAAAGGGGTCCTTTTTTATCTGATGAAATGAGGTGGCCTAGAAAAAATGTCATATTTCTAAGTCAGGCAATTATTCCTCCCAAAATTATCAGCAGGGAGAGCCTCTCCATACCCCTCCCCCTTCACTGGCTGGGTTTATACATTCTTTCTCAACACATGGTCCTTCGGGAATTTATTTCTTATCAGACCTTCCCCCTACCCCCCAAGAGATGGTTGAGACTGCCCATAAAAAAACTAATAAAGTGTGTAGGGCAAAACAGTGATATCACAAAGAGGAAGTATGTTTTGTTTAGGGTAATAAAAAAAAATGCTGAGCTGTACCTACGCCCTCTGCAGCAGAGAAATATATAAACATATGAATGAAAACTGAGGCTGAGCTGCCAATAGTGGAGAAAGCCCCAGAGAGGTTTGGGAGCCCTGGATTATGTCCCTGCCTTCCACTGAGTGGCTCTGGCAATTGGTGCCATCTCTCCCTCTCTGACTTTCCCTCTTGGTTTCCTCATCCATAAAAGAGAGATGAAAATATTTGTGACAGTCGGTCATAGGTCCAGTTTCTGCTACAACTAAATGACCCATCAACTCTGTCAGTAAAATCAGTCAGACTGGCTTGAGCCTGGGGGAGGGGGGGGGAGGGTCACTATTACATTTTGGACTCACGACTTGGCATCCTGCACTCACATGCTCAAGCACGTGCTGAGAATCTTTGCCGGAGATGAGGTTATCCATTGTATTCTGGCTCCCCGATGAAGACATGAGCGTCAGGTCATGGGACTCCTGATGATGATCTAAGGTCTCCACTAAGGCAACAGGCATCCAGAAGGCAAACATGACTCACTGTGCATGGGATCTCAATCAACTGTTCACAAACTTCGGTTTGAGGGTTGGGAAGGTCTGGAAAAGATCCTGGGGTAAAGCTTAATTCGGAAGGGTACAGGCTGTTTCCTTTGCGAGGTGACACATGTCAGGGTTGTGAAACAGCGGAAACTAGAAAACAGTACCTTGTGTCAAGCCTCGTGGAGTCATCCCGCCGCCCCGGCCACAGACGGCTCCTACGTTCTCCTCTGGTGCCCCACCGCGTCCGGGAAGGCACTGCTCGCAGACCCTTCCAGCTGCTTCGCCCGACCAGGTATCTATTGCTTTGAAATGAGCTCTCCTACATAAGTGGATGGTTCAAGGTTATAACATTTTCTTCTTTGCTCACGATTCTGTAATCCGAGTGGGGCTCGCCAGGGCGATTCTTTCGCTGGTCTTGCCCGGGGTCACAGGCTGGAACATCTGGAATAACTTCCTTCACATGCATGGGCCTCAGCTAGGATAGGTGGAATGGCTGGGGCCTGGCCTGACATCTGTCTCTCCCTCTTTCCCCACCCCTCTCTCTTTTTCTCTTCAAGTGGTTTCTCCAGCAGAGTAGCCAGACTTCATGACAGGGTGACTCATGGCTCCCAAGAGCACAAAAGCAGAAGCAGCCAGGCCTTCTCAAGGCTTGTGTCTGGAACGGCCACAAGGTCATCCTGTGGTGCTCTGTTGGGCAGAGCAAACTGCAGGCCAGCCCAGATTCCACGAGAGGTGAAACAGATTCTACATCTTCCTGGAAGGAGCGATGGAACATTTTTGGCCCATCTTTAATCCACCACAGGCACAACGAGGTAGTTAGCTCTTGTTGAATGAAAGGACGCCTGCTCATTTTTTGCTCTCCCAGCTATAGACACCCATGGGTTCCTATTCAGCTGTGGCACTATAACAGTGAAGCCTCTCTGGGACTCCGTCTGCTGCTTCCGTTTCTCTGTTACTGCCAACCAGTTTCTCTCTGCTCACTTTCTCTCCACTCATAGTTCCTCATTGTCCGTGAGCAATTACCTACTGCTCCCTGGTAATACTGCCGTGTAGCTTCTGCTGCTATAAAACTTAGCAGTGTACAGGAAAGGTGAGCACAGCAGCCCTGAGATGGCCACCCTTAAGAAAACCTGCTTGCAAGGTTGACCTTGACTGGCACCCGGGACTTGGTTATGGGGAGGTGTCTTAGTCCAGCTTCTCCAGAGAAACAGAACCAAAAGTGCACATGTGTATCTACGTAGAAAGAGATTTATTATAAGCTCTTGGTTCCCATGATTACGGAGGCTGGCGAGTCTAAAAATCTGTGATGTGGGCTCTTAGGCTTGAGAGCCAGGAGAGCCAATGGTGCGGTTCCGGTTGGAAGGCCAGCAGGATAGAGACCGGGAGAAATGATGTGAAGTCCAAAGACAGGCTGCTTGAGAATTCCTCCTTTCTGGGGAAGCCGGTCTTTTTGTTCTGTTCAGTCCTTCAACTGGTTGGATGGGGCCCACCCATATGGTAGAAGGCAATTTGCTTACTCAACGTTCGCTGATTTCAATGTTATTCTCATCCAAAAACACCCTCCAGGTTGACACATGAAATTAACCATCATAGGAAAGCTCCCACAATTCCCAGAACTGATAAGAGTGACTCACTGTGCCCAAACTGTTTGTACAAGCCCTGTGGTACATGCTAAACAGCTACTTCCATTATTCTCCAAAGAATAAAGAAAGAAAGGAATTTCCAGTCTGGAATTTTACTACGTGCGAGGCCGAGCATGCCTGTGTGATTGGTCTCCAGTAACACACCTGGGCACCAAATCTCTAATGACCTTCTGCAGTAGGGCCATACGTCACATGTGTTGTCAGAACTCATTGCTGGAGGAATTTAGCACATCTTGTGTCGGTCCACTGAGTGAGGACCCCTGGAAGCCTATGCCTGGCTTCTTCCAGATTGTGCCCCATGACCTTTTCCCTTTGCTGATCTTGCTTTTTATCCTTTCACTGTAATAAATCTCAGTGATGCCCTATGATTATATGCTGAGCTCTGTGAGTCCTGGTAACAAATCACTGAACCTGAGGGAGGTTTGGGGGATCCCCCCAGCACAAGTAGGAAACGGTAAAATTCTGTCAGTAGTATAAGATCTGCCCCTAATTGTTAATACAGTTGACACAAAAATAGACATTATTTCATATATTTAAGGTTTATATGAGTGCAGGGGTGTGCTACATATCATGCCATATCCAAAGGTGATATTAGGGAGACAAACGAATGACCAAGGTTTTCTGGAGGGTGTGGAATATTTAAATAGGGAAAAAGAGCAAGGAAGGTAGTGGTGCCCAGTGTTTGAGAGTTCAGACCTCAGAGACATAGCCAAGTCCAAATCCTGGCTGTACTGGCTACTGGCAAGTCATTAACCAATATGAATTTTAATTTCCACAATTAGAAGGTGGTATAATAATAATAATAATACTAATGGCTAATATTTATTAAATGCTCACCATGTCTTATGCACTTCATGTATTAACTCAACACTCACAACAATACTATTAGGGAGGTATTATTCTCATCTTTATTTTACAAATTCAGAAACTGAGGCCCAGAAGGAGGCCCTGCTAATACCCATTACACAGGGTTTGGGGAAGCCTAGATGAGTTAACACATGCAGTGCCCTTGGGAAGTGTCCAGAGCATCAGAAGCATTCAAGAACTACTATTATTGTTTAAAACATAATTAAAAGAACTGGAAAGGAAGAGGTTGGGACCAAGAGTCCCTGCACGAGCAAAGCATAGGAATGAATCATAGCAGAGTGCATTCTATGGGTTCTGAATAAATGGATAGGCAACAGGCATTCATTGGATACTCCTGTGTGTCTGGCATTGGGCTTTGAACTTCAATCCACCACATATAAGGAAGGATAGTGAGTTGAAGAGTGGTAGAAATGTGACCGGAGGACAGAGTTTAGAAGCTCTGGACCATCATCTTAGCACTTACCATCTAAGGCTATTATTCTCGAATGGACATAAAACAGAGTCCCTAGGAAACTTTTGCAGGCAATATGAAATAACCATATATATTCTATTAACTGATCAAGATAAAAGTTTAAGAAGAAAGCTTAAGGGAAAGACATTTTAATATTAATTTGTGAATGTTTACTTTAAGAAACAAACATTTCCTTTTCCTGTAAGTGACTGAAATACCATTATTATTTGATTTTTAGTAGCTTCAACAGATTCAGAATTCCTGCATTAGACAATGAAAAAAGGTGCATCTCAGGGAAGGTATATTTGGTGTAGGGCACAAAATTTGGGTTGAAGTTGAGGGAAGAGAGTGGTTAGGGATTGGTAGCACTAACTGGAGCATAAAGAAATGCGGGTCTCACTCAAGGTGAGATCATGGAAAATGAAAGGAAATCGATGAGCAGATCAGTGATGAAGAACGGATGGCCTTTTGCAGTCCAAAAAGACCTGGGTTCAAATCGCTTCACTAATTATCAGCTTCCAAGTTCTCTGAAGCTCGTCTCCTCTTTGGTAAGATAGAATCAATAACAATGATGGTAGGGGTTGCTATGAAGACGGGTCAAATGAGGGAGTACATGTTGGTCTCAGTGGGTACCACCATTATGAATGATGCTTGTCCGGGTGTGGGGGAGTGAGAAAGTTGGGGAGCCAAAGATGGCTATGAGGATTTGACCCCACATGCTGGGGAAAACACATGGCTCAGTAAGAAGCAATAAGAAAGAGGGAAGATTAATCCGGTCCTTCAGGAAGATGATTGGTTGCACTTTAGGCACATGGAGTGAGGGTGAATCCTGCAAGTTTGCTATGTGCGAGAAAAGTTTTTCATGAGTATAGGAAAGTGAACTCCTAATCTTAGAGAGAGCAATACATACATTATCATTTTCCTGTTGTGGCATCTTGCATGGCCTTTATTGTCCTCTTAATTTAAACTATAATGTATGCTGCTAGGAATTTACCCAAGGGATACAGAAATGCTGATGCATAGGAGCACATGTACCCCAATGTTCATAGCAGCACTCTCCACAATAGCTAAAACATGGAAAGAGCCTAAGTGTCCATCACCAGATGAATGGATCAAGAAGATGTGGTTTATCTATACCATGAAATACTACATGGCAATGAGAAACAATGAAATCTGGCCATGTGTAGCAACATGGATGGACCTTGAGGGTGTTATGCTGAGCGAAATAAGTCAGGCAGAGAAGGACAAATATCATATGTTTGCACGTATAGGAGGATTAGGAGGAACTTGACGGAGGAACAAGGGGGAGAAGAAGGGGGGAAATGGTGGGGGAAAGGGAGAGAGGCAAACCATGAGAGACTCTTGAATGCTGACAAAAACTGAGGACTGATGGATGTGGGGGGAGGGGGAGATGGGCATGGAGGAGGACACTTGTGGGGATGAGCACTGAGTATTATGTGGAAACTAATTTGACAATAAACTATTAAAAAAAAAAACAAAAAAAACTATAATGTATGGAAAGGATGTTGAAGACATAGAGATTTAGAGCAAAAAAGTGAAGGGTGTCCCAAAGCCAAGAATACACTGTATGCAGTTTGTTATACAAAGACCATAAACTGAATTTTTGTAAGTTAAACTGGGATTATTGTGTATTTGGCCTTGCAATGGTTATGTACACTAAAATGTACTGGATATGGGTGGAAATAAACTATCTTGTGTGGCTTTCTATGAATGGTTAGACCATTCATGTGTGAATTAAGAGTACCATTTGGAATCAGGCAAGCTTGGCTTTGAATATCGGCCTTGTGGTGTAGATTTGGATACATTTCTTAACTTCTCTGAACCTCGGTTTCCAAACATGTAAAAAGGGGTTGAAATAAGACCTATTTTACAGAGTTCCTGTGAGAATTAAATGAGATGACATTTAGCATTCACACATAATAAGTAGTCAGTAAACATGACTTCTCAATCCCTTTGCCCTCCTTGTAATGGCATTGAAGCTATTAGCTACAGAAGAAAGTTTAGAGCCATATTCACCATTTGGCTTTTGTCTTAATCAATGAAAAAAACTCCTGTAAAGTTTGGACTGGATGACGAAGTTCAGAATAGAAGTATTCATAAAAATGCATTACATTAAGTATTAATAAAGCACACTCCAGTCTGTACCTATGAATTTATTATTTTAAATCCTGATGCTTTATATGTCCCTTTTCCAATAAGCATTACATTAAATTTTCCAATGAAGAGCCATGATGTCACTTAAAATATGGAGTTGGAAATTCATGGAGTTTGTTGATATCCCATTAGAAAATGCCAGCCTTGTCTAGGGAAACATAAGGAAAACATCACTGACCTAATGGCAGTCAAGTCACTTACTCTTTTGAGAACCGGCCTCATTGATGGGAACGCATATCATGGTGGTCTTGCTGATGTGGTAGACCTGATAAGACCCCTCCCCCCACCCCCCTTATTCCATGGGCACTATTGTAGCACCTAGAACCGATCTCTGGTTTTCCACGTGGGTGTACTTGTGCAATATATGTCTTTCCCTCTGGATCGTAATCTCTGTGATGGAAGGAAACATATGTCTATCTCATTGCTATTTTCCTAAAATCTAATGCAGTGCCTGGCACCTCATAGAAACACAATAAATGTTTGTGGAAGGATGAAGGAAGGGAAGCAGGAGGGGAGAGATCTATGACAGTACTTGGCAGTGCAGTCAGCACTTTAAAAAAGCTTGTTTAATGAATGGAGTAAGTCACATTTCCTGTTTTTCTTAGTCATACTTTATAGGACAGAACAAATGTATCTTAGTCCTCCAAGGAAAGTCTCAAGGCAAATGCATGATTATTAATGAAACCTTTAGTATTATGATTAATTATTATTATACTAGATAAAGCTTTATTGAGTGCCTACTATGTGCTAACCACTTGACATGTATTAATTCGTTTAACTATTATAATAATGCTATGGAAGAATTTCCATTTGACAGATGGAGAAACTGAGGCTCAATGTGGTTTCATTAATTTATAAGGCAGTTAATAGTGGAAATAGGATTCAAATCCAAGCCTGCCTTCCTCTTCATTATTCTGCACCCCTCTCTAAGGCAGTACCTTGCAGTGGTACCTAAGTCTCCACTCACAGCACGAGGGCCAAAGCGACCAGGCCTTCTGTGAGCAGGCTAAGAGAGGCCACACTGCTTGAGCACACGGAGACAGCCCCTCAGGTTCACATAGCCCACACACAACAGGTGTTCTTCCGAGGGCACAACAGTAGAACACAAGAGACTGGATTAGAAGTGAATGATCAAGAGAAGCAAGGAAGCTTTGTCTTCATAAAAGACCAAAACAAACACAAGTCTAGAAAACCAGAGCACCTGGATACCAAGGATCCAGAAACACATGAGAACACATGCACTGTTATAAAGAGAGCTTGGAAGTTTGCTGTTGGGATCTCAGAAAACTAAATAAAAGTGTGTTGGGTCAGAAGATGATTGAGGAAAACTCATCAAGAAAAGACCTTCCAGAAAAGACATGACTCTTTATTCACCTCAATTCTACCCCGATATCCACACATCCCTTCCCTTCTCTCTCTCTCTCTCTCTTTCTGTCTCTCTCTCTCTCTCACATACATCTTATTCATTCGCACATGCATACACACAGTGCTGCTGCTAGAATGTTCATACAAGACCCAGGTTATTGGCTTCTGCTGTTCACACAAACACCTTTGGAAAACAAGTTAAGATGCCTGGATCGAGGATTGAACAAATGGACAGTGCTTTGTTTCTGTCTCCTTCATCTTAAAGGTAAGAACATGTATTCCATTTCTTTTTTATCCCCCTCACAGCACCTATTACTAGATACCATATGCTCTGCGTGTACTTGGCACTCAATAAATGCTTGCTGAATGGCTGACTTTTCCCGTCTCCCCCACCCTTTCCTTCCCACCCCTACAGCATTACTTTAAAGATCTGCTGCAGAGCTGTGGGGAGAGGTTTAAGATCCGTTTTGACAAATAACCCTTATCGGTGTTTAAAGCCAAAAGATCGAATATTTAAAGCAGAAATATGAGCTGTGACTTCATGGGTGTTCTGTGAAGAGATGCATAAAGCTGTACAAATAGATAGCCTTTCAGACAGGACATAACAGACCCAACTTTGTGCATTTGCAAATATACAGAGAGGAAGAGCCCCAAGTTCACTTTGAACTATACATTTCCTTCTGAAATCAGTTTAAATAGAAGAGTGAAGGTAGTTAAATCTTCTATATTTTTAAAAGGAGATCTTACAAATACTTTTGGCTTTAAAAGCCTATGTCATTGATTCATAATATAAGAGGTGACATTAAACTCACCCCTCCTCACTCTTCCCACCCTCTCAGACAAGTAAATAAGAGTCTCATGCTCTATCGACTGAGCTAGCCGGGCACATCCCAGACAAGAAAATAGAGACAAAAACAGGACTGGATTCCAGGGGGTGATGGGAGCAAACTGCTTGCTCTAACAAGGGGCTCTTAGACTCCGGGACAGGAGATCTTGGTGCTGGGAAGTCGTAGAGAAGCGAAGCAAGGATCTCAGGTCAGCAGATGGTTAAAGAACCATAGCAGAATCAGAAGCACACAGTGGCTCTGGGGAATGACCTCATGATAATCCAAAGCTTAGAATGCAAGTCTCAAGAGAAAAGGGAGTATGAGCTGAACAGACCCATCACCCCGTAGGCTCCATTTTCTCCAAAGACTGTTCAATTCCCTGGCTTCTTCGGTTCATATGGAAGAAACAAGAATGTATCCTGCGTCTGCTCTGACTCAAGCTCTGACCGTCCCATGTTCTCTTATATCAGCTGACATAGGCAACAGTGAATGTCCCTACAGATCTCCCGGCTCTTGTACTTACTTTATGACCTAGAAGGGAATTCAGCATGAGAAGGCTGTCTGACACATAGTATTTTTGTTTTAACTTAAATACAACTATTTTGCACTGAGCTATGCTTGTCTAGTGGTAAAGAGGTTACTTGGAGCTGAGAGTGTGTAAGACAGTTGGACTCAAATACACTTAACTATCCAGCAATTGAAATTAAATGAACCTTAACCTTTGGTTATATTCCCAATTTTACATTGCTGAGATCAGAAGCGTGCCCGCTTTCTAGGTCATCCTTTGTTTCCGATTTCCTGTAGATTTAAAATTTATCAGTAGCCTTAGATTCTATAGAAATTACATGTGTACATGGTGACTGACCAGGTAATAGAAGTTTGGATAAATTCACAATATCTTTATTTTCTTGATAGTGTGTTATAGTTTACAAAGAACCTTCTCATTTCTCATTCCATGTAATTCTCAAAAAATCCCTATAGGATGGCAACTGTGATTATAGTTTTACAGACAAGGAAATGGACACTCAAAGAATTTTAGTCCATTTTTCATTCATTCAATAATTACACTTTGGAAACAATTACATGTTGGCACTGGAGATGCAAAGGTGAAAAAAAAAAAAAGAGTCATGACCTGAAGGAGTTCACTGTCTATTATGTGGAACAAATAGGTAAATAAGACATTGATCATGATATGTCAAGAAAGACATGTTAGGCAGATCTACAATGATTACAAAAGGAAAGAGTAGCCAAATTTGCCTGGTTGTCAATGAGTAGTTTTCTTAAAAGGGGATCTTACTAAGAAGAAATTTGTGAGCACAAAAGCAAGAAATTGTATGACAAATTTAAGAATAGCAAAGAGTTCAACATGATTGTGAGTACAGAAGAAAGGAAAATGAGATTGGAGAATGATTTATTTAGGAATGTGTTCCCAATAAGGAACAAGAAAGTTCTGGGTCAGTATGTTGGGCCAGTGAAACAGTCTTCAGGAACTCAAGTTCATTTGATCCTTTTTCACCACACACAGCCTCCATTTCCAATATCTCTTTGTGGTCCAAAATGGCTACTCCAGATTCAGCCATTGCATCCACATTCTGAGCAACAGAAAAGAGTAAAGGAAAAGAAAAAAGGCACAAAGGCATAGCCAGTTGTCTTTTAAGGTAGATTCATACAACTCACCGTGGGATACTTCCGCTTACTACTTATTGTTCAGAACTGGGTCACATGGCCGCATCTACTACTGAGGGCTTCTAATAGATTCTTTTATGGTGGCCAATGTGTTCAGTTTAAAAATGTGGTGATATAATATAAATGATATAGGAAAAAAGAGGAAATGGAATTTGGAAGACAACTGGGAGTATCTGCCCCTGGGTGGCAAGAGGAAAATAATCAATCATGAAATGTCTGGAACCATTACTATAACACTTGAACTTTGCCCTCTGGCCAATGAGGAGTCATTAAAAGGTTTTGATCAGAACTTCAAATACCCATATTTGTATATACCACTAAGACTGATGATAGACTGGAGGGAGTGAGAATGGAGATAGAGGGGCCAGTTAGATGATTGTGGTTGCCCAGGTAAAAGACAATGGAGGCCTGAACTAAGTAGTAGGGGTGGAGAAAAGGGGGAAAGGGGAGGGAAAAGGGTAGAGAAAGTTATGTAGCACACTATTGAATAGGAAGGGGCAGGATTCAAGACCAAACCTGTAACTCTAAGCCCATGCCCATGAGATGCATCTTTCTTAACCAATATTATGGCAAGCTGGCCTTCAAACTCTCACAAGTCCTTCATAACCAAGAAGTATGGTAAAAGTCAGATACTGTGGTCCAAGTCCAGAAACTGAAGAATCCAAAAGCAAGAAAATATTTGCTGCAGGATAATATTTTGAGATATTTTTCATTTTCTCTTCCTGCATTCAAGCAGGCCAAAGACTCTGGGCCAGGCTTCTGTGGGAGGTCTGAGACAGGACTTCTCAGGTTTTATTTCCGACTGTCATAGCACATACAAGAGGAGAGAGTTTGAAGAAGGAGAGATTCCAGGCAGACTAAGAAGACATTTTTAGCCTTAGGGAAGGAAAATGGGTCTGCATTCTCTCCTAGCACCACCTGAGGGCATGGTTAAGGATGAGGGTAAATGACCATGAGGTGACTGGGGAGGAGGGGGTGGGGGGGCGTGGTTTGTGGATCCAAGGCCTGGTGCTCACCAAAGATTGCTCTACCCTCCATGTGGTGCAGGAGGGCCAACTTGATGGGACAAAAAGAGCTGGAATAATCTACAATCCAGAGAATATCTCAGAAAACTTGGTGCTCTATGAAACCACAACAAAATCCCAGGTTGCTGTTAAATGGGCTTCCAGAAAGGACAGAAATTGTGACCTAAAGGTTGCAATGAATTGATGTATAGAAATTACAAAGTGCATTGAAATACTGGAAACCAAGTTTAGAATGTATGAGAAATTTAGAAAAAGACTGAAATCCATATCTACAACTCTGCTCAACAGCGGAAACCTGTGCATCAAGACTCCATAGCTTCAAGGGGTGGCGGTCGAGAACAGCTCCAGGACATGTTTTTGTGACTGTTATTTTCCTTAATTCTGACCCTGTGTAAAAACAAACTCAGACTAGGTCTCTGTATATCCGTCTCCATTATTGTAAAAGTTTCGAATAACTCAGGCTCCCCTCTTCAGAAGACACTCTAGCATCACTTAGCTGAATATTTCGTGACAAATGCACATCATGTGCATGTCTGAAAATATCCAGAGAATGGTCTAGTTTTGGTCTAGCTTTTCCCCGCACTATTACAAACGCTTAAGTCAATATCTCTGTGTGCAGTATTTATCTAAGCAACCTCATGTATGCCAACCCCTAGAGATGTTGACATTGTATAGAACAAGCATGGTTTGCTAAATCGGTGTGATCCTTCTATTTAAAACAATATTCCCTGGATGTGGTCTGAGCTTGAAAAACAGGTTCATTATAGTTTCTTTCCGAAGACAATATGTCAAACATGAAAAATAGCTACATATCAGAAGTTTGGGGGGCGAGAATGACAGCCCTGCAACAAAGGAAGTATATTTCACTCACTAGAGTTGTAAATAAATGGCAGTGTTGTAGAAATCTCAGAAAAATCTGTGCTTTTTATCTTTCTTTTCCATTTTCCCCTCTGATCTTATTTTCATTCTATTTAATTTTTCCCTTGCCTTCAAGTAGTTTTATCTTAAAAATATTATCATCCAAAAAAAAGTGGCAAGGGGATTTCAGCTAAAAGAAATAATAATCAAAGCCACTCATGGTTCATGTGCTCAGACTAAGCTGTATTTTTGGAAGAGTTGCTTTTTTTTTTTTCTAGAAGTCCAATGTGTAAATTAAGTTGCACCAAGGCAAGTCAAATTATTCCCCAGCCATTTGTAGCATGCAATGTTTTATGTGGCTTTTTACCCTCTTATTCAATAAAACAATACGTACTTATATAGCAGCCAGACGAGGTGGTGATTCACACTCATCTAGGAGATGCCAATACTGTACTTCCTGGAGGAAACACACTCACCCGTGTGTAATGGGAATGCTTTGGATTTCCTGAAGTGATTCAGCACTAAATTGAATTCAACACTGAACTGAATAGCCATAGATGTTACCCATCACAAGATCGGATGTACTAGAGCTTCATTTGCCTTTGTGCAACTCCCACTCATTTATTACAAGTTCAGAGACCCATCCTTGCTGGGCTGAAGTGGAACATTTTCACTCAAGGAAACTTAGGAAAGAATTTGGCCTGTTTCTCATTAATACAAATCAGTCAGGGATTTTTCAGGGAAAAGTAGCTAGCTCTGGCGCTGTGATAGAGAACCCCCATTGATCCCTTCTCTTAAATTATGCAGTTTTTAGCTCAAGAGGAACATTGAGCTCTGCTGACCGTTGGCTACCTTATCACTAGTTTGATAGTGTAGATCCTTGTCTCTATTAGAACAGACATCTGTAATACGCTAGATGTCAGGCTGCCAGAAATTATGGCTTTTAAATGCAGACAGAGGAGTAAAGATTTGATGTGGTGGCACCAGGGAGCCACAGTGGGTCACTGAGTGAGGAAGTAAGAATTTGATTGAAAACCAAGTGCACTCCTAAACTGTATCAACATGACTGCTTGAGAAGTCCAGCTACTTAATCCTTCGGACACAGTAACAAAAACAGAAGTTCTTGGACTACAGGGATAAAATAATAGGAATAGGAATGGGGACGGGGAGAGATGCAGGAGCCTCAGGAACTAGTATGGGCATGGCCACTGCAAGGCAAAGAGGACTTTATGTGCAAGTTTGAACAAAGCCAGTGAAAAAATATGGTCATTTGGATATGACAGTCACCAGAGAACTTGAATTTATTCTCTCCAATAAGGCGTTTGTTTCTCTGATCACAAAGTGTTCAGATGATTACAATTTCCACATGTATCATAAAAGTGTTACAGCAAGGTCTACCTTAAACTTAAAGCTGGAGAATATGAACTAAATTACCAAGAAGCAAGGCCAAAATGTGAATCCTGAGGCCAGCCTTTAATGGGAGCACAGTGCAAAAAAGTGGTGGGTCATTTCCAAACTACCCATTAATATTCTCTAAGAAGGCCACGTCTCTACCACTGGATATCTAATGTTTAAAGGCTGGGACTGGCGGTGCAGAAAATCTTTTGTTTCCTAGGATTTACATGGGCCAGCTTTGTTTATGTGGGCTTGCTTTGCTATCAGCAGCTTGCCAGAAATACAAAATTCCAGGCCCCATCCCAGAAACCTAATGAAAATCTCTATTTTAATAAGATTCCCAGGTGATTCCTGGAACACTGAAGGCTTTATGATATGTGCCTTGATAAGTTCACGTTGAAAGCCTCTCTCAAAACCCCAATTCCAGGATAATACCTAATTTACTCTTTTATTCTTTGCCTAGAATAAGAAATAAGAGAATTTTTTGTAACAATAAATATAATATCTTACATTTTGAAGACTCTTCTCCTGTCATAATGATGTGTATGTCTAAGTGATATACATGTTAAGAACCTCCATGAATGCTTGAGGGCAGTTCTCAAAGTGGGGTTCCTGTACCACATCCAGTTTCTTGGGAACTTGTTAGAATGTAGAGTGTCAGTCTCCACACCAGACTTTCTGACTCCAAATCCTTGGAGGAGGGGTCCTGCAGTCTGTGTTTTAACAAGTCTTCTAGGGCACCTGGGTGGCTCAGTTGGTTAAGTGGCCAACTTGGGTTCAGCTCAGGTCATGATCTCACGGTATGTGAGTTCAAGCCTTGAGTTGGTCTTTGCACTGACAGCATGGAGCCTGCTTGGGATTCTCTCTCTTTCTCCCTCTCTTTCCCTCTGCCCTCTCCTGCTCATACATGCTCTCACTCTCTCTCCTTCTGTGTGTGTGTGTGTGTGTGTGTGTGTGTGTGTGTGTCTAAATAAATAAATAAATAAACTTTAAAAAGCCCTCCAGGTAATTCTGATTTAGGCCCAAATTTGAGAGTTTTTGCTTTTAAACCAACTTAGGAGGTATTCAAAAGCATTATGATCGTGGGTTGTGACATGAGGTCTGAAGTAGAGAAAAACTTTCAGTCAAATGGAAAATTATTTTGATAACTTTGAAAATTATCAATACAGAGATATCAAAGCCTATCTCATGATACCTTCTAATGGATTGACTTATGTTGTTTGTCTAGAGGGAGATAAATTGGTGTTTTTATTACTACTGGCCCTTTTTCAAAGTAATTGATAGGTCATTACATTTCTGATCACCACCTTATTTGTGAAGGCCCCTCAGATGGGCCGCTCAAACCGATTACTGTGACCAGGGGGATGGAATAGTATGACTGGTCAACTTGATAATGCACCCCACCCTCCCCAGGTAGAAGGGGGAGTCATTCCCCATTTCTGTAATATAAATTAGGAGACATGTGATTCTTCTTCCAAAATTTGTCAAGCAAACAACATTTATGCCCTACAAGGAGATGATTACTCTAAGATTGTGACCTGTGAAGACAATGTAAGCCTGTACCCATCAGTGTCCATCTTTCCACTATGTGGAGAGATCTTGACTAAGAGTGAAACTGGACCCAGGAAAAAAGACAGAGAGAGAGGGAGAGAACCAAAAGCATTGCCTGAGCTCTTGGAACCAGCTAGCTGTGAAGCCAAATTAATCCCAGGACTTCCCAGTCACATAAACAAATAAATTCCCCTTTTGGGTTGAGTTCATTTGAGTTGAGTTTCTGTCTATTATGACCAAAGGACCCTGACTAGTACAGTCTCTAAATAATTCACACCTTGTGTGAATCACATATGTTCTAATAAATGCCTCCATAGGGAGTCATAAAAAAGAGAGCACAGTGGATTATTGGTCAAGACATCAGAGATAAAAATTTGGCACTATCTGTTGAAGAAAACTTAGGCTAGGTATTTAAGTCCTGAGCTCCTCCTTACTTAAATGTAACAGAAGGGCTTGATCTAGATCCACTTATGGAAAAGGAACTGGTAGAAGCCTTGGAGATCTTTGAGGTTAGAAATGAGAAAACCATTGGCCCAGGGAGTGGGGTATTCACTTAATCAATATCATATAGCCTGTCGGCAGCTGTGCAGGCTCACGCCAGCTCCCCCTGACTCCTGTCTCAGCACCCTTTCCATAATACCATTTGATGGTCTTTCTGGGGGTGCATTTGTCTCATCATTAACCTTATACACTATATCTATCAGGATGGTTTTGGTTACATGTAATTCAAATGAAGACTTTCATTAAGAGATTTATTGTTCATATGTCAAGAAGTCCAGGGCTTCTGGACTAACCTAGCTGTTAGTGCAGAGCCATTTATCCAGGGCCTCTGGACTTCTTGATATATGATCAGTCCAAGGCTGATTCCACTGCTGGTGAGTCCAGAGATCAACAACATCAATAAAAACTCAGATTCTTGGGGTGCCTGGGTGGCTCAGTCAGTTAAGTGTTCAACTCTTGATTTCAGCTCAGGTCACGCGATCTCATGACTTTCCAGACCAAGCTCCCATGTCGGGCTCTGAGCTGATGGTGCCGAGACTATGGAGACTACTTGGGATTCTTTCTCCATCTCTCTGGCCCTCCCCCACTCATTCTCTCTCTCTCAAAATAAATAAATAAACTTCAGGAAAAAAACCCTCAGGTTCTTTCCATATTTCAACTTTGCCATTTTCAACATGTCAACTTTGGTCCCCATCATGTGCCAAGATAGTAACAGCAAGCAATTCACAAAAAGTTTTTAAGTCATAAGGGGGAAAGAATCCCTTTTTGTGCTCCTTTTTAAGACTGAGAAAACATTCATGAAGGGCCCATGAAAGCTTCCCTTCCCATCCCATTGGCCAGAACCAGTCAGTGGAGGGGTAAATGGAATTGCCACTTGGGCTTCAGAAATTGTGCTTTGACAAACGTAAGGTGCCACTGATGTCAGAGAAGTTGCAATTCTTAAAAATACATACAGTTTACAATGACTGCAATATGGTGTCATAATTTGCTCACCTCTAGGAGACCCAGAAAAGAAGCTGGGCTGCATGGGAGGTTTCTGCCTGTACACATCTCTTTTGTCCACATTCTACTGGTCAAAAATAGGGAAGCCTGGGAAGCCTGGGAGATGTAGTTTCAGCAAGTGCCTAAGAGGAAAGGGTACCACATGGCAGTCTCTGTCCTTGGCCATCAAATACCTGAACTAAATCAGGGCTCTGTTAGCAAGAGAGGGGATGCAAATAGCTATAAGACAACTGAACTACAGAATACAAGGTATACACTTATGTAGAACAAGCTTAGGAGACAAGCATCAACTTCTATAATCTGCCCATGTATAAACTGGCCTTTGTGAAGCATAACTCCTCACTCCCGAAATGTGAGCACACAGTAAACTCCTTCCAAAGAGTAGAGTTGGACAAAAGGGGAGAAAGAGAAATTTTGCAGTGGAGAAACTGACAGGTCATCAAGGTTAACATCAATAATGATAAGATACATGTCGATAGTATGTGCTTTTGATAGAATATAATGGAAGTGGCATTCTGTCTCTATGTTTTTCCTCCCCAAACCCCAGACCTCCAGGCTAATCATAAGAAAAACATTAGCCAAATGCAACCGAGGATGTTCTGTGTAATACATGACCAGTATCCCTCAAAGTTGTTAGAGTCATCAAAAATAAGGGAAATCTGAGAGACTGTCTCAGGAGAAGCCTAAGGAGACATGCTAACTAAACATAATGTAGTATTTTGGATGAGATCCTGAAACAGAAAAAAAGGACATTAGGTAAAAACTAAGGAATATTGAATAAAATGTAGACCTTCATTAATACTAGTGCATACATATTAGTTCATTAATAAAGACAAACGTAAGAGAGGAAATTGGCCATGAGGTACATGTGAACTCTGTACCATCTTTGCAATTTTTCTATAAATCTAAAATTATTCTAAAGTTAGACTTTTTTATTTTTATTTAAAAAAGTTTTAATGTTTATTTATTTTTGAGAGAGACAGAGTGCAAGGAGGAGAGGAGCAGAGAGAAAGGGAGACACAGAGTCTGAAACAGGCTCCAAGCTCCGAGCTGTCAGCACGGAGCCAGATGCGGGCTCGACCCCATGAACCCTGAGGTCATGACCTAAGCCAAAGTCAGACGCTCAACCAACTGAGCCACCCAGGTGACCCACAAGTTAACCATTTTTTTAAAAATTGATCTTTTCTTGAGCCTGAAGTAAGCAAAGCTTGATCTATTTCCCTTTTGAAAAATATCCTTCTCAGAAGTTTCTGCTGTTAAATGTGGGGGTATCTGGGCCTACACAGGCAACGTGACCAAACTGATTTTTTTTTTAAATATTTATTTGTTTCTGGGAGACAGAGAGACAAGAGTGCTAGCAGGGGAGGAGCAGAGAGAGAGGGAGACGCAGAATCTGAAGCAGGCTCCAGGCTCCAGGCTCCGAGCTATCAGCACAGAGCCTGATGTGGGGCTCCAACTCACAAAACGTGGTATCACGGCCTGGACCAAAGTCGGACGCCTAACTGACTGAACCATCCAGGTGCCCCCAAAAGGATTTTTGACTGGAGCATTACTCATTTCTCTAGAGCCACATACTCACTGAATCTTTGCAGCAATCAGTGAAATTGAGCCATCATCAGAATACTAGCTCCTACTGCACACTACAATAGCTTACAGAATATACCTTCTAAAGTTGTAAGCGGTCATTGCATGCTGCTCCCTCCCACCTCCCATCCACAGGAACTGCAGATATTCTTCTTGTCGCCCTACAGAGCCTTACAGATAAAAGATGAGTTGTGGACAGCCGTGTTACTGGGTCGACCAGGCATAACACAAAAGGAGAGGCTGTCAGAGCCATCCTCCATTCCTCACCACCACCCTACACTCCTGTGTGTGCGTAAATGTCTAGTCTATATAATGCCAAGATCACCATTGCAGAAACTCTCCCAGCTGTGCTCCCAGGAGAATGGTCAGTGAGGATGGCCCCTGCCGTAGAAAGGAAATGCACAACATCGAAAATTCTGGTGTCAGTTCAAGCTGTAAGATAGGATATTTTGAATGATCCCAATGTTTAAATTTCTAACTAATGTACAGATACAAGATATCTTCTAGCTCTTTACTTAGGAAATGCCTTAAAAAGAATGTAGAGATAGCTGTGTTGTGTTATTTGGAGAATGATCAACTCATTTCTTTTCTTGCTATCTCTTTCTAAGGATTTGGGGACCATTTAGATAAAATCTAACAATGCTTCAAAGATGAAAGTTTGATTCTTGTTGTTGTTGTTGTTGTTGTTTAAGTGGAGACTATTAGGAAAAGGAAGTTGTATGAGGTATTTTTGTCAGACTAATTAACTGTAAGTCCAGAGCTCTTTCTGCATCAGGGGCCACCAATCTTAAGACCTTTGGCAAGACATTGTACGGGGTGTGTAGAAAAGCAGCAATATCGGAGAGAACAAGAGATGCCTGAAATTTAAATGCAATGAGGCAAAAAAATTCTCATGAATTCTGATGGCGTTTTCCTTCTCATCTGGCACCAACATGCTGGCCCGAGAATATCTTTAGGTCAAGAATTCTGAGTGAGAATATAATTAATTTGGCTTTAGCCATTAGACCTGTTTCTTTAGTAAAAACAAAGACAAATATATCTGTAAATTCCTGACATATCGAGCTGCCCTTTTAAGAGCTTCTAATTCATTTTAGGGGAGGATACTCCACTTTACTAAATGCCTTTCTTAGTGACTGAATAATTAAAGTAAAGTAAATAATAAAAGTAAATGTTAGGAGATCCTATTTGTGAAGATTAAATTATATGTGAAGGAGATACTCTAAAAAGATAAAAGTGAAAAAAAGATCTATCTCAATATTTAAGAATCATAAATTCTATATAACTTCCGAATGGTGTCAGTTCTATAAAAAAAAGACGGTAAGCACCGTAGAGGTTGAGTGTCAAGAAATAAATGAACTAAAACAGCCTGAATAGAGAGGATGATAAAGGGTTGAACTTGACACAGGTAGGTTTCACACAAGACGGTACTGATTTCAAGGGTACCTGGAGCTTCCAGGTGGAATCCAGAGAACCAGGGAAGAATGGAATATCTAATTGAAGACTGAATTGGGACGGGTATGGCCTTAAAGAATCCTTTTGCCAGCACTATATTCTGTTTAATTGAGTGCTTGTGGTCTAGAGAATTACAACATTTGCAAAAGGCAAACTGGCATTCCAGAGCGGGTCTGTGTGTGAATCGGGGAAGTAGAAGAAGCAAGGGTACCACACGTCCTGGATGGATTCTGTCTGAATCAGGAATTTTGTCTTCAGCATTTATCATTTGGTGTTGGGTCTAAAGTAGCACAGACTGTTGGTGAGCATAAGTTTATTAAAACCTTAGAAGAACAGCATAATAGAACAATTCCAGACTCTTGAAAGCAATTGTTTCAATTGTTTTTCTGGTTGATTAACTGAGAAATGGATATCAGTCTTTTATTCGATTTCTAATAAATATTCTTAAAAGACATAATCAACTCAGGTAAAAATCGACAAGTGAAATGATACTCAGTAAAATTTAGATTTGCAAAGTTTGTCCCAGAGATATTGAAGTAATTGAAATAATTGCCTCCATTTCTCTCTCTCCTTCTCTCATACTAGTGAAAACTGGAAACCATAGCATCATTAGGATCAAAAAAAACTGAATGAATCAGATTTTGTAAATATTTGCCGAGAGTAGAAAGAACTGATCCCTATGAAAATTTAAATAAAATTTAAAATGGAAAAAAACCAACTGCAAGTGGTTTAACTGATCAAGGAATTAATCAAGATTTAAGGAAAATTGCTGCAGAGAATGCCTTTTTGACAAAAATGCATTAATGTTGCTACCATTCCCATGTAAAGGCTGATTTCCACAATTTCAACCTCAAAACTTCCTCAGGGTCAGAACAATGAGAATCAAACATATTCCGTGACACCTCAATTTGTTTTGTGGAAACCAAGGGATGCTTTTCCCCTCCCAGCTTTTGTATATATTGTTCTCTCTGTCTGGAAGTCTCTACGCTGCTTTCATATTCCAGGAGAACTCAAGACTTCTGCCAGCCTCACCTTGCAAAGATCACTTCCAGATTGGCCTTTCCAGACCTCCAGATGGAACTAGATTACTTTTACCCTTTAGGTTCGCTAAGAGACCTTTTATGAATATTCTATCATGTGGTTATAAGTTCTTGTTTACATGGCTATCTTAAGCACCATATCCTGGATCTCTGTAGGGTATGGTTCATGTTTTAGTCCCTTTGCTATGAAATCCCTGGCACATCATGGACATGTAATGAGCCAATGTTGAGTAACTGAGTGGATGTATAAGTGAGGTCTCCATGGTACCCACTCATTCATTCCACTTATTCTTTATTTATGAACAAAATCCTCAAATCTGCACTGTAGCGTTAAAGATGTATTTAAGGAAAAGTGCTTTGTTATAAGAATTATATTCAAATCAGTACTCAACATGTATTTTGTGGTATTTCTCTCTTTCTCAGCAACACCACCCTCTTTTGCACCTCTCCGTCATCCACACGCCAGAAAAGTAGTGTGTTTATAGGAATCCACTCAGGACTGAAATGGCCAGTTTAGGAGCTCCTCATGGGTGTTGGTGAGGGCATCCCTGGAGTGTGGGAGCAATTTCTGGGAGGTCCAGAGGTTAGGTCAGCCAAGGGCTTTTTGTTTCCATCCATCCTCAATTTGACTCTGGATTCAGCTGAATATAGTTAAGGGATTAATTGCCCATCATTTTGTTCCCTAAATTAAGAGTCATTGTGGTAAGAACCAAGCATAGCAATATGGGCAAACCACAAAGAAATAAATTACTTTGTAAGTTTCAAAAGATTTTCACCAAATTACTGCTCTGTGCAAATGATGGTGGGGGGAAAAAGTTTGTTTGAGAAACATTTTCTTTTGTGACTGTAATAAGGTATGTGTGCCCCTGCTGAGATATGAGTCACATCCCCTGTGATAGGAAACTGTGGCCAGTTTTTGTGGGTTTGGGGTTTTGTACTAAATTTTCAGTGCCTCATGTTTCCTATGACTGATGAATGGATCATCACCTGACTCATAGACTCTTGCTATGGATAGCCAAAGTGTAACTTTTAAATTTTTTTAAATGTTTTATTTATTTCTGAGCGAGAGAGAGACAGTGTGAACAGGGGAGGGCCAGAGAGAGAGGGAGACGCAGAATCTGAAACAGGCTACAGGCTCTGAGCTAGCTGTCAGGGCAGAGCCAGATGCGGGGCTCGAACTCACAATCTGTGAGATCATGACCTGAGCTGGAGCCAGATGCTTAACCGACTAAGCCACCCAGGCACCCCCAAAGTGTAGCTTTTAAAATTCAGTAATGTGCCACCCTCTTGCTCTCAGTTGTAATATGGAGGGAGAAACACCAGAAACATGTAATCATTGCTTTGAAATGGACGTTTCTGAGGTCACCTCTTCATAACCTTTGGCACAATTACAATCAAACTGGTCAGGACTGGTTTGTAATTCTTATTTTAAAAGACCTGCAATGCCCCCTCCCCCCTTTTTTGGTCTAAGTAGAGTAGGTGTCTTAGTCTGTTCGAGCTACTAGAACAAAATACTACAGACTGGGTGGCTTACCGACAACAATTTATTTCTGACAGTTCTGGAGGCTGTCAAGTCCAAGATCAAGGCACCAGCAGATTGGGTGTCCAACGAGAGCTGGCTTCCCTGTTCATAAATGGCCAGTCTTCCACTGTATCTTCACGTGGTAGAAAGGGTGAGGGAATTCTCTTGGCCTCTCTTATAAAGGCACTAGTATCATTCATGAAGGTTCTACCCTCATTACCTAATCGTCTCCTGAAGGTCCCACCTCCAAATATCATCACATTCACATTTAGATTTCAACATATGAATTTGGGGAGACAAGACATTCAGACCGTGGCAATAGTATACCATAAACACGTGTGGTTTGTCCAGATTAAGGCATGCCACCTCAACTTCACCTTCCCGAAGGAAATATTTTTTATTCATTTATTCCACAAATATCCATTGGATGAATAAGTGTGCCCCACTTATGGAGATGGGCAGAGATGAATTAAGGGGAGGCCTCTGCACTCAAGCAGCTTAGAGTGTGGTGGGTGGGGAAAACACGAAATTAAATGTCACAAGCTGCCATGACGGAAGTGTTGACAAAGTGCACAAGAGGAGTAAGAGGTAGACCTAAACAAAGGTATGTACGAAGGCAGAAAGTCAGGAGAGAAGACCTCCGTTAAAAGATCAGGTCAGTAGAGCTGAAGCACAGATTGTGGGCATTACTATGGAAAGTGAGGGACTAGACTGGAAAGGGAAGCCTGGAGCTAGATCTTTCTGCAGAGATCCAGAAGGACCCCTTAAAAGGTGTTGGCAGAGAGGTTCAATGAGACAATTTACAAAGTGTTAAGGAAAGATTAGGTGAAGACAAAGCAATTTATAGGTGGGCAGGCCTGCTAGGAGCCTATCATGAAATCCAAGGGGAAGGTGGTACAGAGCCTGAATGAAAGCAAGATCAGTGGGAACGGACAACAGGGGAAGGAAGTAGAGTTGGAAGAACTAGGTTATTGACTCTGCGCTCTCATTTAGAGTCCTAATGATCATACTCTTGGTATTGGAACATAACCCCCTGTCCCGACCCCAGGGCACAATTCTTGGTCTTCTTTTTTTTCTAGATATACTCACCCCCTTGGCCATCTCAACCAATCCCTGATGATACCCAAATGTACATCCTGAGCTCACACTCTCCTGAACTCTAGACTTGAATATTCAACGTCTCCACTTGAATGTCTAATAGAGATATTGAACTTCCCATGCTCCAGTCTTCATGGGAGACCTCCCTGGAAACCTCTCCTACTTGCAGTCTTCTCCATTTTTGTTAATAGCAATTCCACTTTCACGTGCTCAGACCCAAAACTTTGTTGTAATCGTTGGCTCCTCTTTTTTTAATATACTTCACATTCAGTCTGTGAGTGCATCCTCTGGCTTTAATTTCAAATTTTACAGAGTCTCACTACCTTCCAGTATCTCCACGACCACCACCCTGATGTAAAATATCATAATTTTATTATTGGTTTATTAAAATAGGAATTATGAAGTTCCTAACTGGCCTCCTTACTTCTTCCCAACCTCCCTGTAGTCTATTCTCTACAGAGCAGCCAGCATGATTGAACTCCACCCTGTCAACGTTTTATCTGAAACTTTTTCAACATACAAAGAAGTTGAATAGTACAGTATAAAATGTCTTTCACAGCTTTTTTCTTAATATTTTTTAAGAATGTTTATTTATTTTGAGAGAGAGGAAGAGACAGAGGGCGAGCAGAGGAGGGGCAGGAAGAGAGAGGGAGACACAGAATCTGAAGCAGACTCCAGGCTCTGAGCTGTTAGCACAGAGCCTGACGTGGGGTTTGAACCCACAAACTAAGAGATCATGACCTGAACTGAAGTTGGACGCTTAACTGACTGAGCCACCCAGGCTCTCCAGGTTTGTTTGTTCGGGTTTTTTGTTGTTGTTGTTGTTGTTTGTTTGTTTTCTTTTTGATCTAGGATCCAATCAAGGTTTATGTGTTCATTTGTATATCTTTTTAGTCTCTCTTAATCTAGAATAATTTCCCAGTTTTTTAAAAAATGACATTCACTTCTTCATGTAGATTATCCCACATGTTCTGAATTTGTCAGTTTCCTCATAGATGATGTCATGCACTTCATATTGCATTACATCAAGGGGCACTTAATGTCAGCTTGTCCTAATACTGGTGATGCTGTTTGATCACTTGGTTAATGTGGTGATCCACCAGAGTTCTTGTGTAGATGATTTTTCATCTTTGTAATTAATAAGACATTATGGGGTGATATTTTGGTACTATCCAAATACCTAATTCACAACAACCTTCAACCCGATGATTGAAGCATCTATTTTAATAACCCTTCCTAGATTATTACACAGTATGTTGTAAAAGGGTGATTTTTTAATCTCAAAGCCACCTGACCAGAGAGTTAAATAATTGTTAAAGTCAAATCCACCCCACTTCTTCTATTTTTTGGTAGCCATTTTTGTAAAAAATTGCCTTCCTTATTTTTCCGTTTATTCTCCTTCCTCCTTCTTCCCACCCACCAGTTCTTGCCTTCTCTCTCTCTTCTCCCTTCTTGTCTTCCTCCTCTTCCTCTTTCTTGTCCTCTCCCTTCCCCTCTTCCTCCTCCTCTTTTTGCCTCTGACTTTCACAACAGACTCTTAGATTCCTTTTAAATCAGTGTGTTATGATCAGTTACCACAAAATGGTGTTTGTAAAATGTGTATCAGATCAGGTTCTATTCCTCTACTCAAATCTCAGCCATGACTTCCCACTCACCCACTGTAAAAGTCAAAGTTTCTGTGGTGGCCTAGGAGGTGCTGCATGATCTGTTCCCAAGTCCTCCTTGGCCTGGTGTCATTCAGCGTACAGCTCCAACCATCTGGTCTCTTGACTATTTTCCAAAAGCTCCATGCTTGCTCAGGACTTTGACCACAACAGTGCCTCTTTGTGGAATGCTTCTCCCTAGATATACACTTGGGTTTATTCCTCACCATCTTCAAATCTTTTCTTAAAGCCACCTGACCAGAGAGTTAAATAATTGTTAAAGTCAAGTCCACCCCACTATACTTAATTTTCTCGATCAGTCTTACCACTTTCTTACACATTTATTGTGTTTATTGTCTGCCCCCAACTGGAATATAAACTCCTTGAGGGTGGGAATTTTGTTTGTTTTATGCACTGCTGCATCCCAGTGGCGGGAATGTACCTCCTCAGTAAATCTTTAGGACTAGGTAGATGCATAGATTAGATGAAGGGATGAAGCAGAGGGAGATGTTTCTCAAGTGTGGCAGTCTGAGATAACAATGCTCTACTCCCTGAAACACAGGAGAACACAGAAGAGTGAACACAGAGGAGCATTTTTGGAGACAACGTTGAAGTTCTTGAGTTTTAGGTGCCCTTGAGCTTGCCATGTGGAAAAGCCCAGTAGGAAGTCAGCTAGACCTAGATTTAGCAGATAGACTGGCTGTGAAGTACTTTCCAAATACCTAAAGCAAAGTCATGTCTAAAGTCATTTTAAGGGAATTGAACATTACTGAATTGAATTAATATGAATGGAAAGGCTCAGAGTCTTTCACCTCCCAATCTGGCATGCTAACCAAGCGTGGGAAGAGAGCTATTAACACTTTCCTGAGTCTGCTAGGTTTTGAACTGCTCGACTCAAAGACAGCACTAAACACCTGGTAATAGTTCTAATGGTTTGTCAACAAAGTTGGACCTGTTAGTCTTCTAGGGTGATTACTGTTTCTAGTAGTCTCAAGACTTGATAAAGATACCTGCATCCTATATAGAGCAGTTAGTACTGAAAAAGTATGGTTTTGCTGATGATGTACTAATGTGGTAACCTTTGCAAGTCCTTCAGTAAAAGGATAAGAAAAACAACATCAAACCCTTTCCTTCATTAGGTATTAATCTTCTCTCTTCCTTGTTGTCCCTTCTTTATTTTTCTAAGCCTTGAGAAAGTCTCCAATAGGTGATGCACTATAAGAATGCAAGAAGTGTTTGCCTTGTGTGGAATCACCAGTGTATAGACAGTGCCTACCCTAAAATAAATGCTCAGTTAATTTTATTCAGCTGTATATTAATATCCACTTTCTTGATTGCTGAACCAGCATTCACCTCTTTGTTCTACCCCGAAAGCTCAATCTCCCATCTCTCAACAAAGTCCTGAGTCACTCAATCACTCCCCATAGTTAAAAGAAAACATAACGATAAGAGAGGAAGAAGTCAGGATCTCAACCAGTGTGAAAATCTGTCCTCTGCAACTTTGGATGTAAGGGAAATTTAAACTTGTTCCAACATCATAAAATGAAATACAGACCAATGAATGGGAATGGGGATCTTTCTGGATGCTCATGGAGAATCTCTATATTAGCTTATAAATCCTGCCCACATGGTGGGTCATTCCATTAAAAGCTCCTAGAAGTCTTATTTTCCTTTTGAATGATAGTACTTAAACTAGATGCTGTCATTCATGTTTTAAAGAAAATGAGATCAAAGTGAAATTACAGGCATATATTTCAGCAGTTTCAGAAGATTTTGTCATTATTTATGACAATGACAATACTGATGGTGCCCTGATCTACAGTACTTTGAGATAGCAGTGTTACTAAGTTAAGGACACTATAAATCAGAGGAGTCTCCCTTCACCTTTAAATATAAGAAAATAATTAGAGTCTTCATTGGTCAACATTAAGGTCAAAAGTGAATGTATATTTAACTTGCCCATTTTTTTATGGCTCTCTTTGCTTCTTTTTTCTTTTTTCCTTTCTTTTATTTTTTTCTGGACTAGAAAATGAGGACATAGTTAAGTTAGGAAGGCAACTAACATTAACAGCTCTTTCTAGAGTAAATATTACAAAATGGCCCGTTCAGAACAGCATCAACCACAAAGTGTGGAGCCACTGAAATTCATGTCAGTGAAATTGGAAATTAACAGTTATTTAAACCCCAGTACTGAAATAAACTCTTGCTATTTTGACTTTTCGCAAGGATTTGATTTTCTGGGTCATCTGTGCTTTTCTTTTTAAGAAAATTCTGTGCAGAATAGATTTTATACATAGCAATTACTAGGTAATTGTAGGTATGAGGAATGCCATCCTTGCAACTGAAGGCATATGCTTTATTAATGAGAGTGTTAAATTCAGAAATAAAAATATTTATAATGGACTTTAATAAAGTCACAAAGCAGAAAATAATTAAGAAATATAACAAAATATTTCCAAATAATTTAATGAAGTCGAATATTTCTAAAATAATAAATCTCTAAGATTAAACATTAAAATAGAGAAAGGATACCTAGGTATGATTTTTATTTAGATAAGCAAGATTAGAAGAATTGAAAATGGCTAAATAATCTTTCTGAAGTTGATGGTTACTATTTTATATATATGGTATTTTACTTACTTTCCACTCATCAGCCCATTCATCCATTTTAGAATTCCACAGATGCCTAAGCACTTAAACTTTAAGTCGCTGACATAGAGGTGGCAACTCCTGAAAACATCCCATCTGCTTTCAATAAGAAACTTGATATTCTTTAGGATTTATGGGTGGTGGGAGGGGGTTGCCTAAAGTGAGGTTTCAGAAATGGCCAGAAAATCCTTGTACGTGAAATCCATATTTCTTTGACTGCCTGTAGTTCTACATTTATATGTAGAATCTCAACAATAAGTGGATAGCAGGTTTTTTGCTCAAATGTAGGCAAAATTACAGGTTTCTGATGAAGCCGGTGAATATACTTATATACAAATCTTTTGGGGAGACAGAGGAGTGTTGATGACAGAGGTTTAGTTTTATACTAAATAATAATAATTGTAGGTAATAATAATAGTTGTAGACCCTGCTGCTTGCCCAATTTGACCTGGTCTTAGTAGAGAACTGACCCAGGAGTTATGATACGTATGGGAAGATGAAACAACCACTCTGCAACCAGGAGAAAAAGGACATAAGAATCACAAACCCTGACCTTTGCATTGTGGAGGCACTAAGTCAAGGCCAGGAGTCCCCTCTCTCCAAACTTCTAATTGTACTAGAAAAGTGATCGTCTCTTTCTTTCAGTCACTGGCAGTTGAGTTTTCAACTCTTGGCAGCAAAACACCAAGAACATATCCAGCCTCATCTTAATCTGACACTCGCAAACCATGTTAGATTTGGACTGACCTCTCGTTTTAGAAAGTAGGCCTAAGTCTCACTGGGTAGATGTAACTAAAAATCAAGCAGTACTAGACCTGGAAGAAATGAAAGAGGGAATGGTCGGCCTTCTGGTCTCTCTGCAGCACTTTTCCTATTGCTTGTGTGTCCCAGTCCAACCCCCAACACAAACCCAGTGATCCAACAAGACTCCTCCAAACTCTTGATTTTTTTTTAAATGATTATTTATTTTTGAGAGACAGAGACAGACAGAGTGCGAGCAGGGGAGGGACAGAGCGAGAGGGAGACACAGAACCTGAAACAGGCTCCAGGCTCTCAGCTGTCAGCACAGAGTCCAATGCCGGCCCTAACTCATGAATGGAACAAGGAGATCATGATGTGAGCCAAAGTCAGATGCCTAACCCTAACTGACTGAGCCACTTAGGTGCTCCTAAATTCTTGATTTTAGAATCAAGAAATAGCCTGTTCCCTGAAGCCCACCTCTCACCCTTCCAGCTCACTCATGCCAATGCCTCCCATGGCCCATGCCCTTCTCCACTCTGGGGTTCCCACCTCCTTTTTGCTGCTCGTTTATCCTATAGTTGTTGCTCTATTCATGACCCTTCATATCTTCACTTCCCACTTTCACTCAGTTTAGTTTCCACTGTGTGTCATCCTGAATGCCCTCCACTCCCTTTGTTCTCTCTCCCTTATCATACTCTTCTGGTTAAAGCAAAACAAAGCAAAAGCAAAAAAAACAAGTTGACAAACCCGGTTCCCCTCCAGCTCTGTGCAGGAGCCCATGCTCCATGTTGCTGGAGAAGATCCCGTCAACAAGACCTACTTTGAAATCATGACCCCAGATCCCCAAATCACTGTCCAATGGTTTTAATTTATTCCCTCTTGTCTTGCTTTCTTGCTCTTTAAGTTAACATTTAAAACTTTCTCCTTTAGCCTCAAACCTCCCCCTTGTTTCTACCTCCTTGCCTCAAGTGTTGGTGTATCACTTTACGGAGGAAATGAACACCCCAGCATTCCAGTGGCTCATCTATATATTTATATTATCTGCCCCTGTAAGCATATTCCCTGCTTTTACTGTAGAAGAATCATCTCTACACCTAAACAGGGCAAGAAGTCTCTTCATTTCTGTTCAGATCCCACCTCTTCTCTCCTTCACATGGCCATTTCTTTGCCATTTATTTCAGCTTCTATGCATCACCAAACTCCTTCTCTCTACTGAATCATTTCCGTGTTAGCATCAGCCTCCAATCGATTAGTCAACCATTGCCCTATTTCTCTGCTTCCCTTCATACCAGATTCCTCAAAGGACCTCTACAGATGCCATCCATCAGCTCTTTAGTGAGCTCCATTCACCCATCCTCAATGCATCTCCACCACTCTACATGCAACTACTCTGGTCACGATCACCACAGGCTTCCATGTTACTAAATGCATGCTCCAGGGATGTTGAGAGCACTGAACACAGTTGATCATTTCCTCCTTCATGAAATACTCTCCACTCTCGGCTTTGATCACACCACACTCTCCTGGGTTTTTTTCTCCTTCACTGGTCACTTCTCAGTCTCCTCAACTGGAATCTCACATGTTACCTGACTTCTAATGTTGGAGAGCTTCAGGTTTTGGTCTTCAGCCCTTGTTTCTATTTAGACTCTTCCCCTAAGGACTCACATCTATGCTTGTGCTTTGAATACCAACTTTACACTGCCGATTCTCAAATATTTATCTCCAACCTTAACCCCTCTCTTGAGCTCCTGATATTTATAGTCAATTTCCTATGTGATGGCTCCACTCCACTTGAATATCTAATAAGGATATCAAACTCTTAATATGTACAAATGAATCTCTGATTACCTCCTCCCACCACTATGTACACCATACATCTTGCTCCCTGCCTCCTCTCCAATAAAGGGTTCCATCTCCACTCATGTGGTCAAACCAACTAGTGAGGGGTCACTTTAGAATTCTCCCTTTTCCTTCACCCCTATACCACCAAGGTCTTCAGGTGCTACTTCCAAAACTATGTCAAATCCACCATGTCTCTCCATCTTCAACGACACCTTTTCAGTCTAAGCCAGGATCCTTTCTCCTCTTGGCAACTGCAATAACATCCCAACTCCTCCTTCCCCTCTCTCATCCCACTCTAAACCCACAAAGCATACAGAGTCATTCTGTTAATCTATACAGTGAATCTTTTAGAATAAAATTCATACTCTTTTGTTTGGCCCGCAAGATCCTGCATGGTCTTGGTCTCCCTCCCTCTGCAGCCTCTTCCCTCGCATTGTATCCACTCCTCGCTGTACTTTAGAAACCACGTTCCCTTTCCAAGCCCAGGCTTGAGCGTGTGTTGTTCTCTCTTCCTAGAATGTGCTTTCCCCCACCTCTTTACACAGCTGACCATTTCTTATCTTTTTGTTTCCGTTCCAGCTCACCACCTCAGAGAGGCTCCCCGGCTATGCTATATCAACTGGCCTTCCTCATGGATTCCTAATCTCTTCAACTTTGTTGTTTGCAAAGGACTTCTCACTGTCCATAATTTTTTTTATTTGCTTACTTATTTATACTTTATCTCCCACATCAGAGGATTGACACAATGGACACTTGTGTCCCATTAGGTAACAGTTCACTGTATCCCAGTGAACTTCTGTATTCCCAGTGACTGCCACAATGGGAGCTCATGTTTAGAAATGAATGCAACCTTACAAAGACAAGTATTTTAAAAATAACCTAAAATTCCAGGATGATATAGATAAATGGATCTTAGAGTTATCTAACCCAATTATTTAATCTACTGATGAAGAAGTTGAGTCTCAGAAAGAATAAGGGGCCCCTTTGAGTTCATAGACTATCTTAGGACAGAGCTGAGTCTAAGATCCAGGCTTTAGACCCCCAGTAAATTCCTCCTCTTTTTGTCCTGGTGATGACAACAGTTGCAAGTTAAGATTCTTCAGTTGCAAGCGAAGGAAACTGACTCTGGCTAATTTAAGGAATGAAGTAATTATTAGAAGTGTTTGAGGTTGTTCCTGGAATTAAGAGGACATCCGCTACCCCAGGCTTTAGGAAGGACAGGAATTAGAGTGGTTAGTACTTAGGTAACAGACATTAATAGACCATCTGTCAGGATGCTGAAGTTGGGATGAATGAACTCTGAACCTTTCCTTTCATTGTGTCAATCCACTTGATGGTCATATTCCCAAGAGGAAAACCAAGAGAGTCCCAGTTTGGGTCTTGTTCTCATTCCTTAGCTAATCAAGTACTGGTCCTGCCAATGCTGTATGTGATGATGGCTGGGTGATTTCCCGAATGGAAATGGAGGTGCTTTTAGCAGAAGAAGAGGAGCTGGATGCCGGGCAGACAAAAACAACAGATGTTCATGGTACATCGTCACGCACAGCTGGTAGAAGCTGTGCTTGACACCAAAACATTGGCTTTGTGACAAGCCTAGCCCCCAGGTTAGTATTCTATGTTTCTTGAAGTTATTTGGGGATGGCCCTCTTTCTGGTGGGTCGTGCAAATACTTCCGTGTGGGAATTCTCTCACGAAGGCCCAGGAGGCAGACAGTAGGGCCTTCTGTGGTGTGAACACTGCCAGCTGGTACTGTAGCTCTTACTTACTGCATATTTTGTTGTGCTTGTTCCTGTTAGCCCAGGGGTCAGGTTGCTATGAGAGTGGAATTTTGTTCTCTCTCTCTCTCTCTCTCTCTGCCCTCTTCAAATGAAGTAAGCCTAAGGACTATATTGTCAGCTGTTGAGACAAAGGTATGTACATTATCCACATTTTCTGCTTGCTAATGATGTTCCACAGCTAAGTTAAAGAGTAAGTGCAATCATCAACTCACCAAATACATACTAATCCCTAGCCAGGGATCAAGATTACACTGAAGAGAGATTAAGAGTGGAACCCTTTCCCCCATTATATTTCCTTATTTCTGACACCAACATTCTGCCCCCACCATAGGTAACAACCAACCACTAGTGCAATACCTGGGTCACCCACCATCCAAGTCCGCTTCCTTAGGATTTTTTAATGGAGGAAAGGGAAAGAGAGGAAGACAGCTATGCCACGGAGGGCTTTATAAAGTAGAAATAAAAAGTGCAAAAAAAAGTCACTGAACAAATCACTAGCCACATTAAGATCTGAAATTGAATCTCAATCTAACTTCTCCCATTATGAATGGAAAATGCCAGCCATCTTCCTATGCGTCTTTTGAGTTGTCTTTACCCTACACTATAAAGTGAGGCTAACTCCAAGTCTGTTTTAACCCCAGTGCTCCTGGGGACAGTAATGGAATCCTGTAGAAAGATCAATTAAAAATCAAGATTTATGCAACTATACCCAGAGACCAAAAGGAAACAAAAACATGCATAACCAGATAGCATTCTAGGATTCAATCTGAAAAGTCAGAATTGAGGTTGTTTAAATGGAAATGATATAATATAGAGTATAATCTCATTTACCTGGACTATCTGGCACTTGACAAAATATAATACACAAGAAATCTCCGTTCTGCTTCCCATATGGGAGAAAATCACATAAACAGAGGAACATAAACTGTGTTTCTCCTTACCAGCTCCCCCCCCCGCCCCCAACATCCTGGCCCAAATACTTTGCAAAGTGTCAAGCAGGAGCCCTCATTGAAGGGCTGGAATGGTCATCTAAGGCTTCTTCAGATTAACCTGAAAATAGTCCTTTCCTTTCTCACCAAAAAAATATAAAAGGAAAGTTCTCAATAGACAAGGTGGTGCTCTACACTGGGCAAACTGAACTCTGCAGTCTATGTGGTAGGATTCTTAGAAAGCGACTTTTATTGCCATTAAGACAACATGCGCAAAATGGTGGACACAACACTGTAGGATCAAGGACTCCAGGAGCCTTTAGAGGCTTCATTGTTTGAAACTAAATATGATCTCAGTGGCTGAGCCAGATACATCTATCTCCCCGGCTCATGCTATTTTGTGAATAATAATAAAAGTCAATATTTACCGAGTACTCATGCTAGGAACTATATAAGTGCTCTTACATGGGCTATCTCGTTTGTATTAAGTGCTGTTGGTACAACAACACTACGAGTAGATATTATCATTGTACCAATTCCTAAGGACACCAAAACTTAAGATGATTAAGAAACCTGACCAAGGTCACACAGCTAGTAGGTGGTAGAGCTACAGTTCAAAGCCAGAGCCTGAACTTTTGACCATTACATGATAATGTCACCACACAGAGTCCCAGTGCTTTGAACTTTGAAGCAGGTCCTTTGCAGGCTTCTATTTTTTTTTAAACTAAAAATGAGGTAGTAGTGCTCAGAATTTATTAAGTTTTAGAATGATTCTCCTGTCCTTGTTATTTTCCTGAAATCACAAAGATAGTAAGTGGTATATTGGGACCTGTACATTAATCTGTTTTAATTGCCTTCTGTTTGCCCCACTCATTAAGGGAGGGATCCTTGCCCTAGGGTTCTGGGTATGGCCGACGTCCAATACTGGACAGAGGAAACCAGCAGCAGTATATTAGTCACATGCCCTCACCGCAGGCCATTCAGAGGCATACAGGGCTTGCATCCGGGAACAGAGCAAACAAACAGGCATTGTGAGAAGCAGGCTTTGCAGTATCACCCTTTTGATACTCCTTCCGACAGGAGGATACGATTGGTTTGAAACCAAATAAACTAAATTGAATAAATCTGCAGGTTGGCAGGGGTCTAACACCTGCTACTCAGGGGTGAGCAGGAACCACTGTGACCCCCTCATAAGAAGCTTTGTTGGATTAGAGGACCTTGCAGATGGGATCAGAAAAGGCCCTTCTAATTTTTTTTTTTTTTTGAGAGAAAGAGACAACGTGAGTGGGGAAGGGGGCAGAGGGAGAGAGAGAAAGAATCTTGAGCAGGCTCCACACTCAGCATGTAGCCTAACTCAGGGCTCAATCCCACGACCCTCGGGTCATGACCTGAGCCGAGATCAAGAGACAGCCACTCAACCAATGGAGCAACCCAGGCACCCCAAGACCCTGCTAATTTTATCAATGTCAAGACAACATATAATATGGGACTTTAATTTTAAGGATTACACCATAGTCTTTCCATAAAACACAAACAGATGAGCCATATAAGGAAAGTTCATGAACAATAAATCCAGGCCAGAAAAGAGTAGCCTGTATTTGGATGACGGAGGCTATGTGAAAAGAAGTTTTAGATGAAACTGGAAAGCTGGTAGCCAGATTTCCAATGGCCCTGAGAATCCATTAAAGATTTTGAACATTAGAAGAACAAGACCCAATACATGTTTAGGAAAAACCTAACCGTGATAAGGATGGATTAGAAAGGAGGAAACAGCAGAAACAGGAAAAACAGATTGCTGTTTGTTGAAATCACCACAGAGAGAAATCTTGGGCATTTGAACTGGAAAACTGACCCCACTGGAAAGAACAAATCAAAGAACAAAAGAGAGAGTCAAAAGAAATTATAGTAGCACAGACCCCAGGAGCAAATCAAATAATGGGCTGTGGAGACTAAAGGAACAGAGAAGTTAAGAACCACTCTGAGATAGCCTGTCTTTATTTAAAGTTTTACTATTTTATTTATCATAGATTTTTTGCATTAATTTCTATTTAAAAATTTTTTGTGCTGATTCTGATTTTTAAAAGCAAACATTGCATTTTTTAAAGTTTATTGAGAGAGAGAGAATGTGAGCAGGGCAGGGGCAGAGAAAGAGTGAGAGAGAGAATCCCAAGCAGAGTTCGTGCTGTCAGCCCAGAACCCTACTCGGGGTTTTGACTTCATGAAGCCTGAGATCATGGTGAGCTGAACCATGGTGAGATCATGGTGAGCTGAACCATGGTGAGATCATGGTGAGCTGAAGAGTCAGCTGCTTCACCCACTCAGCCACCCAAGCACCCTGCAAATATTGCATTTAAACATTTGTCTTGATTATTGAGAATATTAGTTTCCTGTTGATACTGTGACAAGTTATTACAAATGTAGTTGCTTAAAACAACAGAGATGTATTCTTTCATAGTTCTGGACGACAGAGGTCTGAAATCAGAGGGTCCACAAGGCCAACACTCCTTCCAGAGAGTGCTTCCCTTGCCTTTTCAGCTTCTGGTGGCTGTCACTTCTTGCTGGGTTGTTGCATCCCTTCCATGGCTATCTCATGGTCATACCACCAACTCTTCCTCTGCCTGTGTAAAATCTCACTCTGCCTCTCTCTTATAAGGCATTTGTGATTGCATGTAGGGCCCCCTGGTAATCCCAGATAGCATTCACATCTCATGAGCTTTAACTTAATTATACTTACGAAGTCTTTGTCATACAAGGTAACATTCACAGTTTCCAGGGATCCGAATGTGGGCTGGAGAGAGGAGACTAATTTTTAGCCACCATGCTAGGTTTTTTTTTCCCTGTTTTTAAAAAAATTTTTTTAATGTTTTTATTTAGTTTTTAGAGAAAGAGACACAGAATGAGCAGGAGAAGGGCAGAGAGAGAGAGAGAGAGAGAGAGAGAGAGAGAGACAGAATCTGAAGCAGGCTCCAGGCTCTGAGCTGTCAGCCCAGAGCCTGTTGGGGGATCCAAACCCACGAACCATGAGATCATCACCTCAGCCGAAGTCAGATGCTCAACCGACTGAGCCACCCAGGTGCCCCTTCTTGTTTTCTCTTTTTTACATCTATTTAGATTTTGCATCTAAGGCAAGTGACTCCCCTTAATATCTTCACCTTGGTCCTGGCCCTGAATCATCTAGGCCTAGACCATTGAAAGAATGTGGATGCTACTTACAGAAATGAGAAACGCAAGAGAAGGAACTGTAACCACTAGGAACACAAATATTACTTAAATATTTAAAATGCACCTACTATTGTATTAGATCCTATTGCATGCAATTGGAGTATAAGATCTGATTTTTCTATTCCTTGAACGTGTCCTCCCTTTCCTGGAGCCAAATGAAAGCCCACTTTGACAACAGGATGGGATAGTTTGTGTCTTCACATAATGTTGAGAAGATAATACTGGCCATCATTCATCTCTCCTTCTTGGAAACAGTACCAGAACCTGTTTGGGGAATCACCTTTCATCGACTCTCAGACTACTTGATGAGATTGGTCTCTATTTCCAACCCTAGGATTGGAACCTATGACCCAGGCCTGGTCGGTCAGTGGAGCTGCTTCTCTTTAGTGACAGCACAGTTCACAAATGTGCACCTGCCTCAGACTGATGCAATAAAAATGAATTCTGGAATTTTGGTGGAAACTACCAGGACAAAGCACTCAGTTTCCCTCTCAATTTGTATCAGTGAATACGGGTCCCTGGAGCTTGAAACTAAGAGAGGGAAGGCAAAACCAAAACTCAAAGATTCCAAAGACATCATTTAATTCCCTAAATCAAGTCACACTTGAAGCTAGCCCTACCCCTAGGCTTTTCAATAGCCTGAGCTAATACATTTCTCTTATTGCTTAAGAAAGATCGAATTAGATTTTTTCTGTTACTTAAAACCATAACTGATAGTTATATATATAACAAAAGTACATATGCCTCTGTGTGTGTGTGTGTGTGTGTGTGTGTGTGTGTGTGTGTGTGTGTAATTTTAAGTATTTGGCTGCCCAATGGAAATGGTGTGGTACATGGAGCAGGAGAACATTTTGAACTGAGGTTGTATTCAAGGGACAATTGTGGTTTATTTGATGAGAGTGTAAATCATTTCATGCTTTGACCAGGAATGTCACCACTGTCATGGAATTTGTTCAGTGCCACAAAGCCCTACAATGGGAACTCAGTGTTTCCCCTTGAGGAGACAGGACTATCTGACTTGATCTTCAGGAAATGCATTGATTGAGAGCAACAGGGAATTCGAGGAAAGGAACAGAAAAGTCACTAGGTGATCTTGGGCAAGGCCACTGGAGGTAGCTAACTTGAGTAACCAAATCCCATTGGGCATTCAGGACAAGGGCTAAGGCAAGAGAAAGCTGGTCAAGAATGCAGGGAAGTGATAAGATTAAAAAAAAAAAATACCAGATCCCATTCCCTAGAATCACTCCTTCTTTGAATCATTGCAGGGTTTCTTTACGCAAATAAGAATGGCTAGCACAGTGCTTATCATTTACTCTGTCTACTTTGTATTGTACATATTTGTGGTTGGAATAAAGGAAAAGAAGAGCAAATGTAAGTAAGATAGTAAACAAATCACTTCCTTTTCATCATTCCCATAAGTACCCTTGATATCTAATGGAGATGATTATATCAGTGTAAGGCTGTGGTGTATGCTAAATAAGGAAGAGTGAAGATTTCATAATATTCCTACTTTTATCAACTCCTCACAACTTGACATTTCAGTGTCTGACCTCAAAAGAGCCTTTTCCAATGTCCCATTTTAAAAGAAGAGCACTTGTTGGGATGAGAACTGGGTGTTCTATGTAAACCAACTTCACAATAAACTATTTAAGGGGAAAAAATGATTTCCAAAAAAAAAAAAAAAACCCATGTGGCGTCTGAATGGCTCAGTCAGTTAAACATCCGTCTCGATTTCAGTTCAGGTCATGATCTCAATACATGAGTTCTGAATTTGAGCCTGTGTCAGGCTTTTTGCTGACAGTGTGGAGCCTGCTTGAGATTCTCTCTCCCTCTCTCTCTCTCTGCCCCTCTCCTGCTCGTGCTGTTTCTCAAAATAAATAAATAAACTTACACACACACACACACACACACACACACACACACACACAGGAAAGTCTACCAGCAAGATTTCTTCTCCATCAGAATAATAACCCCTTGCCCAGGAGATGCTACATTTTTGACCAGCAATTTAACATCTTGCCTAAATTTTTCAAGCCCCTCACTAGTTCTTTCTTCTTAACTAGTAAAGAAGTGGTTTATATGTTGAGTGGGGTTTTTAATTATGTTAATAAGATAACATTTGTATTATTTATATCAATGGGCTGAAGTAGCAGGCCAAATAAAACCCAGTGGAACTTGTTTTTAAAAATATAAATAAGTAAATGAAGAGCCTATGAAGATATTAACAGTTGTCCTTGATCTTGAATGTTCAAGTGTTATTCAAAGCTCTGCAAGCACCATAATCACAGAATTCTGTAGAGTTACTGTTACTTGCATTTGGCAAGATTCTTCATGTCAGTTGTACAGCGTGTGAGGCTGAACAGGAAAGAGAAGGAAAGCGGGGGGTTGGGGGGTTGAATTGGCAACAGCGGGAGCAAATCATCTTGGTCTCAGCCTTTACTTACATGACTTAGGGAGGGAGGTATGAGGGACAGCCAAACCAGTGAATGAAAATAAGAGGTGACTTTTTGGAAGAAATCCAGGTTCTCTTTCATTTAAGGGAGTCAGTTCAATTTACCCTGAAACAAGATTTATGTACATTAGAGGGAAAAACATTAAAGGATCAGGTATGTGATCGCATTTTAGGAGAAAATTTAAGATTCCAAACATGGCATTACTTGTAAATATACAATATGTGTCTTCATGCATACAAACATATTGTGAACATGTTGATGAAGAAAACGTGTTGTTTATCCTTTGTAGATCAGTTCCAAAATTCACTTAGGAAAAGTCTTAGAAGATCTTAGAGAAAAAAACTCTAATAAATACAGCCTAATTTTCATGAATACCTTTACTCAAGGGTTGTTTGACCTGAATTACACAACACGGTTTGCGCTTTGAAACTCTTAGAGTGCATATAATTTTTAATTGACTTTTCTTTGGCAATATCAGTATGTTTGTATTATATTCAAGGGACTCCCTCTGCTGTATAACTTAACACATGAAAATTCTTGTTTTACTCTTTACCAACGTTTCCTTGCAGCTTGATGGATAAGGTGTCTAATTATGGAGCACTGCAGAAGGCTTTGGATCAAATCATATGTTTTTATTGAAAATGAGGTCATGTTGGGTTGCGTGATATAGCTAAATAATCAGTTAACTATTTTTCCAAGCCAAATACAGAGTAATTAGGTTTAGTAACATGGCTTCCTCCCTAAGATCCATAACTCAGACATGGTGGTTTGGGAACAATATGGGTAGAAACTGTGTGTGTTTTTCTTGGACACCTATATGAATGGCATTTTCTAACGAGACTATATTATAGGTAGAATCTACTGTTACTTTCGCTTTTACTTTATGTGACATTGCCCGGGAGAACATTTTCCAAATAATCACGTAAAATTATGCGGTCTCCAAATTTATCACTCAAGTGGTACAAGTCATGTTATTCTAGATAAACCCTGAATTGGGGGAGTTCTGGATAATAAGTTGAACAATGATATCCTTAAACATCCACTACAATATTTTGATAGCATATTTCCAGATATTTTATGGAAGTATTGATTTCAAATGTACAGTCATTTTACCCTCCAAAAAATTCATTGAAATATTCTAGTTCCAACACTCCCTCAATTTCAAATGCCTGTATTTCTTGTACACCTGACGGCCCTAGTTTTGATGTTCGGGAAATAGTGCACTCATGCTGTATGTAGTTTGGTTTGTTTGAATTTTGTTAAAGCAATACACTTAGATCAGTCAACTGCTTTATGGTCAAACGATGCCTAGGTTTTCACTTATTAAAGTGTAGGGTTAGGCACAAGTTCTTAGAACATACGTACAAGATTGTTTCAGTGAAGAATTAGGACTCTGTTATTTCTCTTTCTGACATTAAGACCACAGCTCCTTTCAAGATGCTAGAATTTACTATCTCTTCCATGGTGTTGGGTTGGACCTGCAAAATCTTTTCACATGTGCACTTTGGCCAACTAGATATTCTTCCCATTCCATACTTAGTCCCCAAAAGAGTACTGCATAGTGGTCCATGATAGACTTTCCATATTCATCTTCTGTTTGCTACAGATATGACTTCAAAAATATGCTATTGTCAAAACCATGCTGACTGTCAAATCGCAGTGCCTTCTAAGGCATCCACGAACAGCTGTATTGAATAGCCTGACATCTGTGAAATCAAGAGTGTATTTCGAATTTAACTTTCAAACCACAGAATTCGAGTAAGCAAAAACTGACCATGTGTTAAAAACACTTGAAACTCTTCCTCTTGTAACTGTTTATCTACATTTTTAAAACTCTGTTTACATTGTAGTAACAGCTGTGTTTAAAAGGGACATGACAGAGCAGACTAATTTATAATGCAAAACTCTATTCTAAAAAAAAAACTTATGTTTGAAAAAACACTTCAAAAGAGGGCAAAAATGATTAAAATAGACACAACCATTTGTTTAAACTATGACTTTCTCAAGAAAAAACAGCCTAATGTAAACTGGCCTATGCATGTTCCAAGCAGCTGTTCTGTGTAACGCCTCTACAAACCTTTTCCTTCGGGGGGTGAGCAGAAGGAAAATGAGCAACTGACCATCACAAAAGGTTATTGTCGTTTAAGAAACAGCACAAATCTAAGGACGGAATATGAAATTTTGTGAAGGGTACCACGTTAGTTCAATTAGGGGCTCAGGAGACGGATCCAGTGACTGTTGCGATAGAAAGCAATCTTACAATTGAAAAGTGAAAAAATCACATTTGACCAGCATTTATTCATTGGGTTTCTACTGAAAAATTGCAAAACTTTTCAATAAGAAAAAAATATCCAAATAAATTCTTTGTCTATGGTTTACTGTATGTTAGCAAACCTTTCTTTTTTCTCCCCCCAGCCCCAATCATCATTGTTTGGGGGCATTCCAGAGACATGATCCTCTGGCCTTTTTTTCATGGTTCCATTGATTTCACTGTTTCATTGATTTCTCTTGATGTTTGACACTGTTGACTGCTCTCTCTTTTACAAAACCATCTCTGTCTTTGGTTCCCATGATGCCTCTCTGTCTTCTTGCCTCACTTCTATGCATCTAGATAAAGTACCTTTTTGCTTGTTTCCTAAGTTATTCCTGAAGTGCCATCTGCAGCTCTCTTCTCCTCTCAGATGCAGCAAAATGGTCTTGTGCATCTGAAGAAGACAAGGAAGCTATTTCTCATGCCTCCACCTGGCCTGTGAGGCGGCCGGCCGTGTGCCTAGGTGGCCAGGAATTAGCTGACAGACCCGCACCTGAAGGAACCTGTGTGGACCAATGACAACGGTCATGCCAGAACAAGAATGTGTAATCAGAGCATAGAGAGCTGACAACACAGAAGCCTGTCCCTCCACTTGCACATCAACCCTGGACACGCAGACCCCTCCCCTCTTCAAGAACAGGGCATGGAATCCCTAATAGGTTAAGATACCATTTCCACACCCAATACAATAGGGGCTCTAAATAAAAATTCAATTCGATTTAAGAAACATGACAATGATTCCATTTCACACATGTGACTCTGTTGAATGATATTCCCAGGCATTTCTATCTAGCAGAGTGCCTGGAATATGGTTGGGGTTCAGAAAACAATGGTTTCCTGTTCACTATGAACAATCACCAAACTCTGATATAGCTTCATCTAATGAATTAAGCTGGATGAATTTTAATTTCTTCTTTCATCTACTCATGTAACAAAAGTATTTGGAACAAATAGTCTGTGTCAGGCAATATTCTAGGCACTGAAAATGCAATAACAAGTAACTAAAGCTCCATTCTTTTAGAGAGAAAGACAGCTGAAAGAGAAAGAAAGAGAAAGAGGGAGAGAGAGGAGAAAAGGGGAGCAGAGAGGGGTGGGGGGGGAGGGAAGGGAGAGGAGGGAAGGGAAAGAGGAAAGGGAGGGAAGGGAAGAAGGAAGGAATCAGGAATAATTAATGTAAGCGAGTAAAACAAAGCAGAACGTGAGGGAAGGGAGAGCACTCTTGGTTGGAGCTTCAGGGAGACCTCTCTGAGTGAGTGAAATTAACACCAAGAGCTCCATGATGTTCTGGGTGTGCCTTGCAGATCTGGGAAAAGCACACACCAGGCTGGAGGGCCAGCAGGAGACAGGCCCTTGAGTAGTCCTCTAAATCAGTCTTTCTCTAAACTCATAACTCAAATTAGCATGGGAGGGAAGAAATCTATAATCTTAATGTGAAACCTAACCATTCCCTGGGTTTCATTTACGTAACGGCCAAAATGTCCATTTTGGAAAAGTAAACCAACATGAGAGTAATAATTTGCTGTTATTAAGATGTCCTAACTACATTCATTAAAACAGTTGAGAATCAGCTATATAATTTATATTTGTGTCTATGTCTACATTTGCATATATTTATATTGGTATCATCTGTATCCGTCTGGATACTATACATACTCTGGATATTTCCATACCTACAGCAATCTATCTACCTACTGTCTGTCAATATAGAGCTGGGTATGTGACATACTGTTGTGCTGGTAAGGGCCTAAACCCGATTAACCTCTTTCTAAAAGAGGCAAACTGTCCTCCTGGGAAACTCCTTAAAAGTAGAATCTGTATGTACACACTCTGTATATATAACATGTGTACCTGTATCACTATCTGTCTATGCATATAACAGTATTATGTCTACATAGATTTTAGGGAAGGCACTCTCAGGTTACATGTTTACGAACCAACTGAATCAAACATCTTCAGCAAGAAAATGATTCTACTCATAAAACACAAGTGGGGGACTATTTTTGTTACTATCTTGTAAAGAAATGTCCCAAAGAGCTCCCCAAACATAAATTATTAATTCTAAATAGCCTATAAAATCTTACTTTATTATTTGGAAAAAGGTTACCACTGCTTTATCTTTAAGAAGGGTCACTCCCCTCCTTCCCCAAGCAGAAATTAAAGACAGGTTACTGAAGTCAATGCAGTCACCTCCAGGATAGTTGACATATTCATAGTCTCTTCAAAAAGCTATGACATGCAAATTCTCTTCTAAAAGAGTTGCAAACAAAAAGAAACGCACTTAGCTTTATATATATTCAGGATCCCGAAGTTTTTAAAGTACAATGTTGTGATACCTAGCGATATGTCGTGATCCTGATATTTATCACTTACCTCCCTCACAGTCTTGATTTTATTTTAGAATCATAAAATGATGGGTAATTTTTAAAGTGATTGCATCAGTCGTAATAAAAAATACACTTTAAAGCCTTCAAAAGCAAAACAGTTACAATCCATCACCCTACATTAAAGGAGTCGTTTGAAATGAGTCTTATATAATTAGGGTGACCTTATGCCTGATTTGCCTGGGCCACTTCTGGTTTATGTCTATTGTTCTAGTGTAATAGCAGTGCCCGCACGGACTCTCGAGAAAATCTCGGTAAACTACGGTTATGCTACGTAAAGTCAATTGCAGAATGGTTACAGGGAAGAAATTTTTATAAACTTAGTGTTCAGCGTGGAACAGGAAATACCACCTGTCACTAAAATCTGGAAAATATGGTTGTCACAGTATATAATATTCAATTATTTAAATAATTTTCTTCCTTGGGGAACCAAAGAATCAGAGTAAGAACTGGAGCGCAGAGGTAGCTTGACTGCAATACCAGCACCTGGATAATAGCACAGACACACAAATGCAAGACAGTTTTTACAAATTTACTCTGTTTCAGGAATAAAGAAAATTATATTGATTTTTGTAATCTTTTTTTAGAGAGAGAGCAAGTGCACATGCACACGTAAACAGGAGAGAAGGGCAGAGGGAAAGAGAGAGAGAGAGACAGAGACAGAGACAGAGACAGAGAGAGACAGAGAATCCCAAGCAGGCTCCATTCTCAGCAAAGAGCCTGACACCGGGTGCAATCCCATGACCCTTGGATCATGACCTGAGCTAAAATCAAGAGTCGGTTACTTAACCAACTGAGCCACCCAGGCACATTTGATATTTGTAAATGTATTCCTCTCGCTAAATGTTACCTTTCTGAACTAGCAGAAATTTGGAAATTTGCAACAACGAATCATTTCTACCATATGTATTACTAGCCGGAAAAGAAGTTATTAAAGATGAACATCTCAAGGGGTGTGTCGGTGCCATGAATCAATCTTCTCTATGGCATGTAGCGTTACCTCAGGAAATCTTCGATTGTGTGGGATAAGGTATNTTAAAGATGAACATCTCAAGGGGTGTGTCGGTGCCATGAATCAATCTTCTCTATGGCATGTAGCCATAGCCTCAGGAAATCTTCGATTGTGTGGGATAAGGTACTTAAATAATTTTACACTTTCTAGCATTTTCCAGTTCTATACTTCTCCAGAAATAGTAGAACTGTTCTTTAGATTAGCATTTGTCTTTGGTATAAAAAAGGGGGTTAGTACTTTTGCAAAGTAGGAGGGCCACAACATTTTTGGAGAAAATCGAACTAGTTTCCTTAGAGCAGAACTTCTCAGAACCTTTAGTATTTCTTTTTTTAGTGTATTTATTTTGAGAAAGCGAGTGCAAGCAGGGGAGGGAGAGAGAATCAGAAGCAGGCTCTACATGGGCAGTGCAGAACTCAATGTGGGCTCAAACCCATGGACTGTGGGATCATGACCTGAGCTGAAGTCAGCCACTCAAATGACTGAGCCACGCAGGCTCCCTGAACCTTTACTATTCTAATGCACACGGGGACGATAAGAGACAAATATTGCAGGAGGCATTTTTCGAACATGTTTGCCTGCCGCACTCTCATTTCAAACAGCATCCTGCTGGTGTAATGTCTGCTTAACACACTGTAGGAAGTGTCTCCTTAGGATCATGTCTTATTCTTCACAAACCTACGTGGAAAAAATATCAAGCCTCTCTGCTAATGGTTCTGAAATTTAAAAGTATAGTTATGAAAAAAAATTGTAAGCAAATGCACTTGCATGTATTTGTTCATTTATTCCACAACTGTCAATTAAGTATCTGCTGTGTGCCAGGCACTTTTCTAGACATTGGCATTAGAGCAGTGAACAAGACATACAAAGTCCCTATTCTCGGGGAGGTTACTTTCTAGTGGGAAATAAACAGTAAACACACACATGCACGGCTCGTCAGGAGCTTCATAGATGTAATCTGAAACCGGCCCTCACACAGAGGGCATGCGCAGACAGAAGAAAGAGGCGGGCCGCTCCAAATGGGTAGGTGGCAGGTTTAACAAGCAGGGAACTTACATACCAGACTGTCTTGAGGAGCTGAAAGACAAATAGACCTCCACCCCTGCCCTCCAAATCCTAAAAGTTTACATGCGTTCAGTCACATATACCGCGCAGTCTCACCATCATATCACTATCTCAAAGCTATGCCCTCCGGGCAGACTCTGGGAATGCGGAAGACAAGTGGACTCCCCCTTCCAAGGATAGGGGCGGGGTTGAGGAGCCCCCCATTGCTGGGGGCCAGCTCACACGTCCAAAGGCAGTCACGTCTTCTCCCTGACTTCTTCCACCACGCACACATATGTATGTATGAGTGACTGTGTTAGGATGTTAATATCGTGAGAATTTTCTTCTCCCTATGTTTGAATTTTCTGTACTATGGTTATAGGACATTTATAAATGCACTGTGATTATAGTCAACATCGTACAATCAGCATAAGGACTTTTTATGAAACTTAACAAACTGACCCCAAATTTAATTTAGAAGAACAAAGGGCCAAGGAGAGTCACAATGATTTGGAGGAGTAAGGAACTTTCTCTAAAATACTAAGGAGCTGCCAAGTTAATCGCACAGGGATGGACAAGTAAACTAATGGGACAAAAGAAGAAGTCTAGAAACAAAAGCAAGCCTACGTGAAAACTTGATGAGGGTAGAAATGAGACTAAAGATCAATGGAAAGTGATGGATTATTCAGTTAAGTGGTGGGACAATTTGTTTTACAAATGGAAAGATTAATTGAATCCCTGCCTCACATCATACCTATAAAAGAAATTTGAGGTAGAGTAAGAACAGAAGATGAAACAAATACAATAAACCTTTAGGGAAAAAATATAGAATATCCTTATGACCTTACTTTCAAAGAATATCTTAAGGTATAAACTCAAGCCATAAAAAATAAAGATTAATAAGAATGACTGTGTTAAAATGAAAACTTATATGACCGAATATACTCATGAAAGTAAAAGGATAGTACAGACTGAGAGGGGATATTAGCAATGCACAAAACTGATGAAGAACTAATACACAGAATACATGGTAAGTGGTAAGAAAAACTTGAACAAACTGACAAAAAAATGAGCAAAGGATATGAACAGATTGTTCAGAGAAGATAAAATCGGAACAGGCAACAAACATCTGTAAGACACTCAACTTGATTAATAATTAGAAAATTACAAATTTAAATCACATGGAAACACCATTCCATACCCATCATTTTCGGGAAAAAATGCAAAGTTTGACAATACCAAGTGTTGACGAGGATGAGAAGCTGTGGAATCTCTTATTTTGGTTGAATGAGAGAGTCTCAGTACCCAGTAATTCTCTTCCTGGCTATAGATCCTACAGAAAGAAGGCTTACCCAAAGAATGCAGTAGACGTAAGTAAGACTGCCTAGAGCGGCACTTTTTGCCATTGTGGAAGATTGGAAACAGCCTAAATGGTCACTAACAAATTTAATAGAGCAGATACATAAATATTGGATGAGTCATCCTAAGGAATATTCCACAACAGTGAAAACGAATAAAGTAGAGCTACATGTATCGACACTGATAACTCTTAAACCCTTAACATTCATAGGAAAAAGCAAGTTTCAAAGAAATACAAAAAAATGTGATAACTCTCATACAAAGATGAACATCTACGGAATATTTGCTTTGGTGGAGAAGGTGAGATTAACAATGGAAACAATAGCAAGTGGCTAAAAACCAAACAAAAAACCCCACCAAAACCCAAAGACATGCAAGGTGAATAATGCAGTTGAAACTATCAGTACTGTAAGGGGTTTCGGGCTGGGCCAGGATCCAGGATGGTAAATGACTGTCTCTGGATCTCAACACATGGCATTTAGATCCAGGGTGGGCAGAAGGTGTTCAGGTAAAGGGAGCAGAATGCAGTCTGTTTGCAAAACAGCAGTGATAGACTTATTTTATCCAACCTGGTTAGGATCTTTCCAATCACAGGCTCTTATTAAGGGTGGAAGGCTTTCTTGCTCCTGTAGCTTAACCTCACTTAAAAGGTATGTGAGAGAAGGCTTTGTGAGAACTGGTACTTACCCTGTGGCAGGGGGGATCTCACTCATTACCAGCCAGCTGCCTGGATCTGGCCCTTAGCAGCTATTGCATTGGTTTCATAGCAGCTTGTTGTGGCCTGCAGCTATGTAATTGCCCTGAAGTATGACTGTGTGAGCAATCTCATCTTGGCTTTGGAAACATCCCAGCATTTAAATTTCCTGCTTCTATTTTTTTTTTTAATTTTATTTTATTTTAAGTAGGTTCCACTCCCAATGTGGGGCTTGAACTCAAGACCCTGAGAACAAGAGTTGCACCTTCTACCAACTGAGCCACCCAGGCACTCCTAACTGTTAACTCTCCCTGCTTCTTTTTTTTTTTTTTAATTTTTTTTTAATGTTTTATTTATTTCTAAGAGAGAGAGAGAGAGACAGCGTGAGCAGGGGAGGGTCAGAGAGAGAGGGAGTCACAGACTGAAACAGGCTCCAGGCTCTGAGCTGGCAGTCAGCACAGAGCCCGACGCGGGGGTCGAACCCATGAACCGCGAGATCATGACCCAAGCGAAAGTCGGACGCTTAACCGGCTAAGCCACCCAGGCGCCCCTAACTCTCCCTGCTTCTAAATCCAGTCCACAAATGGACTGACAAAGGTGTTAGAATATTCTTCTTGCGGCATGGCTTACTAGACCTTGGGACAGGTATTTGGACTTAAATTTCATTGATTTCATTTAGTCCCTATTATTTATTTTTAATTTTTTTTTTTTGAGAGAGAGAGTGATAGAGAGAGAGCATGGGGGGAAGGACAAAGGAATGAGAGAGAGTATCTTAAGCAGACTCCACACCAGGCATGGGCTAAGCAGGGTTCCATGTCACAGCCATGAGATCATGACCTGAGCTGAAATCAAGAGTCAGACGCTTAAACAACTGAGCCACTCAGGCATCCGGACTCCCTATTTTTTAAACAACTCTCTTTCTTTGTTTTAATTTACACAGAACATTACATTGGAATAATGACTTCTGCCTGATTTTAAAGACGATTTGTGGGTCCCACTGCACCCTGCTCAGGAGTGATGTGGGCAAAGAATCCCTAATAGAGACTGTGTAGTTTAAAAATTGCCAAGACTTCAACAACATTAAAGACGTTACGCTGAGGTTTTGGTTTATAGTGAAATGTCCTGTCATCACACCCTTTTCATTGAGCTGCGATGTCATATTTGTTTCTACACAGGCAGTCATTACTTTGTTGAGAAGACAGTCTTGCAATTTAAGGTAACTAATACGCAAAGAGAATCAATCCTATTGATAGGTTTAGAAACAAAAGAGCCTCACATTTACATTACCGCCTTCTTTTTGTTATGGGAGGGAAGGCGGGAGGAGCTAGTGTGTATGAAGAAGGGATTGTTTTTTGTGGAGACAAGCCTAGTATTTCAGGGAAATAAGAAAGTAATAACAGATGTAAAGTCAAGGTGAGAAATGGCGCACATTTCTCCCTCCTTCCTGCTTCCCACTTCGAGTTACATTCCATCTGGAATACTTTAGACCCTTCCCTAACATTTTAGTTACTGAAAATAAACCTGGAAATTTTGCTCTGCTTGCCCTCTGGGTGGGGCACTAAGAATTAGGCCTTTCTTAGTATGTTCCTGTGATTTACTTTCATAGCAAAAACTAACATAATTCAAGCACCTCATAGTACACTATAGGTCAAAATATATCACCCAGTTCAACTTTCTACTTAAAAATGATGCAGCCTGGCCTACCTCTCATTCCTATCACCTCTCCCGCTGGTTTCCCTTCCTTCTGCCCTATCCATTCCTTCAATGCTGAGGCCAGCCTGACCCTAAGTTCCAGATCAACCCAAGAGTTACATTCGCAGCTTCTGATTAAACAGGTTCTCCTTCACTGGGACTCAACACATCCTCTTCCCACCCAAGGGGCTCAGTGGTAGACTCTGCCCCACTCCATTCCTCCAAAACTACTATTTGTTGTCGTGTGTATCTGAGACTTGGGACCGTGGCCCTGCTTGTCCAGAATGTTCCCCAGAATGCCTCATTCCATCCCTAGCCCTAATTTAGGCTGTTGCACTGGGACCCCTCCTTCGACTCGGTTTCGAAATTTTCAGCCTATTGCTCTCCTTACCTCCTCAGGTCTCCTTGCCATCTGGGGCGTGATCCCAACTCCAACCTGGTCCCAGGGCCGCCACACCCTCTGTTTTTCAAGGCCCTTTCATGGGGACCAGCAGTCTTGCCTGTGGGTCTCAACCTGGCTACGGGGGATGTGAACCACTTGAACAGGTTTCCTGCTTGACTTTGTATTCCCCCAAGGCCCCTGGTCCCTCCGCTCCCCGAGCCTTTAGAACCTCATCTTGACCTGTGCTACCTAGTTCTTCTCTCTTCCTACTCATTTTTAAGCTAACAGCTTCCAGGGTTGTGCCGGAGGCTGATGTGCACCCCCCACACCAGTTTCCACAAATGACCAGTCTTCCTAGCGGGTGAGCGTGGAACCAAGCTCTGACTTTCCTCTACCTCTACCTCCTTTCTCCTAGCCTGCATAGCAGATGTGTGCCAGCATACGTCATTCAGCATTTATCCAACAGAAATGAGCAGTGGCAGCAGTTACAGGCCAGGCATTGTCCTAGTTGATGAAGAGGCCAAGAGAGGCAAGTCTAGAGCCTGCATCCGTCTCTAGGAATGCCAGCGTTCGGAGATACAAGCTTGTGAAACATCATGTTCATGAAATCCCAGCCTATGTGTTAGGCAGAGAGAATAACGACAGGGTCTTAGTGAACTGGAATTCTAGTAGAGTGTTACCTCAAGAAACATTTTACTTATTGTGTACTTTTGTCATTAAAACTGGAAGTGTCACATAAGATTGCCTGTGCAATGTAGCATAGAAACCAAGGGGAAAGTGTGTGTTCAGAGGCTAGATGAGAAGCACCATCCGGATACTTCCAAGGCTATAAATCTGGATCATTGGTTCTCAGCAGAGGTGGTACCTCCCCCTAGAGGACATTCTGGAAATTTGTGGGGGTATTTTTTGTTTTCACAATGATTGGGGGATACTTCCAGCGCTCGATGGAGCAAGCATGCTAGATGTCCTACAGCGCAGAGGATAGTCTGCCCAAGGAAGGAGCGGAGTCTCCTACTGCATTTAAATTTTCCACCAAGTGGTCACATAAATGAGAGATTCGTTCATAATTATCTGAGCTTGAAATCCAATCCTACTTTATAGATAGACACAGAGCATTTTTGAACAGTTTTCATAGACACTAAATTTCTAGGAAAACAATTGACCACATAAATCAAAGAAAGAATGTACTTTGGTTTAGAACTAGAGCCAGAGTTGTTTGCCGTTTTGAGAAATTGCATCCAACTGCCATGCTCTTCATGGTCTTCAGCAGCCCATACAACAAGCCTGTTTCAGTCGGCATCTATAGCTGTCACCAAAAGTCATAATACGAAAGATCTGAAATGTCTCTTAGTGAATTTAACATCACATCTTATATTAACAGGTCGGACTGAGGCTCATTTAAAAATGGCTGACTTTTAAAGATTTCATACTCAAAAATTTTGAGGCAGAATAATAAGAAACCTATGTTATGAAAATTATGTTTTGAAAGTGATCACTGATTTGGGAGGTTGTTTGCTATTTTTCAGTCTTACTCTGATACCGTCCCCAGAGGGATGCCCCACAACTACTCTACAACCTCTTGACTTATAGTTCTTTTTCCTAACCCACATTATATTCCTTATTATCTATGAAAAAATACAGACTCCAAGGATTTTTAAAAAAATTTTTTAATGTTCATTTCTGAGAAAGAGAGACAGAGAAAGAGAGAGAGGAGAGTGTGAGCAAGGGAGTGGCAGAGAGGGGGGAACACAGAATCTGAAGCAGGCCCCAGGCTCTGAGCTGTCCACACAGAGCCTGATGCGGGGCTCCACCCCACAAACTGCGAGATCATGACCTGAGCTGAAGTCGGACACTTAACAGACTGTACCACCCAGGCGCCCCTCCGAGGACTATTTTTTTAAGTTTATTTATTTATTTTTGAGAGATATTGGGAGAGAGTACAAGCAGGAGAGGGACAGAGAGAGGGAGAGAGACAGAATCCCAAGGAGGGACTAAAACTCACACACTATGAGATCATGACCAGAACAGAAGTAGGCCGCTAAACCTACGAGCCACCCAGGTGTCCCCAGACTCCAAGGACTTTTAACCTACTAGAGACTAAGTACATGTCTTTCAAGATAAGAGATAAGAATATTCTTTGATATTTTATCATTATCCTAACCCATGTCATAACCCTGGGAATTATTTCACTTATAAACAGAGCTCAGCTCATTTGTAAGAATATTGGACCTCATTTTCTACACTTTGACGCTGCACTTCTTTTTGACATTTTCCCATACATAAATTAGGATTCATTCTCTCTTTTTATTATGATATACAAATATAGAGAGCTTATTGTTGCTTATCCTCACACTAGTGTTTATTCTTATATCTATTTGTACTTTTCCTCCTTAGTTTTTCCATACTTCTCATACAGCATGGCTTCTGGTCTTCTAAATATGAGGCCTAGTCATTATAAATAAGTGCAAACATATAACCACTTTATTATGTCTTTTAGTGTATTGATGCCCATACATTTATATACTGAGACACATGTGATTTTTATTATAAAGTACTTTCCCTTAGTCCTCCTTTATAGAAGAGTTTGATGGAAAAATAAAGAGTTTGATGTTGTATTATAGGTAGGTAGGTTGTATTATTCATGAATTTTAGTTTAGAATAAATAAGGGGATTGTTACAAAAAGGGAACATTGGACTCAATAGTGTTGTTCCAGCTGCTCTTCAACCAAAACACAAAAAGTAATTTTATCCTAGGAGTAGTATCCTATTCAAGAGTGAAATTCAGAATATTGCAAGCACCAACAAGTCAAAATGGACCCAGTCGTAAACCAGTGTCACAGGACCAGTGGCCATCAGCTAAATATCAGCTTTCTCGAAAGAATCCTAGTTCATGGTTGTGACCCAAAGCCAGCGTGGCACTATCTCTCTCTTTTCCTAGAGCAATGGTGCCCGGGTTTTGTTTGAGATATTCTTTATGTGTTATCTCATTTGATTCTTTTTTTAAAAGCTTTATATAAGTATATATTATCTCCAGTTTTATAGAGGAAGAGAGTGAGAAATGAAGAAATTTGTATAAAGCCACACAGCTAGCAAGTAGCAGAGCTGGGATTGTAATACAGAGGCTCTGATTCCTAAAACCCATACTCTCCCCACCAGCTGAACTCACACACAATATTTCAAGTTCTTTACAACAACTACTGTACAAGGAACAGCAGAAAAGCACCGCTAGTGTTTGATTCTGAGTGGGCACTTCTCATCAAGAAACAACAAAGGACATAATAATGGGATTAATAACTGTCTGATAACACTTAGACCTTGCCAGTGTGGACCTTACTGCAATCTGCCAAGCATAAAAAGACAATTGCTTACGATTTCACACATTCGTGTAATCTCCTAATTTATCATCCACTCGAGTAATGGTAATTAAGAGGTAATGGTAATTAAGAGGAAAGAATATTATCCTGCAGGTACTGATTAAATTCATGACCTATGAGCTTCTTGAAGACAGGAAATCTTGTCTTCTCAACTCCAATGCTGAGCACAGTGCCTACTACAAAGTAGGGGTTCAATAAACGTCTACTGTTATCATCAACTGATGAAAAAATTCTCTGCAACAAGCCATCTGAGAAAAGGGAGGCAATTCTCTCATTCCCTGTCTTTGAAATCCTTGCCTTAAAATTGTGTAGACTTGTCTTCAGAAACTCCTGGCCAAGAGGGTACTTGTGCACTCACTCACATTCCCAAGAATTGATTGCTTGGGCGCTGAAGTGCACTCAGCTGAAGGATTATTTGGGAAGTAACTGTACGGATGAGTTGAGTAGGCAAGGCAATTGTGGGGTAAAGAGACCAAGAGAATAATTCCTCCAGTGAGGAAAGAAAACAAAAATAGTATTCCCTTTACATGAGATTCCAAGCTCTACAAATTCTATAACTCTTCATATGAAAAGAACACGATTTATTTTACCAGTTTATTTAGAAGTTGGTATGTCCTTGGCTAGAAAGAAAAAATGCATCCGTAACTTTGGAGATTTGCTAAAGATTGGTGATGATGAAATTTGATTCAAGATAATGAAGTAAGAATGTAAGCTCCATGAGGGCAGGGACCATGTCCACCTCATGTTTAACACCATCTCCCTGTTGTCTAATACATTGTCTGGTACTAATTAATATGTGTTAGATGAATTAATTAGATTGTATAAGATAAAAGGCTGATAGGTAGTGATGGCATACTTCAGGGCCTTTAACGATATTCACTCTCGAAGAGTGGACTTCACAGAGAAGTACGGTTGACTCTTGAACAACATAGACCTAACCCCCCACATAGTTGAAAATCTGCATTTAACCTTCAACTCCCCCAGAACTTAACTACTAATAGCTTACTGTTGACCGAAGCCTTACTGATAACATAAATAGTGGATTAACACACATTTTGTATATGTATTATGTATTGTATTTTTGCAAAAAAGTAAGCCAGAGAAAAGAAATGTTATTAAGAGAATCATAAGAGAGAATACACCTATAATACTAGAGGGTTTTGTTGTTGTTGTTTTTAATCTGTATAGAAGTGGACCTGTGTGGTTCAAACCTATGTTGTTCAAGGATCGACCGTAGCTCAGAGAGAGTAGTCATGAGAGAATGGCGTTACTGTGGTGGTCTTCTCAGTCACAGTGCACAGAGGGCCCGTAGACAGTTAGAGGGGTCTTGGGAACTTGATTTTAAGAGTTCCAAACAACTCATTCGTGTAACAGCTCTCACAAAGGGCAGGGAGACTTTATTTCCACTCTTGAATCCCTCGTAGAAAACCCTTCAATGTACTCAAGATACTATTTCTAATCAGCAGGAAGATACTTCTAGGACAATGAACCATCTACTCCTCCAACTCACCTGGACAGGATGCAGGTCAGGAGAATCAGGATCTCCTACCAGGAGATAGAGAGAGCCAAGCAGAAGATTGTAGGATGAGAGACTTAATTATAGGCATTGAAGGCTGCCTCAGATGATAGGTAGGAAATGCAATGAGTAAAAGAAAGGAAACTGAGAGGTGCCTGCTGGCTCAGCCAGCAGGGCACGTGACTTTTGATCTCAGAGTGAGTTTGAGCCCCACGTTGGGTGTAGGGATCACTTCAAAATAAAATCTTTTTTAAATATTAAGAAGAGAGCAGGGCGCCTGGGTGGCTTAGTCGGTTAAGCGTCCGACTTTCGCTTAGGTCATGATCTCGCGTTCGTGGGTTCGAGCCCCACGTCGGGCTCTGTGCTGACTGCCAGCTCAGAGCCTGGAGCCTATTTCGGAGTCTGTGTCTCCCTCTCTCTCTGACCTTCCCCTGCTCACGCTGTCTCTCTCTCTCTCTCCTAGAAATAAATAAAAAATAAAAAGATAAAAGATAAAAATAAAAATTAAGAAGAGAGAGAAAAGGAATAGGAGAGGTTATCAGATGGAGGAAAATTGAAGACCTGTGACCCATGCTTACTCCTACCATTGATGACTCATGTGAAGTTGAGCGATTCACCTGGCTCGTTCTTGTCTGGAAATTGGGAGACTTCAGTAGATTATCTGTAAGTTTCTTTTTTTTTAAGGCCATGGTTCTGAAAGGTACTCACAACTGAGAACCTCTCTGAAGGTAACTAAGTTCTGCCAAAGGTTAAGAAGGGGGAAAGTGCCCGTTTGCAGGTGGGAAAGATGGTAGAACAGGGGTCAGAAGGCGTAGGTTTTGGTATCTCTTCTGCTCCTAAGGTCAGACAACCAGCATACTGGCCTTGGGGAAAATCAGATTCCTTTTCTCTAAAGTCAGTGAGTGAATAGGATGTGCCCTTTCGCCTCTGACATCTTTCCTTCCGTTTTTCACAATGTGGCAAGTCAGTAGGGATGGAGGAAAAGAGAAAATATTTTCATAAAGATGTCATAGCTAAATTTAGTGTGCCAGAGGGAGGGGGCTTATATTCCACAACAGACTTGGCCATAGTATATAGATCGTTGGTACTGTCTTTCTATATTTCTCTCTAGAATCATTCCCTTAATGGTTCTATGTGATTTTAAATGTTTAGAAGGTGACCATCCCAGAGATGTAAAAAAACAGTTTAAAGGACCAACATTTCAGCGTTGACTACTACCGTTGCTCTATTTCATTTCTCAGGAGAAAAGAAAACCCTATTTTGGAAAGAAAAACTTGTTGTATAAGAAATAATGAGTTTAAGCTGGAAAATTTTAACCATCAGGTAATAAAAATAAAGGGTTAAATCATGTAAAAATATACTAAGTTTAGCAATACATACTATTTGCTTTGTGTTATATAAGCTACAAATTAGAAGCCAAAAAAAAGAGTTGAGCAAAAGTGTCCTTCCAAATATGACTGATTTAAAAAGAATGGAGTGTCTCAATTTAATGTGCTGCTTTATGATACAACTTATGTAGCCCAGACTCTCTATATATGTCAGTTATGTTTCTAAGGGGGAAAAAGAAAGTCAATTCCACAGTAATTTACAAAGCCACTTAAAGGAAAGGTGATTGTATTAGTTTTCTGTGGCTGCTGTAACAAATTACCAAAAACTTGGTGACTTAAAAAAACAGAAATTTATTCTCTTACAGTTCTGGAGGCCAGAAGTCCAAAATGGTTTCACTGGGTAGAAACCAAGGTGTCAGCAGGACTACATTCCCTTTGGAGGCTCTAACGAAGAATCTGTTTCCTTGCTTTTTCCAGCTTCTAGAATTGCACACTTTGCTTTCCTTGGCTCATGACCACTTCCTCCATCTTCATAGCCAACAGCATAGCCTCTTATATCAGTGGCCACACTGCCTTCTTCTTCTGTCTCTGTAGTCAAGTCTCTCTCTCTTTCAAGTGTACCTATGATTGTATTCCGAGCCCACCAGGATAATCCAAGAGTGCCTCTGCGTCTCTTAATTCAGTCAGATCTGCAAAGCCCCTTTTTCACACGAGGTAACTTTTACAGTTTCTAATAATCAAGACCTCAGTATTTGGGGAGGTTATTATCCAGCTTACCACGGTGATAAACGTGTGACTTGAATAGGGGGCTGGTGGTTTAAAGTTGCACTTCCAAATTGGAATAAGACAGAATTAGTTATACTAATAACAGAGACCACCAGCTTTCTAAAATATGAAATGAAAAATATCCATGAAATGTATATTTGTATACATGAAATACACATAAGAAAAAAACCAGGTAAGTGAAGCAAAAGGCAGCTGTCATTACTTTCTATGATAACCTCGGGTCACTATCCTCACATATACTTTCTCATCTTGAAGAGATTCTTCTTCCTCGTGCAGAAGAAGAAATATTTGTGACAGGCTCGCAGGCTGTGCTCACAAATGTAATTGAAGAGGCAACCATTTCTTCCTCTTTCCATTCTTCAAATTCAGGAATTTCAATAAATTACCTTTTGAGTGGGCTTTCATAATCCAGTGTTTATAGCTTCCTTAGTGATGGAGGGAAGGGGAGGAAGAAAATGTAGGTCTGATTTCTCCCCCTCTTCAACTTGAATATCATATGACGGTTTCATTTATTTCTCACCCACTCCCATTTGAAAACCCTTTTATTAAATGTGGATAATAGCCTACATTATTTAAAACATAAAATCATAGTGTATTTAAATTGAAATGTAAAATACTTGCAAATTGATCAATCAAATTGATGATGGGCTCAGTTAAACTGAATGATTGGAGGAAAATAGATTTTGTGGAAAAGTCAATCATTTCCTGTGGTTTACAAACCCTGCCTAAGAGTGATTGAAAATAAACACTGAAAATAAAACGCTCTCAATTCAATGTAAATGTCATAGATCCTACCAAGCATTCTTGATTCATACTCTCGGATGCCAAGAGATTCAACTTTTGTCATTTTAATTTTATAAATCTCCAAGGGAAAAAAATTCGCTGGTTATTACTATATGATTAAAGCCATGATAGGGGCTCTCATTATCTGAACTTTCTGGGTTAATAATATGCAAAACAGATTCATCTTAGAGTGGAAGACCCCTGAGTCCACTTCAAGTAAACTTACGATTCTCTGCTTTTATGTTTGTTGAAAGAAGAACAAGAGGAAGAAAAAAAAAAAAAAGCAAAGATAAGCACACGTTTCTCCTTTGCCTGTGAACCACTTACCCTTGCTTTGGCTTGGAATTCCCACTCTGGGAGACAGACATGGCCTCACCTGTCACCTTCTTGCTACCATCTCTACACTTTTAGTTGAGATTGTCACTGATAGGGTGACACACCTGGGAAGCACACCAGTTCCCAGAACCGTAATTGTAAACACCATCCCAGCACTCTCCAAATTGCAAGGGTTCCCTTGTAAGGTGAGAAACCCTCTCTCCCGGAGGTTTGTTTATTTTGCAGGCAGCAAAGGTAAGGGGCTCCTTTGCGAACCATTTGCTCGGAATGTAAAAGTATAGGATTGCTGACAGAGTGCTGAAAATTCATCCCATGGTGTATTTAGCATTTTCTTTTTCTAAGGGTGGTGAACGGGTGTCCCCTCCCTTCCGCCTTGGTCTTGGCCTCCTGTTCTTCTGACCTTGAGCGGGGGATCCCTGTGATGGCTCAGTCCATCCCGTGCTGACCGCTGTTGCCATCCAGCCGCTCACAAGGTTTCCCTCACCACGGGTTTGTTTGGAGGGCTCCCTTCCAAAACAAAGATTAAAATGCCTTTTCTCTTTAATAGTCTCACTGAACACTGTTGCTTGTTAATGTTCAGACACTAATAGCACTGGAAAGAGTCGTTGCTTGTGTCAACTCATCAAGTAGTCTAAACAAGCCTGCTGGAGGCTGGCCAGTTCTGGCCAGTCATTGACCACAGACATGATCTGGAAGGCTATTACAACTTGTGCGAGCAAGAGGTAGCTCTGCTTCCTGTCTAGCCTACTTCCCAGGGACTGTCCCCAGAAGCGCCGTATTTTGAGGCCCACGGGGTTGGGGAAAGGGGTGAGAGGGGGGCAGGGGGCGGCTATAGACTTAAGATAGGCCTTATTTTTTAACACCAAAATTAAGATGTGTGTAAAAGCTTCAGAGAAGTCAGGAATGAGAGCATCATCAGAAGTGATGCCTGGCAGCTGGAAGTTTCTAATTTAGTTTTGTGGTTAGAAGGTGCTGATAGTTTTTGTCCTGCTTACGTTTTTGATGAGTGAGTGGGTGGATATGCAGAGTTCCCTTCTTTGGGTGATTGTGGTGCCTTTTCAGAGATATCTCTAGTCTTCTTTGGATTAGCCACATTGATCCTAGCCACATGCTTCCTTTCTATTAAAAGAGCTTTATGATGATTGCACATCCTTTAATAAGACGTACGTAAGGGGGGAAAAAAAGATGTATGCAGAAAAATTTTCCAGTATGTCCTTTTGGCAACAGCCATAAAAACAAACTAAAAAACTCAAAAGATTCCCTTAAAGAGTGTTTCGCAGACTTGTGTTTGCTTTCTAACCCTGGTGCATTCCTCGGGAGGGAAAAGAGTGGCTGTATCTGTTTCATTGCATCCAAGATCCAATTCTTATCTTGTTATTTACTTGAGAACATTTTATTAATCACTCCTTCTGTGCCAGGAACCGTGCCAGGGATTCAAAGATGAAACCACATGGCCGTTGCCCCCAAACAGCACACACACTTGAAATAAAGTCATTGCTGTGATGGAAGGAGGTAGGAAGCACTCAAGAGAGGACGTGGGAGAGGCTGGGGAGACTTGATTAAAGAGATTGTATTTGAACTGAAACTTAAAGGACTCTGGGGATTTGTCAGATGAGAAAATCAGGAGATTGGAGGGAGGGGGGCTGCTGCCGCAGCCGGATCTTCAGACGGGCTGAGCAGGGGCAGGTATGGTTACCCAGGGAAATTCACATCCTCTCCTGCCATCACAGAAAGGAGGAGGGCTTGGATGGAGATGGGGCTGGAAAGAACAGCAGGGACTACGTCATTCAGTGCCTTGTGAGTTTAGATTTCATTGTGGCATTAGTGGTAGGTGATTGAAAAGCTCCGGACAAAATAATGATGTGGTCAGATTTGCCGGTGAAAAAAAATCACTGTGGAAAACTGAATGCATCTACAAGCAATCGACTCATCTCCTAGCATCTGGTCACTGAGACTGATCACGACACAGAGAAATAGCTATCTATGTTCCCGTCCATCTTTCTATCTCTATTGGGATCCATCATGGATTTAAAGAGCTTTCCAAATCCTATCTCTGGGCATATGCATGCCCTTGGGAAGTTTGTTGAGGTGTCCCACCACGTTATCTCCATCTAGGCCTCACGAGTTCTTTTTTTCTTGCTGGTTTTCTCCAGCATCCTATAATGCCTTGCTATTTGAGCTCAGTGATCTCAAGGCTTTCCAAAACATATTCAAACCCAGAGGAAAGCCATTATAATTAAAACAAGATGATATTGGCACAAGATTGGAAAGATATATAGACGGAAGGCATAACTGACCCAGAATCAGATTCTAGTATGCATAAAATCTTGATATATGAGAAATGAGCCATCATACATCTTTCATGGAAAAGTGCAATTAATACAACTGATTCATAAACAACAAAGCAAGTTCAATCTCACAAGTAATCGAAAAAGACTAATGAAAACGAAAATAAGATAAAATATACCATTAGACATGAAAATTCAATGTAATGCCCATGAGGTATAGGTAAGAAAGACAGTCTCTTACCCAATGAAAGATGTAACTATTCTGGAAAGGCTTTTATGTTTTAAAATCTGTTTTAAAAATATTTATATCCTTGATCTTATGATTTCACTTATAGGAATATATTTAAAGAAAAAACTGGAGAATTAGACAAAGATTTATGTACAGAAATGTTCATTGTAGCATTATTTATGATATCACACATTCTAAGGAGAGGTCATTTATAAAATCAGGGATACCACTAGTCACTCTCTGCCCCAGAAGTAAATATTTACTGAGCTTCCACTACAAACCAGTGGTTAATTTATCTCTTGTAGTCTTCCCATGCTACAGATTAGGAAACTGGGGCTCCGAGGGCTTTGATAACCTGCCCAAGATCGTATCATTTTGGTGTTCACCCAGGTCTGACCTCAAAGTCATAATCTTTCCGTTAAATCTCACTGCTTTTATTTATAAATATGTTTTGTTTTCTTAAAATATATCTATAAGTAGCTTCATATCTCTTTTTGCTTTTCCAAACTTCTAGAAAACTAGAGACTCCTGCCTTTGGATTTCTGGGTTGGGGGAGGGGAGGGCTAGTGCCTACAGTCTGAAGAGTCAGTGCATTCATCTGCCATTTAGATCATTCAGTCCCCAAGAAAAAACACTGAGCCATAAGAATGCAATGTTCCCCCTGAGACTCTTCCGTCTCTTACTCTTGGAGCAAATCCAGGAGAGATGAGCACTTAAGACACTGAGGACCTCCCAGAGAGGACCCATAGTAAATATTGACTGGTCCTTTTACACTTGGTGTTTACAGTTATTTATAGGGCTACCTTTTTAATGGATAGCCTGCTTCTCGGAGTTAAGGAAGTACAGTACTGTCAGCACATTGAACATAGAGAGAGCACACTGTCTAGTGGCAGAAGTGGAGGACTACATTTATTTCTCAACAGTCAGTGGCTTGATGCGGTCCTGAAAAGAGGCACTGGTTGGCTTCAGTTCTTGTAAAAATGGAAAGTGGGAGTAAAAATAAACCACTAGCCTCACAGGATCAGAGGGCCATTAGCCCATAGTTGCAAATTGCCAAGAAACACATTACAGGAACATCCAGTGTGGACGGTCAACAGAAAGGTCATAAAATAAGTAACAGTTTGCCTCCTCTTTATATTTTCTTACTTTGAATGTATTTGGCATGCTTGTTTTCATTATTACTACAAAGTGGTATGCTATTCTGCTGTCTTTAGATACAACCATTGGCTAGCTTCTGCCTTGTACATCTAAATAGCAAGAAGCAAGAGGAAAGATCCCATAAGAAAGTCATAGAGAAATCTCTCTTTTCCTGCCTTCTTCTTTATCCACTCCCTCTCTTTGCCTTTCTTTCCATGAGGAAGAGAACTGTGTTATGTTTCATTGAATCCAAGTTAACACTGATTACAAGACCAACCAACATTTCAGGTATAAGGAAGGGGAAAAAATACTGTCAATCAGGTGACACAAAACGTTTTTAAAATAGAATTTCCATTTTGTTCTTATCGAAAGAGTTCATTTAAGCTTACTTAGACAAAGATTTTTCTCTGTCATATATTGCTCTCTTGTGTACATAGGAAGGAAAATACACGTGAAATAACCGGTAAGGTTAAGGCAATCCTAAAGCTTCTTCATTCAGTGTTAATTCTCTTTACTAATTTTCCGATTCAGAATTTGTCTCTACATACACTATTGTGCTCTGTGCTATCAAAAATGTCACTTATGCAAAACAAGAGTGCTCCATTATTATCTCTGGATTTTCTTTCAAGTCACAGATACCCATTTCTGCAAATACTGGTAATTGCTTAATCTCATTTGATCAAAAGAAGGTTTTCAGACAAAAGCCAGAATTCATATTTCTTCCTCAGATTATCTTGTAACGGTTGGTTGAACTAAAATATTGAAGAGTTGCAATTATCCGGTTATGCTTCCAGAATGTCAACCAAATTCTAGCTTATGGGAGCAAAAACAAAAACAATTATGTTGGGACTTCCACCAGGCCCACAGTGATGATATGATGCCATTATTGTACGATTTCTAAGGTGCAAAATGTAAGCAGGTAAACTGGGGCGGGGAGGAGTGACTCCTAGAATTGATATAAAGTTTGCAATGCCCATTGCCTACAGACAGAGTCCTGGGCTTCGATTAGGGGCCGGGCTTGGGGAGTTGTCTTCTGATCGTTATTGACTCCAACTCTGAATTTTGGTGTCCTCTCATAGCGTGTATTCACCATGTCCTGCAAAGCATTCAGGCAGTGTTTGTAGGCTGCCTCCCCATGTCCTTAACGAAACCACTACACCATGTACAGTCTCCTGGAGCTGTCTCTATGTAACAGGAGCCCAGCTTCACATCCACATCTAGTTTTCATGTCTACCATTTTCAATTTATTACAATTCATTTTTAAAGAAATAGATCCACCTTCAAAGGAATCAGGTTTCTTTGTTTTTCTTTCCACTCTAACATTTAAACACATCAGATAGTATTAAGCTTCTGTGAACCCTAGTGGGGACCTGAGTCAGTTACCTGTGGGAACCTGTAAATTGATGTGAGTCTATTTTGTATGCTGACTTCACTGAAGTTACATTGGAGGCGTCATTTAGTCAGTTATTCGTACAGGAGCATGAAATGAAAACCGAAAGTCAGTAAGTGGCAGTATGGCAAAGTGTTTATAGTTTAAAGAAAAAAATCCAGTCCCAAAATTGGGTAGATTTGGGTAGGCTGGAGGTAAGGGAAGGAAAGAAGAAGAGGAAGGAGACAGAAAGGAGATGAGGAAGTAAAAACTTATCTCCAAAGAGAGAAAATATTTGAATGATGGATATTTTCATGAGTTTCAAGCACACATTATACAGGAAAACTTTGGATTGTGAGTAACTTGTTCTATGAGTGTTCTAACATTTCTAATAATTTTAACTTGATAAACAAGCAATGTCTTGCAATATGAGTAGTATGTGATGCCGAATGTCACATGATCACAACTGAGCCAATGGTTCTTGAAATCCGCTTTGGCATAGGAGTGCTTTGGATTACAAGCATGTTTCTGGAATGAATTGCGCTCGCAAACCAAGGTTTTACTGTATTTGGAATTGGCTTAAGTCTTTTACTTTTTTAAAGGCCCTTAATTTGGGAGAATAAATTATTACATCGTGTTAAAACTATATCACTCAAGTCTGCTCCATAAATAAGAATGAATTTTGGTCCAGAAGTATATGACATCTTATTTTGGTCAATTGTTGGTTTAATTTTATTATTAAGGCTTCCAGGTTCAAGGCTGAGAGTTGGACCAAAGCCAGGAAGCAAAAATACAAACTTGACATACTCCATGTGAGGAACAAAAACAACAGAAATGTTTGACTCCTTATGTACAGAATATATCCTTAAGTAATCTATAAATAGTTTTGTAAGTTCATTAGATGTTCAGCTAAAAAATATGGAAATGCACAAGAGTAGTCCAAACATGTCAAAAGGGATGCTCACTGTAGTCACATCTAATGTCCGCTTCAGTTTGTATTGACTCTGCATACATCTTATTCATTAGAATTCAACATTTAAAACAAAAGTTTTTTGAGAGAGAGAGAGAAACAGAGCATGAGGGGGGAGAGGCAGAGAGAGAGGGAGACACAGAATCGGAAGCAGGCTCTGAGCTATCAGCACAGAGCCGGATGCCAGGTTGGAACTCAGGAATGGTGAGGTCATCACCTGAGCTGAAGTCAGAAACTTCACCCAACTGAGCCACCCAGGTGCACCAGAATTGAACGTTTTTTAAATGCAGCCAAAAATATTTTAGTTTTGTATTTAATAAAATTTTTCAACTCCAAAACCTGTGATGTTTCTTCTTTTTCCCATCTAGATAAAGAAGTAGGCAACAGGATGTTTCTTCATTCCGTTTTTTTGTTCTAAGAACCTGTCTGCTTTAAACACCAAATGACGGTGCCTGGGTGGCTCAGTTGGTTAAGCATCTGACTTTGACTCAGGACATGATCTCATGGTCTGTGGGTTCAAGCCCGCATCTGGGTTCTGTGCTGCCAGCTTGGAGCCTGGAGCCCCCTTCAGATTCTGTGTTTCCCTCTCTTTCTCCTCCCCTCCTCTGCTCACGTTCTCTCTCTCTCTCTCTCTCTCTCTTTCTCTCTGTCTGTCTGTCTCTCTCTCAAAAATAACTGAACATTTAAAATAAATAAATAAACACCAAATGATATTTTCATATTTCATATTATCTCTTCATAAGAGAATATGAACCATTTCGTACTAACTTGTTCTTGGTAGTAGTCTCCAGGCCAGCTTTCATTTTTCTGCTTAATTGTTTTTTTATTAAAAATTGTTTTAATGTTTATTTATTTTTGAAAGAGAGAAACAGACACAGTGTGAGTCGGGGAGGGGCAGAGAGAGAGAGGGAGACACAGAAACAGAAAGCAGGCTCCAGGTCTGAGCTGTCAGCACAGAGCCTGATGGGGGGCTTAAACCCATAAACCATGAGATCATGACCTGAGCCAAGTCGGACGCTTAACCGACTGAGCCACGCAGGTGCCCCATCTGCTTAATCATTTTTTTAAAAAAGACCCTTTGGACCATTACAAATAGAAAAGAATGAAATGGAAATTATCAGCTATTTATCTGCATTTCTGGAATATTTTAAACTTCTCTCACATTTAAGCATTTTCTCTATAGTCTTATTATACAACAATTCTTAAATGATACAAGCTAATCTATAGCCCTGCCTTTGCGCAAATTCTCACAAACCCTATCTGGTGGCATGGGCAGGGGAGAGGGGTACACATTGTAACCGCGCTGCTGGTGTTGGCCAGGCCACTTAGGCGCGGGGGTAAAAAGCAAAGGATAGCAGTCATAATGGCAACAAAGGAAAGGTCTCTTGTTGATTGGAAGGACTGATTCTGCATCTGCGGGAGTTCCAGCTTCTCCAACCCACTCTCCCGCCCTAACAAGACCTCAGGCGCTCCTGAGTCCTTCTTAGGGAAATCATTGTAGCTGTTGTAGTTTATTTTCTCCCTGTGTCGGTCGATCGCAGCAGTGTGATTGCTCTCCTTTGTTCAACTTCCCTGCAAACATGGACATGGATACACGGCCCAAGCACACACACGTGCACACACACGTGGGCTCTGCACTGTGAGCCCACGTGCAGAGTTCTGTTAATGAAGTTTTGGGAACTTCAGATTAAGAAACTTCCATGGGGCGCTTGGGTGGCTCAGTCGGTTGAGCGTCCGACTTCAGCTCAGGTCATGATCTCACAGTTTGTGGGTTCGAGCCCCGCATTGGGCTCTGTGCTGACTGCTAGCTCAGAGCCTGGAGCCTGTTTCAGATTCTGTATCTCCCTCTCTCTCTGACCCTCCCCTGTTCATGCTGTCTCTCTCTCTCTCTCTCTCTCTCAGAAATTTAAAAAAAAAAAAAAAAGATTAAGAAATTTCCCCAGCATCCTGCCTCCCTTCTGGGCCAGGGTACAGACTCCTCTTCCCCACGTCCCTCCCCACCAAAGGGACAATTCTGCTTCCAACATCCAGTTCCCCAGTGACCTCCCCAAATTCTGTCCCTCCTTCTCTGGGGCACTCACAACAGTGTTAGAGGTTATAAAAGCATATTATTGTCATCTTTTAAAGACACAGCCCAGGCAGGACAAGGGTGAAGGAGGTCGCTCTGTCCTGTTCCTATGCTCGAACAACCCGTGCGGGCATGTAATTTGGGTCTTAAAATCAGTAACAAGGAATTCTGGCCCTTAAGTTTTCTCTACTTGTGAAATGGGAGACTATGTATCCTTCCAGTCAGAGGATTCTGAACAATGTCTAATGTCTACCCAGTGCACTGAGACGTTGTTCAAAGGTCCCAGCACAAAGTGTTATTTCAGCATAGGATGAGATGCTTTGCCGGATACAGATGAAACAGGTTCAGAACATGAATGCCTTCATTCTTTGTTTCAGGAGCCCTGAAGCCCTGGCGCCACTGAAGGAACGTGGTGGCTGCTCGTGTATACTTTGTTACAAAAACGTCGGGAACTCCAGTGGCTGGGGGCGTCATGTGTTCCGCTGGTTCGAGGCTCATGAGAAGTTAGGAAGGGGCACACGTCACTGGCTCATGTTGATTCTCACTCTTTACACTGAAACACAGCTGAAACTGAGTTTTGCTTGATCTCCATTGGAAACCGTAATTCATCAAGTTCATTTGAAATTTGCCCCTACCGAGCTTAGGACTTGAGGCAGGTTCACTCAGAGTTTTGTGAACTCCAGCAAACCTCTCCGTGAACTCAGCCCGAATCTGAGGTTTTGATTCAGAAGTTGAGAGTTTTCATTCAGGGGCTTTACATGATCCTTGGCTATCTCCGGCCACCATCTGAAATCCCATCAGACTCACCTCAGACCATGTGGAGTAAAGACAGAGACCTCCATGGCTCTCACTCGCCAAGCATTCATCCCACTGTTTCCATACCCTCAGCAGATCTCCCTGGATTTCTACTGGCAATGCTTTTTTCTTCTTAAAAAGGAAAAATGAAAAGAAGACATCAGCTATTAGTCTCAGTGGCTGCTACAAATGAACCGGTCAAAAAGACTATCAATTTCTTGACCCTTCATTACATACGTTGAAAGATTGTTTCCAAAGTGTTTGCCTTTACTACCCTCAACAGACATGTTTGCTGCTCGTGAGTCCAATAACCACCCCCAACTATATAACGTATTAAGATCTGAAACTATTTTTCCTAATTATGTTGGTTACTTTTCAAGAAGGTTCTTTATGAAATACCAATTATAAAAGTCACAAAAATTCTAGTGAGTCCTTGAAAGCACTTTCCTTGAACAGTGTAGATATTTGAAAGGAACAAGAGCAACATAAAGTTGTATATTCTAAAGTCTGGGACTTATACCATTGATTTTCCCTATGCTAGTTATTGCCCCAATGTGAGAATCCATTTCCATTACGAGTTCTCATTTATACTTAAGTGACTCTTATTTTTATGGCAAACTATATTTTGTGGTTGCTTTCGGTATAGGTAAGTGTAGATCGTAAGATGAAATGGAGCAAACCCTCATGAAATAAGAGAAATTTCTATTCATTTTGACAATGGGGAGAAATTACCGTGTCTTTTGGTAAATCATGGAAATGAAGGATTTTTCTCAGTGATAGTGCTTTGGGAGACATCTGGCTGCAAAATATTGGGTTTTTCCAGAGAGTAGTGCTTTACAATTGATTTCCAAGTTATTTCTCAAATCCTCAGGAAACAGATTAGCTTTGCAGCCTAGCTTTATTTATTCAAACATATCAGAAATCAAAGTGAGTTTGAACTGGTAAAATGTCTGAGTTGAAGATTATTTGTAAAGAAATGCATCTGGATTCCTTTTAAGGATATACGATCATTGAAACATAGCTAATAAAGTTTCTAAGCCAAATCCTTTGAAGGAACCTCTTTCAGGAATAGAAGAGACAGTGGAGAATAAATTATAATCAGCAAGTCAATTGTTTCTAATAAGTGGGCTCCTGAAAACTGTTTGTTCCTTCATGGTTTGAGATTCTCCTCGAGTCCACTTTTCATTATTAACTTTCTGGGTACACTTTATGCCCACAGGGAATGCAAATGTATCTTCCAATCCAGCTTCTGAATTGGTGAGCCTTGTAAGAAACTGGGGGCACTATGTAACCTTAAGCTGCTCCTCCCCAGGGCAAGTTCAGTTATCACGGCTGGCCACATTTTCTGTGTTCTCTTACAGGGCCATCATATCCCAGACAAGTGAATGAATGCACTTCCTTCAACCTCTATGTTCTCTGGTCCTCAGTGGGCTCATTCTCCCAGCCCCAAATCACCATCCAGCTTAAAACTTTCTCATCTGTCTTTCTTTCCTCCTCCCCAGAGTTCAATCGGGGACCAAGAAGAATCCAGCCAATGATCTCTCAACAATCTCACTAACTTACCTCCATCCCTCTGTTTCCTCGGCCAGCATGCTGGCTCGGGAACTTCGTTTTTGCCACCTGGCCTATCCGCGATCTCCCAGGGACCTTCTTCACCTCTAACCACCATCCTCTAACAATCTGTCCCTTGGAACACTGGGAATTTAGCTATCTCCGATCACACTAGCCCTGTGCCCCCAAACCACGCATGGCCCCGAATGCATGCCCCTGGCCCAGCCTGTAGCTGCCTCCACGAGACCTGACTCCAGTCTTTCACAATGTGAGCTCGTGAGCTTTCTCAGTAAACCTCACACTTCAGCCAATCAGATGATTTGCTGTTCCTGGACACACTGTCAGCCTTCAGGCCCCTCAGCATCTTCTCATGCCCCTCCCCCATTTTCATCTCAAATGCCTACCAATCCTTCAGAATCACAAACAAAAATTGAAGTTTCCTGATGGGCATGTGGTACAGGGAAGCCCTAGCTGTATTTATAAGTACGTGATCATCGAGTGCCTTTCTAGATGGGTATATCCCGTATGCACACATATCTTGTCCCCACAAAACATTGGACAGTTAATAAAGCACGTTCCTCCATATTATTTAATTCTTGCACCAAACTCATGAGATGGGCAGCATCAACTGTTGACAAAGGGAGAAGCTAAATGAGGGGAAGTGGCATGGATGCCCCAAGGTCACCTAGCTAGAAAGGGACAGAAGCAGGTTTCACACTCAGACCTTGTAACAACAACTCCCGGGTATTCTCAACCCCATCACAATGACCTCCATTCTAACGGGACAGGGACGTGGATGAAGTGATTTCTGTAGCAGATGGGAGAAGACGCAAGGCCACCAGGGTCATGGGCGGCCTCGAGAGGAGCAGGGACGTGATCAAAGCACTCCTGCAGGAAGATTGATCTAGTGGTGCTGCGTGGAGGGGGCGCGAGCAGGAAGGCCCTGCTGGAAACCATCTCTCGCTCTTCTGAACTCTGTGGCTCTTTGTTTATCCTCCCTATGCAGCCTTTTTTCCGTGCTGCAAACTGCTTATTTATTTATTTATTTATTTACTCCCTTCCTATGGACACCTTGCTTTAGAGCAGAAAGGATTTAAGGTGGCTTTAAACTGTTTTACATTTTACAACAAGATGAATACAATGACTAGGTCTTATCACCTCTACTTGACTGTGAGCCTGGAGCAGAATAAGTATGTATTTTACAGCTTCGGACGAACCAGGTGGGGCCATTGCTGATTGTAGATGTTCAGAAACTAGGGAAGGAATACATAGGTGAGTGAAAGGCCATCTGAGAGATTGCTGTCAAAGACGGGATGGGGGAGGAGACACGGTTAAATCAGTCACGGTATTTGACACTTCAAAATAATCTGCAACCATCAGTAGGGTGAGGCAGATCTGTATGATTTAAGATGGTGAGAAGACTGTGATATGCTGTTCAGCAAATCACAGGATACTCACATGTATATATGGGAAAAACACCAGCATGCACGTGTGTATGCATGTGTGTGGTGCTCATAGAACGATTAACACTGATGGCCTCTGGGAAAAGTCATGGCATTGGATGAGAGTCAGTTAGACTTTTATATTACAGTTTGTATCCTGAGTTTATATAATTCTGTATAATTTTGTATATACTGTAGAACATATTTTACAACGCATTTGTATGACTTTCGTGTGTCCAGAGAATTTGGTAATGCAAACTGTATGTAACGAAGGGCTAACACTACAGTTTCATGTTGTCTTGTTGATTTAGCCGGCGTTTAAAAAGAACCGTTTCGTCTCCCCCACATGCTGAAGGTCTTCATTTCACTTAATCCTGGAGATGCTTTCCAGTTTGTGATCAAACCCACCTCTATGTCCCCCTTCCTTCCCTGTGTCACCCGCCCCTCCCAGGTGGCCACAAAAGATGTCCCACACGTGGTCTCCTGGTCTCCTTTGTTGTCTTTCCTTTCCTAGGACTTTGAACGGTGTACTCTGGTCCCCTCTGGTTTGACTCTCTTTCTGCTTGGGACCGTCTGGTTGGATCCAGCCCAGCTGTTTCCCACAGCCTCACCAAGGGAGCGTTGCAATATTGTAAACACAGTTGATAGAGTGCAGAGGCATTCATAACAATGTAGGACAAATGTCAAGCCTGTCCGTGAGGTGGCCAGAGTCTTGAGGTCTTCGGGTACTGGGGGTAACCGTGCTTTATGATTCAGCTATGTAATGCATCCTCCTGACCACTGCTTTTGACAGAGTTTCATTATTGTGATGAATAGCGTGGTTAAAATAGCCAAGCACAGTTCTCGCTCAAGTTGCTCTGTCTTTATTATACCAGGACGCCCACGGTTCCTAGAGGGGCTTATCCTGCACTCTACTAACTCTCCAAGGAAAACATGTAGAGCCTTTAAAATGATGACATAGTGTGATTTGAGAAGATTTAAGCTTTTATTTATCAATTTCTATGCAGGTAATCCCACCCGCTTAAAGTACGTAAAGATTTCATTTCATGTTCTATTCAAGTAGACCTGCAGCATTTCCTCTAATTTAATGATTCAGGTGCATATAATATTAAAACATTGGAAGTCAGACATCTGTATATGTGCTTATTGTTTGTTCGTGTATATATATGTTACAAACATATCAAGCTGTTTGATGAAAACTCATGTTTCTGGATTTCATTTGACTTCGAGGAATGAAATCTGAAACAACTCTGAGATTATTTAAGTCGATTATTTAAAGCATAACATTGATTGTGCAACTTGTTTTGTTTTTTTATATATATTTAAGGGCCCATGAGTCGTTCGACCCTACAAACAGAGATTTGGGGTTCTAACTTGGTCTGATATTCATCAACAACTGCTCCTTCTTTATAAACAGAAGAAATAGACAGGGATGCAGAGCAGAGGGGTCTAACTCGTTCCCAAATCTGATGCTTCTCTCCCCCTCTCTTTCTCATATGGTAACCAGTTAACTTTTTTTTATGAGATTTGTTAACTGTCAGTTAGGAGGGAAATTAAATTTGGAAATCTTTCCTTTTTGGACAATCCCAAGGGTTCGGAGAACTGTATGTGATGAGAGACCATGTTTATCCTAAGGGGAAAGCCTTAATTCTTTGGAGTTTATTTCACATTTTGTTTTGTTTCCTTGATTAGCAGAAAACTTTTATAGGTCCAGCAGCCTTTTCAAAGAATGGACGATCCAATTCGAGGGCAAGGCCCACTGTATTTGTGCATGAATGGAAAGTTAATTGAGGAAAAGGGCAGGGTGTATTTCATTCATTGTTAATTTGTGGAGCTGATAAGCAAAGAAGTAAAACATTATTGAATTCTTAGGTATAGACGCAATGTAAAGCACAGGAATATAGTTAATAACATTGTCACAATTTTGTTTGGTGACAGATAGTAGCTAGATTTATTGTGGTGATCACTTGGCAATGTACATAAATTCTGAATCACTCTATTGTACACCTGAAACGAATATAATATTGTACGTCAACTACAATTAAAGAAACTTTTTTTTCAGGTTTGTTTCTCACCTTATGTCAATATATGGATTTATTTTTCATGATAATTCCCAAAATCACAGTTGTGTCTTGTTTGTTTGTCTGTTTGTTTAATATTTTACTATATAAACTTCTTTCCTAGAAAAGGTTTCATAGGTCATGAATGAATTCAGTAACAGATCTGATCAAACTTGGAACATTCACACTTGAGTTTAGTAAGATAGTCAACTTGTCCTGTTACACATTCCTTAATGTTACACAATTCTTTCTCAGATGAGTGATTTTACTTTTACAGATGTGTGATTATGTAAAATCTGAAAGTTCCAGGGGAGTGTAGATTGCAAAAGTGGAGAATTGACTTGCTGTAATGTTCCATGAACCTCTTCTTTGTTTCCATTTTTAGTTTGGTTTTGGTTTTCTAAGAATTTGCACCCTTGATTTTGGAACTCATTATTTCAAACTCCAATAATCCTAAAAATGAAAGCTGAAACTATGGAATTTTTTTATGGTTTTAACTTGATCATTCCCTTTCACCTGGGAAAGGGCAAGAATTTGCCCCCAACTAAGCTAAAGTTATGGAAAAGCTTGATAAAAATGGTGAGTGTTTTGTGTACGCAGTGATGTCCAGAGAGGCATGACCTGTCTTGCCTTTAAGTTCCAGTATATGAAATGTCCATGCCCCTCTTCTACAAATGTTAGCCTTATTTTTCTAAGACTTTTTTCATTTATTTTTTTTGAAGGCAAGAGAAGAGAAGTGAATTGCAAGGAGGTTGGTGTTGTGATAATACTTCCGTGGGAGTTCAGAAAAGGATTACAAATAAAAGCAGTTCATATTTCTCGTCTGAAGAAATAGAGAGGAAATTCATGGCTTATGAAGGAAAGAAGCAATAGGTGCTTACCATATAAGACATCGTGGGGTGCAGAGGGAACTGAAAATATCTACACATGAAAATGCTAAGACAGTTGTAAGAAGACAGCTTCTACAACAAACTTCATGAAGATTAAATGACCATTTCCTTTTGTTGTTTGGTCCTTAATAAAATTACTGAACACCATTCTCATAGACTTTGTATTTTATGCTTGCCTCTGCTGCTGACACTGAGAGATCAAAACTAAGTGCTTGGATTCATGTTGCTTATTCATAATCTCTTGGCTGCTGCTCTCAGAATTTAGGAAAGATAAATTTGTGGTGACAAACACATTCACACGCCTCTAATCCTTATATCTTCCAAAGTACCACTGAGATTTAAATGCCTTTCCTCTGTTTTTGTTTTGTTTTTTTTATCCCTAACTGTGGATTACACTTATTCCCAAAAGATCTGCTAAACTCTATAAAAGTTTTCCAACCATCTCCTTCTTGTCTCTTAGTCTTTCAATCTGGTCCTCATATGTTAATTTTGGCCTTCCTCGAGTCAGGCTTCCTGTCATGGCACCCAGATAGAAAGAATAATATGGAAAAGAGGAAAGTAAAGAGATGAAAATGTCAACAGATAGGAAGGAATGGAAACGAAAGATTAAGGCAATTCCGTACTACAAAGGCATAGAAATAGAGGCAGAATCTGGGAAGGTTAATGATATTAGGCCTGTAAAACATTTGAGCTTTTCGGAGAAGGCTGGGAAATGAGAAACCAGTCGGCAAATGGAGGGAGAATTTACAGTTCACCCTGAGAGAGGAGGAAGCTCAGCTGACACTCGGGAGCTTGCCTAAGGACCAGCCATGGATTTGAGATGCTTGGGCACCCCAGGACACACTTAACCTCATGACATTTTTTGGGTGTCTAAAAGCTTGGAGCTTGGGGCTCCTGGGTGGCTCTGTCTGTTAAGTGTGTGACTTTGGCTCAGGTCATGATCTCATGGCTCGTGATTTCGAGCCCCATGTCGGGCTCTGCATTGATGGCTCAGAGCCTAGAGACTGCTTCAGATTCTTTGTCTCCCACTCTCTCTCTGCTCGTGCTCTCTTTCTCTCGTAAATAAACAAACAAACAAACTAAAAGAGCTTAGAGCTTAACAGAACGGGGAAATGAGAGTCCTCAGGGAACATATTCCTCTTCTTCCCAGGACTAGCAGTCTGGATTCCAGGACCACTCTGGATCCTCACACAGCACCCTGAGTTCCCTTTCAGCCATGAGGCAGGATCTGAGGGTCCCCAAAAGACTGAGTGGCCCCTGGTTATAGAGGTTCTTCTGAGATCTTTCTGATGCCTCCAGGGTGATTCCCGAAAGCCTGGTCTAAATTTGATAGGCTGATCATATACTGTGTGCTCAGGGCAGATACAATTTCTACCTGTTATCCTGCTTCATTAGTAAGAGCGCATCTATGAATCTCAAAGGAGATGGATGAAAATTTCCATAGTCATCTTAAAGTTTGGCCTCTGGAGACCCAATGATCTATTGACCCTTTTGAGTGTGAAGGAGTACAAGTCAGAGTAGCTCACAGGCAACAGAGGACATTAGCTGTGTGCAATTTCCCTGAAGATGGGGAACTGAACGTGACATTCATAAGCTAAATTAGTTCTGTGGTCTCAACATACAAACACAACGACCATATCCAGCTATAGAGGAAGGCAATACATTTAACTTTGGGGGCAGGGTCCTCAGATTTGTGGGCATGCCTCTTGCTTTGTGGAACTTCCCAAAACAGGGATCTCTGGATCCCACCCTTGAAGTTCTTACTCCTTGGGTCTGTGGTTGATCACCGGGGCCCGCTACTGGGAATTCTGGTGTTCACCTCTAATAGTGAATTTATTCTTTAAGGCATGCTTAATAGAGCCAGGTCTCCACCAGTGCATTTGTTTAACTTCTCAAAAGAAAAAAAAAAATTTAATTACAATCTGAACACCAAGCAAGGGAAGGCAAGGGTGCTCTTTGATCTTTTACCTACTTTGGAAAAAGGCAATCAAATACGGCAATAAAAAATATGGAAAGTCATCACCCATAATATAAATTTGTAGGGCATTTCCTTTAATAATTATCCTTTCAAAGCAAAATTTACTTTCATTATTGTATCGGTTGATCATGACAACTTGTGAGATAGGAACTATTATAACAGTTGAAGAAAATGAGATTCAGAGACTTTATGTAGTTAGTCCAAAGTAGTAGATGACCAGTCTCACAAAAATTCAAATAAAGTATAGGAATATAAGGGAAAATGACATAGAAGAATCGATACTTAAAAAAAAAAATCCTTACTAGAATACACTTGTACATGTTTTATTTCTATGTAGAACTTGACAATGCACAACTAGAAGCACCCTCAAGTTCAGCTTTCTTCCTCAGCCGGTCTAGGAAATTCTAAACATTAAACAGGTATTTGAAATATAGTCTTGAAGGAATAATGCATTACTTAGTGACTTGTTACTATTTAATAACATCATGTTCAAGAACACCCATCCTTCTCGTTGCCCCTGAAATCTCATTTCTTCCTTCTAAATCTTTCAGTATGCTCCAACTCCATATCTAAGGATCACACTTAACTGAATATGATTATTAGCAATCCTGAACTTCCCTTACCAGGGCCTTAAAGTTAATTTCTTTCATATTTTCAGTGAATATAACTTAAATTTCTAACTGTGATGGTACTTTCCTCTAGTGCTTCTCCAGTATGAGAAATACTTGAAATTCTCATACTGTTCTTTAAAACACGGAGGTAAATTTGACTTTTGGTCTAATGCCTACAACCCCATGCCACAGTATCTTCAAGGCTATTTATTCATACTAGAGGTACAAAGCTGTCCTTTCCAAAACAACACTGTTTCAGTGAGGTCTCCGAATTTTCTTACTTCTCTTCTTAGGAAACATATTTTTAGGTAAATTAGTGCCCAGGAATTAGAATGCCAGGACGGTATGGATGGTGTTGCTTGAACATTTCCTCAGGTTGCAGGAAATGTTAGCAAGTTTTACTATGGTGTTTTATTCGTTATAAGAAAAATAGGTCTACAATTTATTATTGTATTTGTGTTGTTCTTCGTAAACTAAAATTACTTTAGTTTGTTTCTTTTTCTCTTCCAATTCTTCACCCCTCCGCCAAATCCCACCTATCTTACAGGTAAGTTTCCAGTTTCTGAGAGAAAACGATAATGCCAGCTAAATTTAAAATTTGACTTTTCACCTACTTCTGTAATATACAATATCACTTAAGTTATTAAAGACTTTTCATTAGTTAAAAACTTTCTTTGTCAATGACGGTTTACTTGAAACAAAGGATTCAAATGCTGTGTTTCTTTTTATCAGCAAAATGCTTATTAATCATTTTGACCTGATATGCACATGGCTCTATTAAAACTAGACATCATAATTATACAGCATTAAGTAAACTGCACAGAGCATTCTCTGAGAAAATGAAAAATAAATTACCATTTCCTTTTCTTTGTTAGGTGACATAGTTTTCTAAGTTTTGACTTATGAGATTATATCCCTTGTGGTTTTTTGGTTAAATCATGAATAATAGGTGAAATTGCTTAATAGATGGGACACGTGCAGTTTGAAATCTCTGATCATCTAAGGATATAACAACCCTTAACATCAACCCTTTAAACATCAAAAAGTATTATTCAAGTCCACTTTAAGTTAGCATATTTTTCTCTGGGTAACATTTGTTAACGAAAGATCTTGACCGTGTATATATACAGTAGAATTATCAATAATCGTGTTAATAATGTTAATGAAACTGTACAGTTAAATGACGGAGACAATTAGTTCACACCATTTTAGTTTATTTATTTAGCAGTGAGCATTGTTTAACATGTCGCCCCCGAGAAACAGAAACAGCCGTGAAGAGGCTTAACATTACTAATAAAACAATCAGTAACAAAATATTTTATGTAACAATTTGTCTGTGTTCATATAATAATCTGTCAGCTCTATGATTTGCTTATTATGTGAATGAACTCCGTAATCGCTCTGAGATCGGATTCAGCTACACTATTTAACTGCTTCCGAGTCTGGCTGGGGCTTTTACATTTTTAGGAAAGGAGCTGTCAGGCTAATCAGAGGACCTTTGAGGAAAGCCAATAAACTGTCACAGACTCCTAACAGGTTAGATTTCTCGTGGTTTGGTAGAGATTTTAACTCTTCTCCTCTCCCACTCTCCAGTTCCACTCCAGCCCCTCCCTCGTCCAAAGCCTTTTTTTTTTTTAAACAATATTAATTTTAAATGCTAATACCAGCTCTAAACTTGCCTCTAATTGGTGAAAGTCAAATCGCCCGCACCCTGATGAGGCTGAGCTGCCCACTTTCCCGGCGGGGAGAGGGGACGTTCGCAAGGACGCCGAAATTTAAAAACCCGTCGCTCCGCCCCAGAAACGAGCACATGCGCGCCGAGGACCCGGGAGCCGACGCCATCTGGGGGACACCCTGAGTGGGCTCCCGGGGAGGCGCTTTTGGGGAGCAGCCACCCCTGTCCTCGCCACCGGCCCCCCTGCTGCCCGAGGAGGCGTCCGCGGGCTCCCGCGCTGCGCTGGGAATGGAAACGTTGCTTCCACCCAGACGCAACTTTCGCGCCTCAGCCGGCGGGGGTCCCGGGCCGTCGTCCTTGGCCGAGGCCGCGGGGGCGCNGGGACGAGCAGCCCCGCCAGCCCCGGGGACGGCGTGCGGGCAGAGGCAAACTGCTAACTGCGACTCTGCACGAGGGGCGAAAAAGAAACACAAAAGCCATTTTAAACATAGGAGCGGAGCACCGGGTCATTCGGACGCCTAAGGAATATTAATGAACTGCAGCCTCCACCCACCCACCCACGCACCAACGTAGCATTATGTAGATGCGCTTGCAGATTAGCTTTCCTTTATAAATTCTGTCCAC
>NW_027531999.1:7370151-7439947 GCF_008692635.1 Crocuta crocuta | reverse complement strand
CAACACTGCCTTCCAGTTCCTTCCCTCTCACCCCCACCCCCAATGGCAAGGATTCAGCCAATAGATTTAAAATACAAAAACAGAAACAAAAACTTTATAGCAGACTTCTGTTTGTTTTGTTTTGTTTTTTGATATTCCTTGGTAGGAAAGTCACAAATGGCACGTTTATACAAATTAGTATTTAAACCAAATCTTCTAGGAACGTGCGTTCCAAAATCTGTCAATTCCCACCATTCCAGACAAATACGCCTAGTAATTTTGGAAAGTGAACTTAAGGATCAAGACAATTTTGGAAAGGAACAGAAAGAACTTACTGGGACACAACCATTTAGTTATCAGAAACTTTATGGCCGATCATAATTGGAGAACAAAGCAATGCGAGGAATGTCACATGCTCCTTAGATCTTGGTATCCTGTCTGGGCAAATATCCAGAGCTTGACACTACCGAGAAAGGGGACAGCAGATTCCCAAGAGTAAATAGCACATGCAAAGAAACCTTTGAAAGAACATCATTCAGTTAGCGAGTAAGTGAATGAGTGAGTTATTTTTCATTCAGTGAATATTTGAACAAACTTCCTCTGGCAGGAAGGGTAGGAAAGAATTGGGAAAGGAATAGAATAGGAATAAATTCAGGGCTCCCTCCCTCACAGGTCATCTGTCTAGTGACAGGAAGAAAGTTTAAACAATGCAAAAGGTAGAAAGTATAAAAGCCTCAAGATAAAGCCCTATTAAGTCTAGGGAGGTGGGTTCCCTAGACTGAAGGATTGTCCTTGATTGAGATGAGTCTGGACAAGCTTCAGCTCTGTTTTGGGCTCCGAGTTAAGTGAAGAAATTCACTAGAGGTCGTTTCCCCGTAAGAGGGTCCTTGATATGGATTTAGCATTCTGCCTCTTCTAGAACCTTCAGTATGTTTCCTTCCGTAAGCTTTAAATCATCACTTTCTTCCTTTTAAAGTTTTTTAAGCACTCATTTTTGGGGTCAATTCCTGTAAATTGAGGCTGAGCTGAGGTGACACAATCAAAGGGAGTTAAAAGTTATGAGCTAAGTACATTTCACTTATTCTTTCCCAAAAGGATCTGGGTGGTCCATGACTAAAAACACCCCATTTCAAATAAATTGCTAAAAATCAAAATAGAAAACCAGAGAAGAAAAAAGCAGAAACTCGAAATAAGGCAACCATAAGAGTTAACGTGATTAGTGTGATCCAGCTTCAGATTTAGCTCTGAGCTTCTTAGCAGCCAAGGTAAAGACAGAAAAACCCGAACTGACATCAATCTGCTCTTGAAAAAATGCAAAGAATGCTTATTTTCAAAGAAACTAAATTATAAAAGAAATTTACCGTGTGGAATATTCTAAAGGGCATGGAGGGATGTAACAGGTAGGGACCTAAGAGAACTTTTAGAGAAGAAAAAAGGGAGACACCACAGCCCTGTTTTTCATAATAACCTCCCATTAAAATGAAGACTTGAGTCAAGACGAGTCTTTGCAGACTAAGCTAATACCATTCAGTGTTTGGGGGTTCACTTTGAACACTAACATACCTAGTGGAAGCCTTCTCTGTATAACACTCCTCTCAGCTCAGCCAAATAATTTAAAATTAAGATTATCCTATTTGGCAGGAGCCCAGAGTGTTGGTATTGCTCTGGATCATAGACTACAGATTCACAGGGTCTGGGTAACGGAGCAAATGCTAAGTTTGTCATCCTTCTACTAAGAAGGCAGAAGCAAATCAGTGCATTCACACCAATGAAGACCACCCGAGTTTCCCTCGGAGTAGGCTGCGGGGCATCTCGAGGGTGAGCCAAAATTTTCCTTAGGAAGTTGCTTTGAATGTGCTCCAGCACTTGAACAAATGTTTAATTGAGTCCCTAGAGCTCCACACTGTTTTGGCATGGAAAATATTTCAAAGCTGGTGTTTCCTAATCACCCACAGTGGCTGGAGGAAAACATCGGTGGGACTTGCCCCAGCACCTCTGACTGAGGGACAGAGCTGTCTGATGGAACTCCGGGATGAGCTTCCTTGCAAAACGAAACTGAATGAATTGACGATACCGCCTGTAAACAATGACTTCGATTTTATTAACGTCAGGCTATTCTTATTGACCCTTGTTAGATACGGCAACTCTTTTTTTGGAGGCCACTTTTGGTTCACGATAATAAAACAATGTCATCAGACCATATATACTATGGTGGGTGGGAGTTGGAGGGCTTTTAAACACGAAGGGAGATCATCCTTTCTTATACCCCTCCAAGGATTGGGATCTGATCTGTTAGGAGACTGTTTCTACTTGTCTTGATTCTTACAGAGGATGTGGGAATGGCGAAAAAAGAATTTTATTGTGGCAAAATATGTAGAAGGTAAAATATACCATTAAAACCATTTTTTAATGTTTTATTTATCTCTGAGAGAGAGAGAGAGACAGCATGAGCAGGGGTGTCAGAGAGAGAGGGAGACACAGAATCTGAAACAGGCTCTAGGCTCTGAGCTGGCTGTCAGCACAGAGCCTGATGCGGGGCTCGAACCCACAAACCATGAGATCAAGACCTGAGCCGAAGTCGGACGCTTAACCGACTGAGCCACCCAGGTGCCCCCCATTAAAACCATTTTTAAGTGTACAGTCCAGTGGCGTTAAGTACATTCACACTGTTGGGGAACCATCTCCACCACCCGTCTCCAGAGTTTTTCAGCTTCCTCACCCGAAATTCTGTTTCATGAAATGCTCACATCCCATTCTTGCCCCCTCATCCCCGCACCCAGGCTATGGCTATTCTACGTTCTGTCTCTGAATTTGACTCTTCTAGGCAGTTCATGTAAGCGTAATCATACTGTATTTGGTCCTGTCGTGACTGACTTTTTTTCATCTACTGCCATGTCTTCAAGGAGAATATTTTTTAAAAGAACATTATTAACGAATAATATATGTAGAAATCATGCATTGTGATGCATAACCAGTTCCAATCCACATGATGAAGAGTTGGTGAAATCTGCAAACCATCTTAAGAGTTCTAGGCAGGTTTCTCCCCAAAGAATGATAGGCAATGTATCATTGAACATTAAGAGAAAATAGCTACTCTGTAACCTACGTGGTCCTTAGGTAAAATGTCAGAGAGCCTCAGAAATACAGAAAACTGGAAAAACTTTTAGAGAAATTATGCAAAATTATTGTTGGGCTTAGAATTTGTGAGCTACAGAGATTTGATGATAGATCATTACTAATATAAACAGACAGGATCCTACTGGAGGTGCTGTTGAAAAGAAATAAATGTGGTAAAGACTGGCACGCATCGATCAGAACAGACCACAAGCCGGTTCTGATATTGTTTAAAGTATCTATTGTTCTGAACAAATATCTTCTAAGCCCAACGGGTTAAAACAGCCATTTTACTTTGCTCACAATTTTGTGGGTCAGGAATTTGGGGGTGGGTCGGCTGAACAGTTCTCTCCTAAAGCTTCTCATGTGGTCACACTGAGCGTCCAACATGAATGGCTTTTGGTTGGGAGCTGGGCGGGGCATATCCAGGGTGGAAACCTGAGACATTTGCATCACAATTAGCTTAACCTAGAGCACATGTTCGTGGAGAACCAGGGAGAATCTTCATGACTTTTTATGAGTTAGCTTTGGAAGTGACAGAGTATCACTTCTGCCATATTGTGGTGTGGGTCAAAATAAGGTTGTCGAGATGCGCATGGGGCAGATACACACTCTACCTTTTAACGGGAAGAGTAGCAAAGGACTGGTGGCAAATTTTAAAATAACCACCACATGTAGCAAACTACTTTAACACAGTTATAATCAGTGTTAATCAGATGTGCTGTGGCAGGAGGAATTTGTCGGATCAAACCCAAGAGGCTTCAGGAATCTACAATTTTATATAGCTGCTCTTTCTCATCTCTCCTGTCTTTAAAATAATGTGATGGCTGCAGCTCTAGCATCCATCATGGACCACGAGGAAATCTTGGGGATGGAAGCCGCCCACTAGGAATGGTGGAATAAAACGTAAAAGGAGTCCCTGATGACTTAGAAGCCACCATAACAGACCTGGACTGCCTTTGCAAGAGAAAAAAAGTTCCGTCTCATGTTAGTCAGTCATTTCTGGTCTCCGTTACCATCAGCTGAAAGCAATTCCTAAACGCTACACCTTCCAAAATCACTAACTGGCCAATTCAGTTATGACTTCAGAGAGACTTGGGAGGAGCTAGGCTGAAGATTGGGATAGTCAAGAAATGGTAATTTGCAGCAAAATGGACTCTTAAGTATCTAAAATATCATCCAATAGTTATTGCTTGAGTACTCACTGTGTGGATGAAAGGTAGTAAATAAATAATTACAGCACCGAGCAATAACGGGAAAAACAGAATGTGCGTAAATTGCTGTGTTTGGAGCGATTCATTTGGGCTGATGGAATAGTGAAGGTTCGGAGGTAGTGACATTTGGGTTGGGTCTTGAAAGATGAGTAGGAGTTTATAAGGTGAGTAAGAAAGAAGTGGAAGAACATTCCTGGCAGATGAAATAGCATATGCCAAAGCATGGAGGTGTGAAATAGGCCAGTGTGTTGTAAGCCTGAACAGTCTGGTGTTTCTGGAAAATACAGTTTCGAAGACTGGATCCTTGAAGTCAGTGAAAGCCAGATTTGAATCCCATCTCTGTGACTTCGACTTCGTGGCTGGGTGGCCTTGAGCAACAGCTATTCGACATATGCTAAGGAGATTGGACCTCATGACGAAGACTGAGGATTGCCTCTGAAAGGAGAAAAGCAGATGCGGGTTTTTGAAAACCCACTCTGATAGCAGCTCAGAGGACGAAGGAAGGAGGGTGCCAGTGAGGGCAGAGAGACATTTAGGATACGAGAAACATTTCCTGAGTGCCTACTGTGTCCACACACTGAGACCCTGAGGAGTCAGCAATATGCAAAAGCTAAATCCCTACCTTTGTGGAGTTTATTTCACTGGTAAAACAGATAATTAAAACACACATCAATATGCAATAAAAGTGCTAAGACATGAGCGGAAAGTGAAAAGTTGGACTGCTATTTTATGTAGGCTGATGAAGAAAGGCATCTCTGAAAGGAGACATTCAAGTCAAGGACTGAAAGAAGTGAAGGAACAAATACGGCATCCTAAGAGAGGGGCATGCTTTGGCATGATTGGGGAGCAGCAAGAAGATTATTTCACCCAGAAGAGAGTTATGGGAGCGTGTTAAAGCTGGTGGAAGGCTGGGCGGCTCTGACCAACTGGAGAGGGAGTGGGGAGGAGGAGACACGGAGCTTACCATTTGTACAGGGTTTTATGACCAGTTGGATAGGGCAGTGAGGAAAAGGAAGGGGTCCATGTGATTGACAGATTTCTGGGTTGGGCAAATGCATCGCAGTGTCAGTGAAGGAAAGAGGGAATACAGGATGGGCGGTACACAATGAAGTCGGCTTTGGACTTTGTTGAGTCTGGTGTGCTGATGGAAATCCGGTAGAGGTGACTTCTAGGTGTGTGTGTGTGTGTGTGTGTGTGTGTGTGTGTGTATCTCAGGGGAAGGAGATGTGGTTCAGGGATCAAGGACGTTAGCATTTTACTGAGATAGCCATCTTCAGAGTTTAGTCATTCACTCCATTAATGCATTCATTCAATATTCTGTGAGAGCCAAATCCTGTGCTAGACCTTGGGCATATGAAACAGACGTAATCCTTACCCACATGAAGCCTACAGTAGGTGGACAGACAAAAAACACAAGAACAACAAAAGAACACAGTTATAACTTGAAACCTGGTACAGAGGAAACAAACACCATGTGAAGAGAGTACAGGATGTCTCCCCAGAAGGGATCTCTGGGGTTGCTTTCAAGCTGAAACCTCAAGGATAAGATGAAGCCAGCCTCACAGAGCGTGAGGGAAAGCCTGTGTGAAGACTTGACATTGAAGGTAAAGGGGAAGGTACCCACGATGAACTGGGAGAAGTGAAGCAAAGGCTTGGTCATAGAAGTTTGGTAGATCATGACATAAAAGAATCTGAACGCTTTTAAGCATAGCAGTGACAGGATGCAATGCATGGTTTTTAAAACCAAATCATCTTGTGTGTTTCCAGGCATGAGAGACGGATTGCAGGGAGGGAAGAAAGGATCAATGAAAAGGAGGTAAGGGCAAGGAGAAGCCAGTAAACAAGGCTGCTGCAGCCGTCCTGATGAAAAATATGGCTTGGACTAGGGTAGGACACAGAAGATAGAATGGAGTTTTTTAAGATATGTTTTGGAGGTAGAATGATCAGAATTTGGTGATGGATCAGGTACGGGGAGTAAGGAAGACAGAATTTTTTAAATGACTGACAGGTTTCTTCTGCCTTCTCAGTTGGGTGCTTAGCGGAATTATTTATTTCGACAGGAAGACCGGGGAGAAAAACATTTTGGAGATTTGAGATTCACTGTTCAGTTTTGGAGCCACTAAGTTTGAAATGCATGAGATGCTGTCAAGCAGACAGAAATGTAGGACTGAGCTCAGGGAGATATCTACTCTGGGGATAGTAAGTTCGGAACCATCAAGTTAGGAATACATGAAATCACCTTGTGACCGAAGAGACAAACCCTGGGAAATTTTAGCCTTACAGCTGAGAAAAAGTGGAGGGGATGGCAACCAACATTGGTTGTATTTAACTAACAATATGAATTCTTGAGACAGCTGGTTAGGGTAAAGAATATATTATGATACCGTGGGAGTATTTTCCTGTGTACCCTTTCTGCTTTGCACTAGCATATTTTTATTTCAACTCGCATGTCCCATACAAGGTATAGGGATATTTGTTAATAATCCAGTTGTCTACTGGATAAAGGAAAGTAACAGCTCTCCCTCTCTTCAAGTGATCTGGCCCGAAATTTGCCGACTGACAAGAGAGAAACTTAAAAGAAAAAAGGCAAGTGGAAGGCATCCGACCAATTAAAGAAATGAGTCTGAAGTTTAATTTCAAATATTCAAGAGTTATCATTTCATATAAACTGTTTCATTTCATATAAACTGTTAACATGTTTCCTGTTTAATTTTAATGCCCATTTGCTACAGTACAATGGCTCTGACAACTGTGTTAAGGTAAGCTTACTGCTGCAATCAGCCATTTTTCATTAAATAAAGACGTTCTGCAACAAACCCCAAGATGAGTGATTCCTTTCAGGAACAAAGGAAATCAGCTTTAAGTTCTCTGTAAAAAAAAAAAAAAAAGGTGATCAATACATACTGCTCCCAACCAAAAGGCGCAAAGCCATTTTTGTTGGGTAGTCAGTGTTTAGAATTCAAAGAAAAACCTAAAAAGGCTTGTAGCCAATAGCACCTTATTGGGCATTCTCAGTGTAATACAAAAAAACAAACACTGTTACCATACAGCTCAAACGATTTGAGCTCTGATTCAGCAATAGAGAGCAGAGGTTTCTAGAAGCTTGAAGCAAACCTAAAACTATGTTTCTAAGTGTCTTCTCTTATCTGTTTTTGTTATCTTCCCTCCCTTCAGTGTGTCCATCTTTTTGTTTTTGCTGCTCAAATCTCTTCTGTGCAGTTTTGACTCCATTTCAAAGCTGTTCTTAGCCACTAAACCTTATAATTCCAAACTACCTTGCAGCCCAAGGTTCCACTTGAACATGAAGAAATTTCAAACATAACATTCAACTGGGTGTCTTTTAAGACTCTTTCGTATCCTTTCATTGCATTTTGCTGAATGGGGTGCGGTGGCTGCTCCTACGTCACACACACACACACACACACACACACACACACTCAGATGTAACTCACTCCTAGGTCAACAAATATTTTAATGACTTTGAACAGACGTGACCTGTAGATTTAGGCGGTGACCCCATCAGAAATAATTTGGGGTTGGGCGAGAAGACTGCCTTCCTCTCCAGGAGAGCGTTTATTGTGTACTCTAGTTAATGAGCCTCCTCTGAGCCTCAAACTGAGCGCGTTATTATCCGTGTCGGCAAGGCTGGAGTAAGAGAGGTAAGGAGCAAACCTCCTAGGCCCCAGAAGCCATCAGGACTGTCTTCTCCCCGCCCGTGGGCAGAGCCTGCANTGCTAGAGAAAAGTTAGTATTTCTCCTAGGCTGAGCTCTTAGGTTACACTGAACCTCATTCCTACCCTGAGTCCCCTTCCACTGCAGACACTGCGCCGGCCACGGTGCCTAGGGGCATGGTGCTCCCCCCTGCCCACACTGGGTCCACGACCCCCGACCTCTCCACACCCGGGGCGCGGGGTCCTGAGCGCCACTTCATGGGTCGGCGGGCACGGTCGGTTCCCCAGCCCACCCACAGCCAGCGACCGTTTATCCACGCACCTAGCTGGAGCACTGCCACACTCCTGCCTCCTGCCACCAAGTCACCCAGCTTCCTCCCTCACACACTCACCCCTGCCTCCTCCTTCACACACTCACCCCTGCCTCCTCCCGCACACATATCCATCCACTCACACTATCTGCTCCGTTACACACACACACTTCCAGTTCCTCCTCACCCCCTCACTCCCGCTCCTCTCCCTCGCACCGCACCCCTCCCTCAACACTTGTGCACACTCATTCTGCATTCTGCACTAGGCACCAGCTCGCGTGCTGCGTTGGCCCCTTGCGCCAGCGATCGTGGGAACCGGGCGNTCACCCCCGCCCGTGAAACCTTTCCGAGGGAGGCGCGCTCCTGGTGCCTGACCCTCTCTGCTAGAGCAAATGAGTCTCCCCTGGAGTTTAAGCCACATTTCCTTCCTTCTTTCCTTCCTCCAGGTCGGACACCCCTCATTGACAGGCTCTAATCCTCGGATCGGAACTACTTCTGCCTGGAAGATTTGGCCGGCTTTTCCTTTTCTCTCAGCATTCCTGAAAAGCCAATTCGTTCTGAGCTGCATTGATGGCGGGGGCTGGGGGAGGAGGGCGGCTAACAACTTCTGGCACCACCTGGGTGGTCGCCTACCGTGATTCTTTACAGCTATTATTCTCCCCAACTTTATAAAGGCCATTTTGCATAGAATAGTTAGAGAAGCTTAAGTAGTTTATTTTGGCATTGATCTTGCAAGGATATAATGACTAGTTTATATTTATTTATGAGATTTTTGAGAGCAGGGGTGTGTCACTCAGTTCCAGGGCTCTAGATCCTAGCACGGGGCCTGACGAATAAATAGTAGCTGTGCGTTGAATTGGGTTCCGTTCAACGGAACCAGCTTTTTGCACGAAGCTTTCCAAACACTTTATCAGAGATGCTTTAACTGTTATATAAGGCTTTCCAAGAAGGAGAGAAAAAAAGATGGGAGACGGAATCCCAGAGTAATTTCAGATCCCTTGAAAGAAACAAATTAGACTTAAGTCTTCAAAGCTAACCCAGACAGATCCTGCCTATCTAAGAACACAGACGCCCTAAAACCCTCATTAAGTACCTCGAGTTAATTTTGTTCTCCAGGCTGACAATGCCAACCTTCCTTAATATGTAACATTCTCTGACTTTGCATTGTGTTTATTACCTTTCTGACCCACCTTCAAACTTTATATGGAAGTGCTGAGCTGTGAACAAAGGCTAAACCGGACACAGACTGTGCACATCTAGAGAATGGCAACTTCTGTTTTTTTCAGTTACAGAGCTTTTATCCCATTTAAAGGAAGGGGAAGGGCTAACATAACCAGATTAGCTTTTCACAAAAATTGATAGCAGTGTGGAACCAGTGTGCACATAAGTGCAGAGCAGCCCTGTGATGGGGCTTTAATGAATATGTAATACCCTCCTGTTCACAACGGATCTCATTTTTCATTCAATAATAATTTTTTGAGATATAGCCATTTTGACATATGTCAATCTTTATGTTAACTGTTGTGTAGGATTCCGCTGAATGGTTTAGAATTTACTTATTCATCTTACCACATGGAAATTTAGAGGACCTTTCTTTTCTATTAAAAGATAATGTTGTAGGGGCTTCTGGGTGGCTCAGTCGGTTGGACCTCCGACTTCAGCTCAGGTGATGATCTCGCGGTTTAGGAGTTCGAGCCCCAAGTTGGGCTCTGTGCTGACAGCCTAGAGCCTGGAGCCTGCTTCAGATTCTGTGTCTCCCTCTCTCTCTGCCCCTTGCCTGCTCGCACTCTGTCTCAAAACTAAATAAACATTTAAAAAAAAAAGATAATGTTCTAGAGATGTCCTTGTAATCACGATCTCCTTATTTGCTCATGAGACTATTTCTCTTACATTTGTCACTAGAAATTAATTTGCTAGGCTGTAGGGTTACCTCTCTTCATTTTTACTAGATATCGCTAGATTGTTTTTCAAAGTGGTAATAGTGGTCTGCTCTCTTATTAGTATTTCAGACACCCACTTATCCCACATATTCAACACTTGCTATCATCAGACTTTTCCATTCCCCCACCGCCAATATCATGGATAGGAAATGGAATGTCACTTTAATTTACATTTCCCTAAGTACTCATTCAAGTCTTTCAAAATTATCCAAGCCAGCATTGTCCACATTGTCCAACAGAACTTTTTCTGTGGTGCTGGAAATGTTTTCCCTTTCATGGGTTTCTCTTCATTTTAGTTAGTCCTCTAAATAATCCTTGGTTTTCCAGCAAAGGAAAGGTGTTCAGGTTAACCTCACAGCTTTAAAATAGGACAAAAGTTGAGATTACTAACAACTGTAGGCCACACCAAAGTATAAAGCTTGGCGATCAAGGGCATTACACCTCTCCCTGCTCTGTATTTCACTTGTATTTACAGTCCCTCGGTCCTAGCAGACCTTTGCTGAACGGCTCCCTCATCTCTCTACACACCGTGTGCCAGCTCGTCTCTGAGCCCTAGCTTTTTTGGATTATTATACCTTTTCTTCCCTTCCCACCAGTCAGGCTTCTTTACTTGTGTATCTCTGCTACGAGACTGAGTTTCACGAGAACAAAAGAGGTTTTCGTTCATGTTTACATCCTTAGTACCTGCCCTAGCACTAGACACACAACTAGGGGTCAATCAGTGTTGAATGCATGCATGAATGACTTCATGAATGAAATCTTCTAGGAAAAAAAAATGGCCCAAAGCAGAAGAATCTAAAATACAGTGTCATAACTTTATTTATTTTTAAAGTTTGTTTATTTATTTTGAAAGAGAGAGAGAGCACAGAGCAGGGGGAGGGGCAGAGAGAGAGACGAGAGAGAGAATCCGAATCAGGCTCTGTGCTATCAGCGCAGAGCCCGACGCAGGGCTCAATCTCACCAACCATGAGATCATGACCAGAGCCAAAATCAAGAGTCAGATGCTTAACCAACTGAGCCACCCAGGCGCCCCAGTGTCATAATTGTAAGACAATATTCTTGTCTTAGTTCCGTGGAGATGCTATAGCAAAATACCATAGACTAAACAAGCCTGTTTGCATTTATTTCTCACAGCTTACAAATGTGAACAAACCTGTTCACATTTATTTCTCACAGTTTTGGAGGCTGGAGAGTCTGGGATCTAGAAGACTCAGTGTTTGGTGAAAACTCACTTCCTCATAGGTGGTGCCTTTTTCCATGTTCTCACATGGTAGAAGTGACAAGGAACTGTCTCAAGGGCCTTTTTTTTTTTTTAATATTTTATTTATTTTTGGGAGAGAGATAGAGACAGCATGAGCAGGGGAGGATCAGAGAGAGAGGGAGGCACAGAATCTGAAACAGGCTCCAGGCTCTGAGCTAGCTGTCAGCACAGAGCCCGACGGGGGGCTCGAACCCATGAACCGCAAGATCATGACCTGAGCCGAAGTCGGACGCTCAACCGACTGAGCCACCCAGGCGCCCCTCTGGGGCCTTTTTTATAAGGTCACTAATATAATTCTTGAGGGCCTCACCTTCATCAACTAATCACCTCCCAAATACCCACCTTCTAATCGCATCACTCTGGGCATCAGATTTCAACATCTGAATTTTAGGAGAACACATTCAGACCATAGCTCCCTTCTATTGACCATAGGCTATACGTATTTTGAAGTAGGCACTACTTAACATTGATTCATATTCTCTTCCACTGACTTTTTCATTTCCATTGTAGATCAGTTTTTTTTCTAAAATTTTAAATGTTGATTTATTTTTGAGAGACAGAGAGAGACAGAGCATGAGCGGGGGAGGGGTAGAAAGAGAGGGAAACACAGAATCTGAAGCAGGCTCCAGGGTCTGAGCTGTCAGCACAGAGCCCGACGCAGGGATTGAATTCACAAGCAGTGAGATCATGACCTGAGCCAAAGTCAGGCGCTTAACCGACTGAGCCACCTAGGAGCCCCCATTGTAGATCAGTTTTATTCTTATTAGTGTAACAAAGAAAAAAAATCCCCCGAAACCTCTCAGTTTGGAATCATTCACCTGTAAGAAACAAAAATAAAACAAACAAAACCTAGTGACTAGTAGCTCAAACAAAGCACTTTTTCCCCAAATTATAAGAGGCATGAAGAGAGATGGCTACTAGGACAGATTCTATGGCATCTCTGCTAAGCTCTGACTTTTCCTCAGTGTCAAAAGTGGCTGCTGCTCCTGGTACATTCATATTCAATGCAGGAAATAAGAAGGAAGGGATAAGGCCACCCTGAATGTCCTGTTATGAGAAGCGCAAAAATTTTGCCGCAACACCCCACCGCAGCAGACCTCCTCTAATTTCATTGGCTAAAGTTGGGTAAATGACCATTCCTAGCTGCAAAGGAGGTGAGGATTGCCTTCACAGTTATGGGACCAGACACACTGCCAATACCTGACAAGTAGCATTCTGTTAGCAAGGAAGAGAGAGGGTTACTGGATATTCCACTAAGCATCTTCCGTAAACTATAATCCCAGCATTTAAACATAAACCCAAATGTCTGGTCTAACGTCATGTTCCAGACACTCCTGTTCTATCTCCCAGAAGGCTTAGAAAGTTCGAAGTTGTATAGGATTTTGACCAGTGGGCTCTGTTTTCATAGGAAGGAAACATAGGAGCAGGGCAGGAGGGGGTGGACTGAGGGTGAGGATGATTATAAAAGGAGAATTATAAAACTGACTCAATTAGGAAGCTGCCCGTAAACTAAGGCTGCCATTTCAGTTCTTTCTACTGTGACCCACTGCTCACAGGACAGGAAATTCAGCGCTTACCCTTTTAAGATGTCAGCCCGTCCACTCAAGTCAGGACAGAAGAGCTACAGGCAGCGGGGAAGGAGGATCCCAGGAATTAAGCTGAAGGAAGTAACAGTCAGGGTTGACCACCTATCCACCTTTGTTTCAAGTGCTGTGCCAGGCTCCCTGCAAACAAAAGATTTAGGTCAGATCTTATAAAGCAATCATTATCAAAGATCTGAGTCAGATACGATAAAGCAATAACTGATAGCAGCTTAGAGGACTAAACAAAGTGGCAAGAAATCCATGAGAGAGAATCTATGGACATTCTAGACTAGACTAGACTAGACTTAGACTAGACCACACTGCACTCTGCTGCTCTCCACTCCACTATACTATAGCCTTTCTGAAGATTGTCAACAGGATAATGGGAATGGATGAAATAAGAACATTATTTCTGGAGAATTTCGAGAAGATATGGAACATCTGTTGTTGCTGGTATGACCCATATGCCTAGCGTGAACTTCCCACCTTTCTGACTATCCAGTTTGCAACTTTTCTTTAAGTCTCTGTTTCCAGAATTTACCAGTACAACCTGTTTGTTCATTCACCTTTTTAACAAGTAACTTGGAGGAAGTTCCACTTTGAGTAAGTTTCCAGGACTGTTGAGAGTGAATTTGGAGAATGATAGAGGACACTGTCTGCCACATGAATAATGATCTAAAAAATAGGTAGGTAGGCCTGTGAACACACTGATAAATTCTTTCTTCCTTTTAGTTTCAAACATACTTTAAAATAAATATACAGTCACCTTTAAAAGGAAGACAACCCATTACAGTCTAAAATTGTCCAGCTTGTAATTAAAAATTACTAAGCACTCAAAGTATGCAAGGGGGTAGGAAACCGTGACTCATAGTCAAAGATAAAAGCAGTCAATAGAAATAGCTAGTGAGATAACTCAGATAATGGGATTAGGCGGCAAGAACCTTAAAGCATCTGAAAATATGTTCAAGGATTTAGGAAATGACAAACATGAGTGAATAGATGGGAAGTATCAGCAGAGAGTTGGTAACCAAAAAATGTAAATTCTAGAACTGAAAACTGTAATATCTGCAATGAAAAAATCATTAAGTGGGCTTAACAGCACATTGGCATCTCTAGAACGAAGGGCCAGTAAATCTGAAAACAGATCAGTAGAAATTTTTTAATCCACAGAACAACAAAAAACCCACAAATTTTTAAAAATCTAAATGTTTATTAATTCTTTATTTTAAATTGAATTATAGTTGACATTATTTGAGAAACTATTTTTAAAAAATAAACAGAGTGGGGCACCTGGGTGGTTCAGTTGGTTGAGTGTCTGACTTTGGTTCAGGTCATGATCTCACGTCCGTGGGTTCGAGCTCTCCCTCGGACTCTGTGCTGACAGCTCAGAGCCTGAAGCCTGCTTCAGATTCTGTGTCTCCCTCTCTCTGCCCTTCCCCTGTTCATGCTCTGTCTCTGTCTCTCAAAAATAAATAAACATTAAAAAGTTTTTAAAAATTAAATAAATATATAAAATAAAATAAGAAATGAACAGAGCTTCAGTGAGTGGTAGCAAAATATCAAGCAGTCTAATATATACATTGGAGTCTCAGAAAGAAAGAAGAGAAAGAATGTGGTAGAAAAAGTACTTGCAGACATAAATAGCCAACATTTTCCAAATTTGGTTTAAAAGCCATATAAACAAACAAAAATTGACCTACGCACCCAGGATGCCCTGCAAACACCAGATGAGATAAATATAAGGAAAACCACATTTCAGCACATCATTGTCAAGCTGCTGAAAACGAAAGTCAAAGAAAAACCTTAAAAGCGGTCAGAGAAAAAAAAAGACACCAAATTATTATACAGGGAATGATCAAACAAAGGATGGCTTATCGCTCATCAGAAACAACAGAGACATAAATGAGTATATATAATTTTTATAATGCTGAGGTGAGAGGAAACAAATGAGGAAGAGGAAGAAAAGAATATCGCTGGGCAGCCAAACAGACAGCAAACTTCTGGATGCTGTAAGTGGATTTGACAGTACCCCGTCAAAGCTGTTTGGTTGCTCTCCCTAATCTAGAGAATAGAAAGGACGGGGCAAGAATGAAGTCTTCCCCTCACGGGGCTAATAATGTGACTGGAATCGCTGTAAAAAATAAACCTGAAAAGGAAGAGACGGAGGTGAGCTAGAGTGGCTGAAGAAGGCTAAGCGGAGCAGGTTGGGGAGAAGGTAAACTATGCTTGGAGAATAATCAGATTGGGATAGAAAGACATTCAGCATAGGAGAGGGGCAGCTGCAGTAGCGGAGGAGTGGGCATGACCCTCAGGGATCTGACTTGGACGAAAGCGGGTAGCGAGGAAGGAGTGCAAAGGCCAGGGATCATCAAGCCCTATTTTCGTCCATACCTTTATTGATTACCTGTATGGGCCTGCAGCTAGCGTAGGATAGGGATTAAACGTGGAGGCTCTGAAGTCAGACCATCGGGATTCAAATCCCTTTTCTGACACTTATTAGCCAGCTGCTGCATCAAGTTACTTAAGCTTTGGGGGCTTTCTATTTCTTCACTTGTCAATGGTTAATAAAACTATATCATGGGGATGTAGTGAGCATTGAACGCAAAAATATGCATGGAGCTCTTCAAACAGTGCCTGGAATACAGTAAGTGTTCAGTCGTGTTTGTTTTTATGAAATCAAGTTCTCAATAAATATTTGTTGACTTCCTATTAGAGAAACTGGTGGTAGGAGCTGAGGCAGAAATGGTTGTCCCAAAAAAGGGCTGAAACACATTTAGGGTGGCTAGGATAGAAGCACTACAGAAAATTTGCTCACGGAAACAGAAGCCGCACATGAAGCGACTTTGTCACCGGCATGTCGCCAGTTGTGTTTCAGAGGGTGTGAGTGAGACATGCACACCAAGCATATGTCGTTTGAAGACAGGTTGAAGACGCTGATCTCAGGAGAGAAAACCTTTAAATGTGAGAGACCTTACGTTTGACTCAAGCCATGTAATTGTTAAACATCAATTGAAAAACAACTGTATGAACGTAGATTTATTGCTTACCGAGTCACCTCTGAACAAGAAAGTAAACTCTTCTTCCTCTGCAAATGAAGATTTTAGAACGAAAATTGGCCAATTACTATAATTGGATCCACCAATTACCATGGAAATTTCCTTTATTTCCTAAAGCCATGACCAATACAGATGGAGAAAATTGGCCCTTTGTTACTTCATACCCTTTGGTGGGAGCCAAGTACCCTCCCTGAAAGAACACTTTATAAGCTTAGACTACATGAGAGAATTCAAAGGACTTTTGACTCCCACAGTGGCAGGATCTACTCATATTCAAGTTCTACGCTGTTATAGTGCTGTCTCCAAAGCAGGTGTCCTTAAGGTTATTAATGGGTGTTTTTAGCAAAGAGATCTAGCTCATGACATCCACCATCCAAGTGAGAATGTAAACCAGGGCAGAGGACTTACTTTTCAGGTTACCATCATATTAGAGAAGGATTAGCTTATAGTTTTGAGCTCTTATATATCCAACCAACTGATATCCATCAAGCTATGAGATTTTACCTATTTTTCAAATATGTCATTCTACATAGGAATTCCTGGTTGGGAGATACCAGAATTTGTGGTACTTTCCGGAAATATTGCCAATGACTTAAGATGAAAAGTAAATTAAAACGTGAGGTTCTGGGACTTCAGTGAGTCTGAAGTAATAGAAAATTGGAGTCTAAACATTTAACTTACTTCCTGCCATCTTATGAATGGGCATTTAAGTCATTCCAAGGTTTTGAGAACTAGTCCTATTTCTAAACCCCAGTTAAGTAAACGATAAGTTTTATACTGAATCATAATGTTAGCTTATTTGTGGAAATGTTTGGAGACGAAAAGAAACAATAATCAAATCACCAATTTCCACACGACTTTAAACATAGACAAGGTGTATTGTTGTAGAAATAAATAGACTTCACTCCTTGTGGTCCAGTCTAGGGGTAACCTTTTGGCAATGTCTCTCAAGCTTCTTCCACCAGAACTACGTGAGCTGTCTGAAATTTTTATCAGGTCTGGGAGAAAGAAAGTGACTGACAAGCAGACTCTAGGAATGAGCAGGACCTCAGTAGGAGCTATTGCTTTGTTTGCCCTCTCAAGCTACCTGGATGGAACCATTTTGACCAGAAAACATCTACATGAGCTAGGGGGAAAAAAAAAAAAAAAGTAAAGTGATCCAGCAAGACTCTGACGAAACACACTACCAGAAAAATTCCAAATTCTCCAGAGTTGAACGTGTTCTCCTCTTGGATTGTAGACTGGAGTTTTCTGAGGTGTGGTCACAGCACTTCGGTTTGTTGATCCCCCAGCAGACATGAGCTCTCCTCTATTACCAAGGCATCTTCCAGGATTAGTTGGTACCAAAAGCCTCAGGATGTCTTTGAGACTGCATTCCATGGAGATGAACCAGGCTGGTCTCGGCACCATACGGGTTTCCCACCTCCCTTCTTTCCTCTCCTTTCTCTGACCACTTAGGACAGCTGGCCGTCTGACATTTGCTCTAGTATTCACACAGGAGCCTCTCTCAGCAGTGCTGTCCCAGGCTTCCGTCACCACTCCTCTAGGAATCAGAGCAGTAGAGCCCAACGGGGGTAAGAGGGACGTAGAGTGGCATAGTCACTGAGAAACGTAACAGCCTTCAGCAACTCACCTAACATCTGAGAGGTCAAAAGCATGCTCACCCTTGGAAGCCGGTAGGCATGGAACTTTCATTTTGCTGCAAAACGCGATGCCTCTTTGGGGTCAGCGTCATAGCCTTGTGATATGGAACGTCTCACTTATTTCTAAACTCTTCATACTTTTTTTCCAATAATTGCTTGAATCTGCTTAGCAGCCCGATTGCCAGAAACAGCTGTAGCCATGTTCCCTGTTCTCTAGCGTATGCGTGCGCCTTTCTTTATTAAAGAGCCTAATCTCTACCTTCTTACACAGGCCAGTTTCTCACTTCCAGTGCTTGTGGAAAACACAGGGTATTTGTCTTTACGTAAAATGATGTCAGGCATCCGAGCTTTTAATGGATTTGGAGATTCCACAGTCCTTTGCAAGGGGAGCTGTGCCGTGACATCATGTTTTGAATCCTTAAGGTAAGAATTTTAACGAGAAACAACTGTCAAAGAAACTCTTTTTCTGAATTTGTACCATGATTTCATTGTGAAAAATGAGTTTTTGCTCAAAACCGGCCACTGTGGACCGAAGTGGGGGGAGAAGGGGGCTGTTCTGAGGATCTGAGCAGAACTGAAAAATTAGGGAACCCTCTTAAAGAGAAAAGACATGCTCTCTGGAGCGAAGAAACAGGAGAAGTTTCGGCCATCCCGCTAGGCCGGTGTTTTCCCCGCTCTGCAGCACTCTTGTAAATTTGTAAATTTGCCACAGCTCACTTGTAAATTTGCCAGGGTGGCGGGCACACGTGACACCCGGCTGTGAGGCCTGCCAGCCATCAGAAGCCCCCAGCTCCCAGGAGGGAAGGGGGCGGGTGCCCAGAGACCACCCTGGGTTATATTTATTTGGGGGGGATCCTTGCTGGTACTGATTGCAAGTCCCGCTGGACAGACCCAGCCCATGGAGGAATGCCTTGTTGAGAATTCCATCGACTTCCCAGTATCAGGCCCAGCACCTTGTAAAACAAATCCGGCCATTGTAACGAAGGTAAGTGCAGCCTTCCCGATCTGGCCCTCTGCGTCACCTGATCTTTCAGGTTCTTCCGTGCCTGCATCCATCTCGCCAGAAACCCCTTGTTTATTCTCAGTAGGCAGAAACCCATAATTCTTACTGGTTTTATCGATTTTCCCTCTGTTCACAAATCCCCCTTCATTCCTCCCCGATCCTGGTTACCTCATTGTCCCTGGGCCTCCAAAGAATCATCTCACACCCGCAAGCCAGACAGATTAATGTCCCTATTTCCCAAGATGTGTGTTTGGTCTGACTCCAGCTGACCACTGAGACTTTGGGCCACGACCCTATCCTGGGGGAAACTCCCTCTTTCTTTATACTAAATTTATGCATATTCCTGATCCTCAGTCTGAGACTGCAAAAATGCCTATCGAACTTCCCAGACATTTCTGAGTGGAAACTTAACACTCTCTTATCATACACAAACCTCCCCTGAACCCTCGAACCCTGAAAGGGAGTACAGAACCTCTTGGAAATTTGGAATGATTTACATGGCATTCTTAGGAAACTTGAAGTCAATGTGTTTGTTTGTTTGTTTTTTCTTCAAGTTTGTTTATTTACTTTGAGAGAGAAAGAGAGCAGGGAAAGGGCAATGAGAGGGAAAGAGAGAATCCCAAGCAGGCTCTGCATTGTCACCGCAGAGCCCAAAGTGGGGCTCGAACTCACTAACAGTGAGGTCATAACCTGAGCCTAAATCTGGCTTAACAGACGGAGCCACCCAGGCACCCCTTTAGTTGATATTTCTTGACGTGGGTGATTTGTGCCACGGGCTGATAGAACTCAGGTATAGACAGGATGAACTGACCTCCTCTACCCCATTGTCGTGTCCACTGAACTCAGCACTTAGGATCTGCCAGGGCAGAAGATTAGAAGAGCAAAACGTTGAGCAGTGGTGGCTGAAAGACGGGCTTAGGGGCACAGAGGCATCAAGAAGTGTTTTATCCTCTTGAGGAAAGAAAGAGAGAGGGAGAGAGAGGAATAGTTCTAGAATAGCCTCATAGCCTAACTTCCATTTTAGAGGTGCTGTTCTAGCTCTCATAGTTTTATTGGGCTTATTTCTCTAGTTTTTGAAGAAGCAGTCAGAGTTATGTGCTTCTTTCTTACAAAAAAAAAAGTCACTGTTGGCTACTGTAGTTTTAAAGAATTCAGGCTAGCTTGCAGAGAAAAATTCATATTATGTGAACATATTATGTGTTAGTTTTGTTGACATTTATGATGCTACAGATGATACTCATGTCAAGACATTCATCACACTCATGACCTTTAATCAGAGAAACACCAAAAATGAAGAGTAGTAATATGTCCACATAAGGAGAATTCAATGTCAACATACCTAGGGGGCTGCTCCCTCTCCCATGCCCCCTTGTTCTCCCTTCCTCATCTGTCTCTCTTCTTTCCTCCACCCCTACTTTCCCTTCTCTTACCCCAGGGAACCAGAAGAGGGCCATTAAATGTAAAATTAAAAAATATTTAGTCCTTGGCAGATCCTTGTCAAGTTCTGGAACTACTACCCATTTACATTCATGCATACACATATGTGCACAGTCATTGCAACCAACCCAGTCATTGTTCAGAACTAGGATGAGATTCAACACAATGTTTACATGGTAAGTTCTTGGTTTGGTTTGGTTTCCTCATTCCATTGGTTGCATAGCTTAGAAAGCAATGCAATGACTAGAAATGTGAGTCCCAGTGGCAGGAAGGGGCTAGAAAGCCTAAGAAAAGGGGCTTTATGGGAGAAGAGGTGGGGACAAACTAGTCCAAATCTTCCTTTCTGGAGTTACGTGTGCTGGATGACCCAAGAGATGGTGGCACATTTGCTCTACTGAGGATGAGCACCAGCCACCAGTTTTACAAGACTAATGTTGAAAGCAACGTCATCATTTAATGGCATCACAGAGAGCTGCCCATCAGATTTATGTCTGCACACACCTTTACCTAAATTCAGGTCCCTATTTTGCCTTCCTTGCATCTATTTAACAAACTAGTCTTGTCACCTCAAAAAAAAAAAGCAGATTTTTTTTTTTGTATATGTGCTGCCGAAGCGAGCACTAGATTTTTTTTTTGAAACTGACATTCAAGTAATGTCAGAGGGAAGAGATGAAGCGTATGAATTTTTTTCTGATATACTAGAGGATGTGGAAAATCAAACTCAGCAGGTTTTGAGTCTTCTTTTTTTAGATGAATCATCCACTTCATGGCAGGTGTACTTTTCAAGATGACAGCAGTGAGACTGTCCATCACACCTTTGCTTCTTACAACTTGAGGTTGCTACTCCTCTGACAGAGGGATACCGTTTGTGTCCACTCCTCTCAAATAAGAGGGGGCCCATGACTATGGTAGAAACAACACTATGTGACTTCTAAAACTAGACTATGTGGGGCACCTGGGTGGCTCAGTCGGTGAAGCATCTGAGTCTTGATCTTGGCTCAGGTCATGATTTCATGGTTTGTGAATTCAAGCTCTCCGTGAGGCTCTGCACTGACTGTGCTGAGCCTGCTTGGGATTCTCTCTCTCCCTCCCTCTCTACCTCTCCTATGTGTGTGCATGCACATGCTCTCTTTCAAAATAAATAAATAAACTTAAAAAAAAAAAAAGACTAAGGCATAAAAGAGATCAGGTTTCTCCCTGGTTCTACTCTTGGAATCTACCGCTGTGCTTTGAAGAGACCAAGCAGCCAGACAGAGTGACATGTGGGTGTTGCAGCTGACAATGTGCTGCGGTCCCACCTGTCAGATGGGTGGGTGTCAGTGGTATGTGTGACTGAGCCTTCAGGGGATCCCAACTCACTCGAGTCTTCCGCAGTGTGTGAGCTATCCCAGCTTATGCTTCGGGTAGCAGTCGGTCCATGCTGAGTCCTGTCCAAATTGCACGTTTGTGAGCAAATAAAAAAGATTATTGTTGCTTTAAGCCACTAAGGTTGGGGTGTTTTCTTACGTACCAATAGATAGCTTCAACCCTCAACTTTTGCCTCCCATTGCAAGTTTGTCCTATAAATATCGCGCATATAAACATCCAAATATAATGAAACCATTTAAGTCAGGATCTTGAGTCTTTAAGGTTTAGCCTCAGGGAAAAGTGGAAGTTCCATGTGAAATGAGTACTGTGGACTAATAAGAAGTATAAGAACAAATTCAAGTATCATTAATAATACAGCAATGATTGCCTTTCTTGATTCACTATCCACTGTCCCAGAGCAGAGATGAATTGGGAAATGCTGTTTGACAGATATCTTTGGTTTCCAAAAAAAAAAAAAAAAAAAAAAAAAAACACGAAAAGGAATTTAAAGAATGAAGGATGGACAGGCTAGTAGAAGGTGACATGAGCTAAATCATGGACTTGGAATGAATCCAGTCTTTGTATCTCAGAAGTACAGAATCTCAAGATTATATGAGGCTGATTAGACCTGGTCTAAATCACCACTCTCTTCAAATCTCTGGGTCCCATGTATCACGTACTCAAAAATTTATTGTCTAGTTTCTGTTTAAACATCTTTGATTCCAAGGAAAGCCCTCTTAACTTCCTAAAAAAGTTGGCTGTTAGCGACTTCTTCCTTAGCTTAAACTAAAAGCATCTCCCTGCAACTTTTCTTTTTTAGTTTTATTGCAAAGTTGCATCTTTTGCAGAAGGTTTGCTTCTAAAGTCAACATGAGGCAGCAACTGCATATGGCCAAACTAGTCTGGAAAGTTCCCCTGGAAGGCACCCCAAAAACCATTAGCCTATGATTTCTCAGCCAGTATTGCCTCCTGCAGTGTCAGAAATGATCACCGTTTCTTTGGTTGAGAACCAGAGAAAGTATTTGGCTTGAATGTAAGAGATATGTGGATTTAGAAATCCATGTATTTTTCAAGGCTGGAGTCACACTTGGATTGGGGAGATGTTTATGATCTGAGATGCAAAATAGTACTGAGATGGGAGATGAACATTTTCTTTCTCTTGCTCATTTGGGGCCACACATATGCCCATTAAATGGAATAGCTGGAGGAGACAGCACAGTATTCGGATTGTACTGAAATCTAAATTTAAAATGTAAAAATGGGATTATTTTTGCAGAGCTCACGTAATTGAATTTGTGTCCCTTAAACACATATATGACATGATATCGCTGTATCACATGGTTTTAAGCCCCTTATTCTCTTAGTGTTTCTCTTCTGAACAGATCTGAATGTATCGCCAAGTATCAATTTCAGAACTGATCAAACCATCCACAAGTAATCAAGTCAGCACAGAATAGAGGAGACAGACACACATATCATTCTGGATGCTGACTTCTGTTACTCTAGCCAGAAACTGCATGTGGGTTTTTGGCAACCTGGCAACCGTGTCCCTTTGCTGTGTTACAGTTATCGAAGTCCTAAGTCTCTTCTATAATTATGAACTATTTAAACATGCAGAAAATAAAAAGCAGACACCCACAATCTCACAACCACCATCCACAGATATCAGCTTGCCTCACTTGCCTCTTTCTCTCTTTGTGCGTTTATTTGCCCAGGTCTCCCACGTACTTTATTTGTGCTCCCGTATAACGACACTGTCAGGTTACTGATTCAACAATTGTTTATTGAAGCCCTACTGTGTCCACTTTGGGGTCTTAGTTTTACCACTCAAATGTGTTGTGTATTAGCTTAGCCTCACATCATTCACAAATTTGCTGAGGGGGCTTTCGTACACAGCATTCATTACAATAATGAATGGGACAGGGTTAATGCCACAGGCCCGTGGCCCACCAGTAATGACAGTCCTCTGGACCGGCTGACATGTTATTTCATTTCTATGATCCTGTGCTTTTGTCTATGTGGTTCCTTCTGCTTTCTTACCTCCTTCTTCCATCTGACTAACTTGTATTAATTAATCCTTTGAGTCTCAGTGTTCCGTGCTCCAGGGAAACCTCCCTCATCATTATTTGCAAAGATGGGGTGTCCACCGTTGTGCATTTCTCTATTATATCACTCGTACTCTCATAATCATTGACTGCTTGTCTGCCTTCCCCCTTTAAGGGCAAAACGTCTCCATATTTATCTTTACATTCTTCACCTTTATCAGTGTTCCAAAACTTAAAAAGTGCCAGTTCATATTAGGTCCTCCAAAATGCTTGTTAAGTAAACAAGTAAGATTAAAACAATCTATTCAAGGGGCACGTGAGCAGCCCAGTCGTTTAAGCATCCGACTTCAACTCAGGTCATGATCTGAGTTCGTGAGTTCGAGCCCCGTGTCGGGCTCTGTGCTGATAGCTCAGAGCCTGGAACCTGCTTTGGATTCTGTGTCTCCCTCTCTCTGCCCCTCCCCTTCTCATGCTCTGTCACTCTTTCTCTCTCTTGAAAATAAACATTAAAATTTTTTTTTAAAAACCAGCCAAGTCAAATCTTCCTTCACCACTAGCAGATCATCGCTTCTAACCGCAGAGATTCACTGTCCTGCAGGACAATCCGTTCCTTGTTGGAATGGTTCTGGAGTTTGAAATTCTTTTGTCCTATTAAGCCCCAAGTAGGTTTCCTGTCCTGACACTATAAGTTCTTCTCATAAATAAATTCTTTTTGTCTGAATGTCAGATTCTTTTAGGGTGCTCACTTTTGTAACTAGTTGTTCACGAATCTGTCTTATGTGTAATTAGCCAGCAGACCTGAAGAAATAATTCAGTGCTCAGAATTGGGGCACTTTCTGGGGGTGTCCCATTAAGGATTTCTACCCCCCATTCTTTCCAGAAGCAAACCGGGGCTGTGAAGACCACAGGGCACAGGTGTTCCATGTTCCGTACAGCTCACATTCCTATATAAACATGCCGCTACTTTCTTGAGCATCTCAGGCTCCTGGGTGGTCTTAGGGCTGCGTTAAAAGGGAAACAAGTTGGGCTTTTCTCTCCTTGCTAATCATCTGAGGACCTGGGCAGCATACAGCTACACTCTATTCTGGACTCTTTATTTTGTGAGTCCTTGCGTTCACACTCGAGAAGAAAACTACGTGACTGGCCCCAAACTTGATTGAATAACCGAAAACTTCTAGGGAAAAATAAAGCTGGGAGAAACAGGTAACTTCCTTGCTAAGTTTGATGCCTTTGTATATAATTCTATAAATTGTAACTGTCATTTAGTAAAGTGCAAGCCACTGACACTTTCCCCTGAAAATATGGAAACAAAACACTTTCTTAAAGTTTAGGCTTTTGTTTCATAGGATAGGTCATGGACTTTTCTTTCTTTTAATTTTTTTAAATGTTTATTTATTGTTTTGGAGAGGCAGAGAGAGTGTGAGGCGGGGAGGAGCAGAGAGAGAGGGAGACACAGAATTGGAAACAGGATCCAGGCTCTGAGCTGTCAGAACAGAGCCAGACGCAGGGCTCAAACCCACAAGCCATGAGATCATGACTGAGCCAAAGTCAGATGCTTAACCAATTGAGCCACCCAGGCGCCCCAGGTCATGGACTTTTCTAAATGGTGATCAGTTGGTAAAATCTTAAAATAGAGCATTCATTATTCCTTTGGTATAGAATATCAGTGCTCCTTGTGTGCCAGACACTACGCTAGACAGTCACAGATCATACCTAATGTAACCCTTGTAACTACCGTGAAAAAATAAATCATTATCCCCATTTTATAGATGAGGCACTGGAGGCTCAAGAAAGTGAAGAACATACTCAATGTTTCAGAATCACTAAGCTGCAGAAACCATTCAAATCCATATGGTGTGAGTCCAAAGCCTGTGCTTTAAACCAGGCCATGCTGCTCCCCCTTTCCAAAACCAGCTTCACTACATGATCTTCCATTTGTATTTGAACTTTGCCTTCACTTCTCCATCCTGTGTTCCCGCATCTCCCCTTTTATCTGCTTGTGGTGGGGTGGCATCCTCTTAGGGCAAGGTGATAACACCCATGCTGTAATTTTGCCTTAAAATAAGGTCACCCATAAGAATGTCCAAGATAATACGAAAGTGATTACAATGAATGTCTGCTAGCTTCTCTTTTTTTTTTTTTTCTTTTACCTTAGCTTTGGGTTGGCAAGAAGGGAGGGTCGGGAGGATGTGATCTTTACTTAATAGTTGCCCCGTAGTAGTGTTTAGTAAGAAGGCCAGTTTACAGGGCACCTGATTGGCTCAGCCGGCTAAGTGTCCAACTTGATTTTGGCTCAATTCATCATCTCATGATTGGTGAGACAGAGCCCTGCATCGGCCTCTGTGCTACAGTGTGGAGCCTGCTTAGGGTTCTCTCTCTCTCTCTCTCTCTCCCTCTCTTACTCTTTCTCTCTCTACCCCTCTCCTACTCTCTGTCAAAACTAAATAAATAAACATTAAACAGAAAGAAGAAGACAATTTACTTTAAAACTTTTAAGTCATCTGGACTGAGAAGCCAGGGATAGCATTTGTTAATATTTAGCATATTTTATTCATATTATTTAGGCTTTTTTCCCCCATTCATCTGCATGCTCCATGCTTCATAGCAAATTATTTAGACCAGTGCTTGACCCAATCTGACTCACCGCCCATTTTTGTAAATAGAGTTTTGATGGAACACAACCACGCTTGCTTGTTTGCATATCCGTGGCTGCCCTCGCACCATAAAGGGAGAGTGAAATTGTTGCAGCAGAGACTGTATAGCCTGCAAAACCTAAAACATTTACTTTCTGACCCTTTATAGAAACAGTTTGCTGACCCTTGCTTTAGGCAGAACAAAAAAATATATGGATGTTTCAGCCCCGCAATGAATCTCTGCGTCTAGACTAGAATGTGGTGGAATTTGGATTTGGATGACTGGACTAGAACATCTTTAAAGACACTTGCAACCTTGCACTTCAAGGATTTAAAAATTCAGCAACATATATATTCAACANAGAATAAAATGGGTATGTTAAAAACAGGCGTTTCTGTTTTGTTAATTCTTACTATGCTGATCTCAACTATAGCAAACTATGTATCCAGCATGTTAGTTGAATCTTGAATAGTCTCTAAAGATGGTTAAGGCTGAATATATGGAAAGGAGCCATATCTGATTATATTGACATCAACAAGTATTTGAGAGAAATCCATCTACATAATTGTACCATTTTGCTTGTCGGGGTTTATAAAATGTTATTCACATCTTCGATGAAAACTCCCTCCAGTCATGGAAACTTGTAATTATGTGAACGTCTTATTAATGTATTTATTACCATCAACCTTATGCACACCGCGACAGAAAACAATAGAGGAAATAAGGTCTGTGTCCTGGAGGATGGTGGTGCTCGGTTCTTGGACTCCCTTCCCGCGCCTCAGGAACTGTTAGAATGTTTTGGTTATTTTTAAGTCGACTTCCAAGTAATTAAGATGCATGTCTAAAAAATTATGTATATGTCAGAGGCCCAAGTCCTTGGGATCTAACACCAGCTAGATTCCTTTTTGCCTCCGTGGGAACTTCAGTTGTATTTTAATTAGAAAACCCAGCCTTTGAAATTATAACCTTTTAAAAAAGTTTTTATTTTAATTCCAGGTAACTGAAATTGCAGTATTTTTAAGCCTCCTGTATTCTCTGTTGATCTTCATTTGGCTCACTGGTTAGTCACCTGGTCTCGGGCCAAACTTTCTCTGGATAAAAGAGACATGTCTAAAGGAGATGTTTACCGGCATCTGATCTCTGTACGTCTTAAAATCATCATGTACACATATTTTTTAAAACAATAGCTTATATTTATATTTTCAAGCATCTCTGCTAGGAAATAGAAAGACTAAATTTAATTTTTTTCCGATGGAAGTTAAAATCAAGATATACCCACATGCGTGAAACAACGGAAAGTGCAAACGGCGAGATCACTATCTTATGATTTGAAAATTGGAAAGACATCTTATCTTGGAAGGAAAACAGACATGCTGCAGGAAGAGAAAAGATTTGTTTCCATGTGTGGAGATTGGGAATGGTTTGTGGCCATGACCTACCGGAGTTGTCTGCACATCACACGTGCCCAGTGCTATTGTGAACTCTCTGATAAGATGTTTTGTAATTGCTCTCCAGTCAGCCAATATATGAATATTTTGTTTTCTGAGTCGGTAAAGAGCAGAATTTTCATCATCTAGTTCATTTTTTAAAAATTTTTAAAAATATTTTGTTTCTGAGAGAGAGACAAGAGTGAGCAGGGGAGGGTCAGAGACAGAGAGAGAGAGAGAGACAGAATCAGAAGCAGGCTCTAGGCTCTGAGCTAGCTGTCAGCATAGAGCCCGATGCGGGGCTCGAACCCATGAACTGTGAGATCATGACCTAAGTAGAAGTCGGATGCTCAACCGACTGAGCCACCCAGGCGCCCCTTCATCACCTAGTTCTTTAGTATTCCCTTTCTTTTCTTCACCTGTAAGTGTCTAATAAAATAGTTTTTGCTGGGTTCTTAAAAAGTATTTACTGATGAATGATTTTGCTGTTTTAATTAGCTCATTTATATATCTACTGAGAATTTAGAAATTGCATGAACTCAGACTTATAGTCAAGAAAATTCTGGGGAGAAAAATTTTAAGTTCTAAAATTGTTTAAAAGAGAACTTATGTAATGGTTCTAGATGAATCCACTAAAGTTTATTTCACACAATAATTTGTCAGTAAAACAGTTGGCCCAATGACCAATTTGCCCACTTAATGATTCATACTTTTTTTGACAAGTAATAAAGTAAGGAGAATCATTGTTTCAGTCAGTTTGCTCAATATGCCACTATGAGGAGACATCATTGCTTGGGGTTTAAAAATTCTGGTATTAGGTGTGTCACCAATCTCAATGAGATTTTAAAATGGTATGGTTTTTAATCTTCCAATATATTTTCAACCCAGCCTACTGCTTTTCCTACTTCTCATGGTTTACAGATTTCCTTCCTTGACGGGGAGAAGAAGGAATTGGATTACAAGCAATTCACTGGGAATGTTTCCTTACACGGATGGGGGAGGAGTTAGTGTGCATGAGACAGTGAATACATAGACTGATATAATGAGAATGTGAAGATACAAGCATGATGATGTCCAAGACTTTTAGGCTCAGAATTTTTTTTCAAGCAATCATGTTAATAACTACAAAGCAACAAGTGTTTGGTGAAATAATAATATTGAAAAATTGGTCCTTGGGCAAATTGGTTCTTTGATGAATTGGTAGTCAACCACTCAATATTTGGCTGATATTCTACATACTCGTCCACTTCTTATAAAATCATCTTCCTTCTCCCAAGAGAGACCTACTAGTGTGGCTTGCCAAAAACAGTCTCATCCAGAAGCAGGTGGATGGATGAAGCATCTGCCGTATTGCCCAGCCTTATAGCTTTAAAATAATAAAGTGTTTCACTCCATACAAGGGGGGTGGAAATCTTTTCAAGTGCCTTTTTGGAGAATGGGAAGGATCTTTTCAGTTATTAAACATGTCCATGTGATAGCATTAAAAATAAGACACCATAGGGGCGCCTGGGTGGCTTAGTCGGTTAAGCGTCCGACTTTCGCTTAGGTCATGATCTCGCGGTTCGTGGGTTCGAGCCCCGCGTCGGGCTCTGTGCTGACTGCCAGCTCAGAGCCTGGAGCCTCTTTCGGTCTGTGACTCCCTCTCTCTCTGACCCTCCCCTGCTCACCCTGTCTCTCTCTCTCTCCTAGAAATAAATAAAACATAAAAATTAAAAAAAAAAAATAAGACACCATTTTAATCACCAAAATGGCGCATAACTCCCAGCAGGAGGTAAAAAAGAGGACAGCTTGGCTATGTATAATAAGAAGGGAAAGAGAAGAAGGGTAAATGTAGGAAAATGAGTAAAATGCTTAAGGCCCCAAGGGATAGAGAAAACATGCCTGAGGATGTAAAATGGTACAGGGCCCTTAGAGTTTGATGGTGCTTGTGTACATGAGTGTATATCCTGGTCTGAGACAAGGTTATGTGTGTTAAAGACAGAAGGCTCACTCGCCCAAGACATTCAACCATCCTAAAATATTCAACAGCAAATAGTTGGCGATAGATATACGCAATTTCCAGGCTTGCCTTTTTGCCCTCACCCTGCCCATATCCTTTAGCAATTGAAATAAGGATCCAAGGACTGTAAGGCAAAGTCAGGTTCTGACATTCCAATGACTGGGCTGACTCCATGTCACCAGTGTTTCCGGCGGTAACAGCCAGAAGTTGATGGTGAGAGGGCACTAGAATTGACTAGCTGAATAATGAGCAGTGTTAGATGTCATTGTCAAAATATTGATCGTTCATTCTCTCCTGCGAATAGGACACTGGCATCCATGGAAGAAGAGTCTGTAGAAAAAAACTCCAATATTACTCTACCAAGTTTCCCTTTCACCTTGTACAAGGTGTCCAGGGTTTTGAATAGAGCTTTCTAAATTCTTCTTGGTATGAGCCTTTGTCTTTCCATTTCTTTTTTCTTTCATCTCTTCTTGTTTTCACTGGATTGAATTAATTTCTTCTTTCACTGAAAAAGGAGCTGCATCAGGCACAGAAGATCAAGAAAAGGTTTTTTCACCTCCATGATTTAGGTAGCTATACAGACATCTGGCAGCAAGGAGTTATAGAAAAATTCTTCATTCGTTTCCATCCCCCCTCCACCCACCCCCTTTTTTTAAAGGAGCCATTATTGCAGGTAGAAGATATCAGGTAGCATATTTCTGCGGGCACTGGCCTCTTTCTAGACCTCCATTGGTGATCAAACCAAATATTTAAAAGGACATTTCCATAAACAAAAGCATGGTCTGCATTCACAAACCATTTTCAATAAGACCTCTTTCTAGTCAAGATTCTGACCATCTGCTTGCCATCTTATATTTTTTAATATTATTCTGTCAAATATACGCTCTGTCAATGCAGGTAAAGGAATACTTGAACAATCTGAACATACCCAAATCAGTGGGTCCAGATGACACGAATCCTGAAGTCTGGAGGGAATTAGCTAATGCAGCTTTGCAAAAAAGTACCCAAAACAGAACAGCTTCACAATAATGTTTTATCAAATCTCCCTCCTTGCAGGACGTACACAGGTAGTAAAATATATACAATCAACATTCTCTTAGACTCTCCTGGCATAAACTGTTAGTTACCTTCGACAAGTTGCTATTTACAAGGCCATACACATGAGCTTATGCTACCTGTCCCCCCCACCCCCCGCCTCAGTGTGTCAGCAAGAAAGAGCAAAAAACAAACAAGTATTTTTGCAGGATGGTCTTTTTCTAAAGACTATAAAGGAAATCGACAATTTGTTATTTATGAAGGGCAGTTTTTCAAGATCTAGAAAAAGATAAACCATATGAGAGATGTCGCTGAGGAGTTCAAGCAGACACCTCAGGACTGTAAGCCAGGATGGTCCTACATCTGGCCTTATTGGTCATGTGGCTGTGTGACCACAGTCATGGATCTTACATGGGCAAAAGCTAAGGAATCTGGCCATTTCTTCTTGGATATTTTAAAATGGCTTCAAATTCTTTGACACTCCTTCCATTGAGAAGGGAAATCTATTTCCCTTCCCTTTGGATCTGGGCCAGTGTCTAACTGCTCTGACCAACGGAGTATGGTAAAAGTAATGCTATACTAGCCTCAGGCCTAGTCTATAAGAGGACTTCCAAGACGGCCTCTTGAAAGCAAGGCTCCATGTAACAACCACCAAACCTGCATGTGACAAATACTCTAAAAGTACCATGTTGTACGGGAAGGCCAAGCTCCTGATCCATGGACCCATGAGATTAATAAAATGGTTGTTGTTTCCCTTCACCAATTTTAGGTGGTTTGTCATGCAAAAAAGAGAAAGAGCTAGCAGCGCCCCTTCTACTTCAAGAGACCTTACTCTTTTTCCTTTGTTTCTGTACTTCCTTTTCCCTATTTCCCCTTTTATCCCTCTTTTCCTTGCTATGCTTCCATATTCACCACACTAAGACATGTAAGCACATTTTTATGTTTGTTTCATTTGTAAATGAGGTGGGATTTCAGTAATATTTCCCTCTCCGTGTTCATTATTATAGAAAAAGGTGAGCTGTGCTTAAAACGTGGTCTCAAGAAAATGAAACCAGTCAGTCCATTGTTACTTTAACGTAAGCATCAGTGGATTTTTGTCAGTGGCCCAGAACCTGTAAAAACAGTGACTATAAAAAGCAAAAATTGGAAAAAACTTGAGTGCTTAACAAAGCGATCCAATACTAGGCACCTAATAAAAATATGCTCTTCTGACTATATCAGAACTTCAGTACTATCTCTGCCTAGTCTGAGTACTCTCACCTGGCTACCCCTGGTCCAGTTACAAAGGTCTTGGTAGTGTGTTCCTCTGACCTGCCACACATGTCCCACGTTAGGGCCTTTGCGTGTGCCTCTGCCTGGAAAACTTTCAAAAATGCACACAACTTGCTTGCTTTCTTGTTTTAGGCCTTTGCTTATCAGTGTAACCTTCCCTGATCATTGTTGTTTGCATAACATGGGACTCTCTCCTTCCTGACACTGTCTATCTCATTCACCCGCTTTATTTTTCTCCTTAATGGTTACTTATCACCATCTGATATATGGTGTACTTGCTCATGCACTTGTTCATTGTCTTCCTGTCAGATGACCTACCAGGTCTGAGACCTTGTGTGTTTGGGTTAGTGTCCATCCCCAGCACCTTCAATACTGCTTGGCATATATTTATAGACTGAATCAAGGAAGTTTGCTGGGCAGCTGCGATGCAGTTAATTTTTTCTGCTGCCACGCTACTGGTGATAAATGCGTCATTCAGAGAAAAGAGAGGGTTATGAAACTGTATGGGGCATTTATAGACATGCTTTGAGAAGGTGTAATTGTCTCAACGGGGATACACAACTAGAAAAGAGGGAGATTCCCATTTTTTTCAGCCAGGTGTAAAATCGGAGGAAACCCTGGTGTGCCAACCAGAGTGAAAGAACAGCACAGGCAGTACTAAGAGAATGGCTGGGCTATGGACACTATGGGACAGAAGGAAGGAAGGAAGGAAGGAAGGAAGGAAGGAAGGAAGGAAGGAAGGAAGGAAACAAAAGCATGGTGTGGGCTGAGGCAGCACTGGAAGAAATGCTAACTTTCCCATCCAGTAGCTGTTTCTTCATCTGCCTTACCACCAAAATCCTGATTCCATTTGGGGGAGTGTGGATCCAGCCAAAAATACTCACTTTCTTGAACCTCCTTACAGTTAGAAGTCCACATGAAAAGTACCAGTCAATGAAATCTAAAGTGAGGGCTTCAGAAAGAAAGAAAGAAAGAAAGGAAGGAAGGAAGGAAGGAAGGAAGGAAGGAAGAAAGAAAGAAAGAAAGAAAGAAAGAAAGAAAGAAAGAAAGAAAGAAAGAAAGAAAGAAAGAAAGAAAGAAAGAAAGAAAGAAAGAAAGAGAGAGAAGAAAGACTTTTACTTTTCTGATCGGTATCATGTTGCCTCAGACGGATGTGAGGCCTGGTTCTAGAGCAGCTATCTTGCAACCATGAGGTGCCAGCTGGGAGGCAAAGGCTTCCATGATAAGTATGGTGAAATGGAAAGGTAGAAAAGAGCCTGATTCCTGAAAGGATCATGCTGTTGCTGTACTATCTTCATAGTACCTAATCTGGATTTCTCATTATTGAAGTCAAACGTGATCCTAACAGAGACTTTGGCAATTAAAAAAAAATGTATTTTCTTCACCCCACTTGCCCTTTTTCTATAATCAGCATGTTATTTACATGATTTGCAAAAGTAATATGTGTATGTATGCGTGCATATATACAGTGAAGGTGGTTGTGGAACACACACACACACACACACACATTTATTCTAAACCTGAGGCAGGAATTCTTTTTTCTTCCTGGTCCACTTATCCAAGAAAAGAGTACAAGATCCTGAATTCCTGGACCAGCCATGCTCCTTTATGTCACCTTATTTTATACGTGGAGACAATGCCAAATATTTGGTCAGTAGCTGGTGCCGTGATCTCAAGTCCCATTGTAATGGCCTGCCTTGGTATACTGGTCCCTGAGGGATCCAGACAGATTCTGGTTGTCCAGCCAAAAACTTGTGATAGAAACAAACATAATTTCCTTCCACTTGGCGTTCTGGTACCAGAATGAAATTAACTTAAAAAGAAAAGAACTTATCTCCTTAAGCTTGGAGCAAAACTGGGCTCATCCCCAAACCCCCTGCTTCCTTTTTGTCTAAGCTGAGTCTGATCGCTACTCGGCAGAGGTCGGGATCCTTCCTATATGCAGACTCAGTCTCTCCCAAAGAGAAGTTTCAGATGCTACAGTCTGCATACCTCTCTGCTCCTCCGACTGAAATGTCTCTTGCCAGCATCACAGCTCAGTTGTGTGGGTCCAAACTCATCCTGCCTACGGGACCTGAGCTATTATGTCCCCGGGGCCCTGCTTCCTCCCTCTATTTACCTGGTTGAAGTGTAAGGGGGTCCAGTTAATAATATACCTGCTTTCTCTCACTTAAATTGAGAGACAAAAGGACAAAAGGGTAAGACAGATGGGAATACAAAACATATTCTTCCTGATCATGCAGATAGTGGTGAAGGTTTCCTCTATCAGCAAGTTGGCTTCCAGAATGAGACAGATTTACCAACCCAGTTACAGTTGGCATTTGGCTACCATAACTCCTGCTTCAAAGAGGGGATCTGATTTTATAACATTTGTAGTGTGTAAAAGCAGTACGCTGTCTTCTCATAGACTGGTAGATCCTAAAAACAACAGGAAGAGAGAGGACTGGGCAATGTATGCCCAGCTTCTTCCCAACTCATCAGTCAGACCGAGGTACTCTACTTCCTGTTCATACGCCACCCAGTCCAAGCTTGGTCTCCCTGGCTTACCCTACGGCACTGCCAGACAACACCTGCCACGTGCCCAGCTCCTGTTCTGTGCAGGAAGCTCACTCCAGAGTAGCATTTTGTTAGGGTGTCAGACGCTCCAAGTCTCTTTCCCACTCTTCCCTGGACAAACGTTTAATCTCTTTCAGTTGTACTCATTCATCTCTATATTCTTTGTATCATTTGGCTCTCAGTCAAAGATCTTACTCTAGAGAAATACTCCCTGGGTTAGGAACATATGAAAAGACATATGGTGTCCCTCCGGCCAGCTCCAACTTCCAGATTTATGGAGGAGAAAGCAAGTCTTTTTCTACAGTTTGGGAAACAGAAAGTTTATTTTCGGTTTCAGGGAAACACCAGAGTTCCCAATCTGGTTCTGCCATTTTCTTGCTCGGAGATTTTGACACATGGTTCAAGCTAAGATTTACTCTTTTACCTGTAAGAATGCAATGTTCTTCGTATCATGGCTACCTTGCAGAGCTTTTTGTTTGTTCGTTTGTTTTTATAAGTTTTCCCAGGACAAAGCCCAACCATAGGAGGTAATCAAGAAACATTGATTTCTATCACTAATCGAGTATAAGAAAAGTAAGGAAAGTTCCTCTCAGAGAAACTATAGTTGCCATTTTTAGTCCTTAGGTCCTTCCAATTTTTGGATAAGACTATCCTCTTCTGCCTGTGGAAATCATGTATCTTAAGTTAAAAAAAAAAAAAAAATAGCCGCTCCTTCTTATTCCTTTCCAGATCTTCTACTGAACCCAAGCATAATCTAAAGGCAAAAACTCTCCGAAAGTCAACAGTCAACATGGCGGCTGTTGAACACAATGAAAACCCTTAGAGACTGCGATTGTTCTTCTGAGACCTATCTGCCCACCCTGATGTAACCTGGTAAGAAGTGATGGAGAGGACCATGCATCAAGTCACTCTATCCTCAAAGAACAGGGGGTGGCCTAAACCACAGCTGCTCTTTGGAAAGCTTATTTCCAAATAGGCAATAGGTTTTTACACTCACCACAAATGATTATGACATCTTGCCTATGCCTGAACAACACGTAAATACCTCCATGACTTATTCTTTGAATGCTCGGCAGCAAGCCTGGGGGCAAGGACAGTGGGCTTTTAAGTAATGTTGACTAAATGAATGAATGAGCGATCTAGTACCAAAGAACTGATTCAAAGGGCTCTTTCATAAAAAGCATAATGGAAAACACTGTGTGGTTACTGTGATTATTTTCTGTGAGTCGATTTTATTTAAAATAATAATTTCCCTCCAATATAATGTAGGATGAGCTCTCTTTGTACAATACTTCTGTCTGTCATAGCTGTTTGTTTATTGACAGGCTCCAGAGATATCTAACCACTTCTATTTGCAATGAATGCCCTAATCACAAAGATGTCTCAAGTGATTTTATGTCCTTAAAATAGTATTTATTATCGGTTAACTTCATAATTTCAGAGATATTTTGATTTTATTCTAATGAAGTGGCTTTGTTTCAATGTTTGTCTTTCTCCCAAGAAGAGACAGGTAGAATCTTCTTGTAATGTAAATTCTCACCCTCTAAATTGTATGTTGCAAGTTTGGGTTCTCGTATACCGTACTTGACTTTTTAAAGCAGGGCACACCTGAATTAGTTTTGGGGATAAAACGAATACAAAGAAAATTGTGAGTAAAACATCTGATATAGTTTTCCTTCGAAAGTTCAAATTTTCTGAATGGGATCAAGATGGCATGGCTTGAAATGTGGCTGAAGGGAATAAGAGAAATATGGTAAAGGTCTATGTATCTGAAAGCAGTAGTGAGGAAGGCCCAATACCATATTTCCTGGTGTATTCCTCCTTAAATATTTCCGCATATGTACACACACATTGGAGAAAGCAAATGGAGGATTTCCGTGTCTCTTCCCTAGAATCATTACTGTCCCATACATTCTTCTGTTATGTGATAATGGCCACTTTTGCCAGCATTCACTGTTGAAAGTGGATTTTGCTCTGACTTAACCAAACAAGAAAAAGGACTGAATGAAATTCTGCTTGCTACTGGGGGCAGGACTGTCCTCAGAGTTCACTCCTCTGGACCTGCAAACACCACTCACTCCCCATTCTAGTTCTGCTCTGTCCCTTTACCCACATGCCAAACTTTTATCCAGTACCTGCTAGAGGCCAGTACTGTCATATGGGGAGAGAGGTGTCCCTGCCTTCCCGAGCTTAGAGTCTAAAGAAAAATTTGATTAAATTAATAAGTCACATTAGATCATAGAGCCAGTGACACTGTCCAGGTCAGATATTAACTATAATTAAAAGTGATACTCATAGTTTGTCCTATATTTTGTCTGTATTTGTCTTTCTAGAATTTTCTTCCTTAGAACCACATGGAGTAAGGCTTATCTCTCTTCTGCAATAAATTTAAGGTTTAAGAAAATTCTTTTTTTAACATTTACTTATTTTTGAGAGAGAGAGAGAGAGAGAGAGCAATCAGGGGAGGGACAGAGAGAGAGAGGGAGATACAGAATCCAAAGCAGGCTCTAAGCTCTGAGCTGTCAGCACAGAGCCCAATACAGGGCTCAAACCCAAAAACCCTGAGATCATGACTGGAGCTGCAGTTGGGCAGTTAACTGACTGAGCCACCCAGGTGCCCCAGAATCCAGGTTTTTAAAACAAGCCCCCTTGTCTCTCTGAGTGATCTCTCTTCTAGGCTAAGTTGACCCAGCCCCTTCAACATGGGCCACTATGATTCCCCAAGCCTCTGTAATAGTTGGTTTTGCTACAAAGTGGCTGAAAACCTGGGTAAACAAGGCGTTAGAGGATTTCCCTGTCTAAAACTTCAGCTTCATGATCTAGTTGGGTGGGTCTTCCACAGCTCCACAGAGCTAGACTCCATCTAGCTTGTTGCTCTCTCTCCACGGCTTCCGTATCAAGATCCTTAGGGCAACACCAAGTTCTGAGCAGCCAGGACTTAGCTGTGCACACGTGCTATCCCTTAGGAAAAACGGTTCCCAGAAACTGCCACTTCTGCTTCTATCTCACTGACTCAAACTTAGTTACACGCCCGCACCTGTAAGGACATGAGACGGAGGAAAGCAAGGATTCTAGGAAGCCGTATGCCCTGCTAGTACTTGGAGGTACTGTTGCTTTAGAAGGAGGTGCAAAAGAAGTGCCTGGATGGTTCAGTTGGTTAGGTGTCCGACTTCGGCTAAGATCATGATCTCACAGTTCATGAGTTTGAGCCTGGCATTCGGCTCTGCGCTGACAGCTCAGAGCCTAGAGCCTGTTTCAGATTCTGCATCTCCCTCTCTCTCTGCCCCTCCCCTGCTCATGCTCATGCTGTCTCTGTCTCTGTCTCTCTCTCTCCCTCTTTTTCAAAACTAAATAACATTAAAAAAAAAAAAAAAGGAAAAAGAAGATGGGGCAATGAATGCTGAGGGCAACCCACTGTATTTAGCACATTATCCCACTGTTCTCTTTGGCTACTCATGAAGTGCTATGGCCAAAGCTGAGCAGAACTATCACTGCCTTTTTTTTAAATAACATGCTGTAAAAATACGAATTTTATTTCACTGCACACAGAGGCAAGAAAGTGCTCTTCTAAATCAAATTGAAAACTTTGAGTCTTCTCTCACCCTACCGATGAAAAAGTCACTGTTATTGCCTCTGTTGGGTCACAGAAGAATAGGTAGGGGTCAGGCTGAGTAGGTCTAAAGCGGATCCTGGAGACTGACAGATGGGCCTCTCATCTTCAGGCCATCATGGGCCCCCATGAGAGTTTCATTATCCAAGTCCCTTGTGGTCCATGTAAAGACAGGAGGTGCTGTTCCTTTCACACCAGTCTTGGGCCTCAGAGTTTTTGTCAAAACTAGAACGAAAGCTTTGATGGCTCATGCCCAGCCTTCCTCAGTGCACTGGGCAGCCATTTTTTTCTATGACTGTTAACTCCCCGGATCACTGCAAGGTCGCCTCCATTGTCTTCTCAGGCCGGCAGAACTTACCCTCTCCAGGGCCAGCCTTGTCTGCCTTTACCCTTGAAGAGTACCTTTGGATTTCCTGAAGTCTGCATTAGTCCAGGCCTCTGAGGAAATTAATTTTTGCCTCTTTTTGTGAGCTTGCAGTAAAAGGGAATTCTGGCATCAGTCAATTTTCATTGCTGTTGTTCCGTTTGCATTGTCTTGTTTGGTGTACTCTGTCCCAGATGAAAAATATTTATGAATGCCATCTCAGGTAACTTGGACCCTGTTCATAAACACAGTGTATTGCTGACCAGTATCAGGAATTCAGTTCCTCTGCTCATAACCTGACTAGAGGGATAACTAATTTAGAGTTTATTTTCTCACATGAAAGAAGTCCTGAGAGAGTCCAGTTCAGAGCTGGTGTGAAGGCTCCATGATGTCATCAGGATGCAGCGTTTCCTTCATTTTCTCCTTTGCTACCCTTACTCATGTCCATCATCATGATGGCTAGAGCTCCAGCCATTACATCTATGTTCCAGGGAGGAGAAAGGGAAGGGCAAGATGCAAAAAGATATCCGTCCTACATGAATCAATACCCTTTAAATAAATATCTTAAAAATGATTTGCAAAAGATTCTATTTATATCTCATTGACCAAACCTTTCCTTACAGGAGGCTAGCAAATATAATCTTAGCTAGACACAGTGCCGTTCCAAGTAAAATCCAAATTTTATTAAGGAGGAAGAAAAGTGAAACCACACTTTGATAAACTAAAAAAAATTTTTTTTAATATTTCTCCATTTAAAAAACAATTTTTTAAATGTTTTATTTCTGAGAGAGACAGCATGAACAGGGAAGGGTCAGAGAGAGAAGGAGACACAGAATCTGAAGCAGGATCCAGGCTCTGAGCTAGCTGCCAGCACAGAGCCTGATGCGGGGCTTGAACCCACAAACCATGAGATCATGACCTGAGTCGAAGTTGGATGCCCAACCGACTGAGCCACCCAGGTGCCCCATTTGTTTCTCTATTTTTGAGGGGGGCGGGGGGGGCAGAGAGAGGGAGATACAGAATCTGAACCAGGCTCCTGGCTCTGAGATGTTAGCACAGAGCCGGATGCAGGGCTTGAACCCACGAACCGTTAGTTCATGACCTGAGCTGAAGTCAGAAACTTAACTGACTGAGTCACCCAGGCACCCCTTGATAAACATTTTTTTTTAATTAAACAAAGAAGGGACAATGGAAATGGGTAGGCATCACAATCTCTGCCCATAGCATATTACAGCTAATTCGTGTGTCTGAACTCTTACTTACAGAGTTAGATATTTGTACCCAAGCAAAGAACTATAACCTTTATCTTATTAGCAAGTGCTCAGTTTCAGCCAATGAAAGTCTTTTTTAAAAATTTTTGGAAAATCTTTTTAGATCCAATGTATTCCTTATTCTGCAGAGCTAAGTCCTCTGTAAATAAAATCTAAGAGAGCCAGCTGCTGAAAAGCTCTCTGTCTTTGTACCAGTTGGTGAAATAATGAAGAAATGGGAATCATCTCTCTCCAAATACTTTTCTCTGATGCCTTCAGCTTCAAAGATTTCCATCGCTTATTCCATAACTTTGACATCTTTTTGAACACTTGGCTTTTCCTTTTTACGGAGACTTTTCATTCCTAGAAAGATGTAGTTTTTATTTCAAAGAAAAGGTTTCTAGTTCATGTTCCCCTTCTGTCATTTTATGAAGTATAAATGGCCGTGTCATGGGAGCATTACCCGCATCTATGTTAAGATTGCTATGTTCATGCTCCCCCCTTTTCAGAGGATCTTTAAACTAAAGTAGAATTCTTTTACAGCATAAATTTTGCCTTTTCGGGTCTCAAGTCTTCTGTCTTTTCTGAGGGCTTTGGAGGAGTCTATCTTCTCTTCAGTTAGCAATAATCATCCTCAGGATAGGAAAATCTGCTCAGCAAGTTTTGTTTTTTACTTGTTTCCTTGTTTTTTTAGTCGAGAGTGAAATAAAAGTGTTACTGATCGTGTTTCATGTTCCAAGGGTTTAAAAGATATGGAAGTAATGACATGGCATCAGCAACAACGAATGGATTATTTTGAGCCTTAAAAATTGCACTGAATAGTGGCAGAAACAGATCAAGATCAGTAATTCCAGTCTCTCTCTCGAGTTCACAAATATTCTTTTAGTTCCTCTTCTCTCACAATACAAATTGATGGCCCTTTGCAATATTTTAAAATCTGTGCACTCTCTGTTGAGGGTAAAGGGGCCCAGCCTTCTCCCTGAGGGGAGGGGAAATTCTTTGCATTCCTTCCTGATGAATCAGACACACACACACACACACACACACACACACACACACACACACACACCAGGTCTTGGTTTCTCAGTGGCTCTCTCGTGGGATACCCTGCTATAGGCTGAGATCCACAATCATGAACTCTGCCACTTATTCATGGTGTGCACTGGGACTCAGTTTCCTGGCCTGCTCAATGGGGATGGTGATACCTACTGCACAGTGTTATTAGGGGTCAGTGCGATAACACGCAAAGCATCTAATACAGCAGATCCTCATTAGGATGGGATAAGTCAGAGGAGTTAGTCTTCCTTTTCAACTTTCTGTGTCCATCATTAGTGCACAAGGTTAAGTACAGTTTGCAACATGCTGCTTTGTGACTATTATAACATACGCAGAGCTAACCTGGGGTACCCGCATGCATTAGTGCATGCCATTGGCATGCAGAGGCCAGAGCAGGAGAAGGCATTTAGTGAATGTGTTTCATCTGTTCAACATTGTCCAGATGCTAGCGCTTCTTTTTCTCCCAATAATTCTATGAGTAGGATTGCTCTAATTTGGAGGAACATAGGCTCAAAGAAGTTAAGTGACAGAGCTAGCCAGGGCAGAGGTTGAGAGTTGATATGTTCTTTGTTGTGTCAGAGATTCAGGCCCTGTGGTAGGCAGAATTCCAAGATGGCCCCCAAGATTCCCACTCCTCTGCTGTTCCACATTCTGTATAATGCATCCCCTCCTCCAGCGTGAATGGGACACATGAATGGGATCGGGTGGTCATTCCCGTGATCACATTCTGATGCTGGGGACTCTATTTGGCAGAAGTCAGGAAGATTCACCTGCTGACTTTGAAGAAATAAGCTACCATGTTGTGAGTAGGCCACCTAGGCGGGCAGCGAGGTCAGCGTGAGCCCTGGACAACGGCGAGGAAGAAACAGAGACCTCAGTCTTACAACTTCAAGTGACTGAATTCTGCCAACCATCTGGATGGGCTAGGAAGAGGATCTCGAGCTGTAGATGAGAACCACAGCATGGCCCATTTCTTGACCTCAGCGTTGTGACACGAAGCAAAGAATCCAGATTTGTCATGTCAGGACTTTGGACCTACAGAAATTACAAAGCATCAAATGAGTGTTGGTTTAAGCTGAAGTTTGTGGGAATTTGTTACACAGCAGAGAAAATTAATACATGCTCTTTGTATTAAGTTCTGCTAGACCCAGAGTCAGGAGATAGGAGCATCAGATGCTATGTGCTATTCTATCAGTTATTGGCCCAGAGAGCTGGGTCAATTCATTTTTAAAGAGGAGCCAGGAAAACACAATTCAAAGGGATATATGCACCCCTATGTTTATTGCAACATCATTTACAATAGTCAAACTATGGGAGTAGCCCACGTGCATTGATAGATGAATGGGTAAAAAAGATGTGACATATGTATGTATGTATGTATAGAACGAAACCTTGCTATTTGCAACAACATAGATGGATCTAGAGAGTATAATGCTAAGCAAAATAACTCAGAGAAAGACAAATACCATATGATCTCACTCATGATCTCACTCATATGTGGAATTTAAGAAACAAAACATATGAGCAAAAGAAAAAAAGAGAGAAAGAGAAACAAAACAAAAGAACAGATTCTTAGCCATAGAGAACAAAGTGATGGTTACAGGGAGTTGGAAGGGGAGGTGGATGGGGGAAATACGGGATGGAGATTAAAGAGTATACTTATGATGAACAAATAAAATGAAAAAAGTAAAAGTAAAATAAAACCAAAAACAAAAATAAAATAAAGATGAGCCAATAATACTTGTCTTTCTACTTGACAGCGTGGCTGTGAAGCTTATCTGAAATGGTGTACGTGAATGTCCTCTGTCGGATATAAAGTCCTACCCAAAGGTGATTTTCGAGAGGTGATACTTAACTCTTAGTCCAGTGCAGGGGAGCAACCCATCAGAGGGAGGGTGCCCATGAACAATATGGTCACACTGGTCCATGCTGGGAAATATTCCTCACAGGGCAGATGGATAAGGTGTTTCTAGCTTTTTGTATCAATGTGTGGGAGCTCAGGACAGCATCAGGCAGGAGATCGAGTTCATAAAAGAGGTCCTTCCATTCCACAACAATCCCGTTCAGTATGTCTCATAATTTTGCTTTCACATCATTTTCTTTAAAGCGAATAACTATCATGTCAACAAGTTCCTTCTAAAATTTGTGAAAAAGATTCTGCCTTTGGAGAATGAGCTTTCCCTACCCTCTCTGGACCTCTGAGAAACAATGGTGTCGTTAGCTCTTCCCCAAGTGTGCTGGAGCAAAACAACATAAAAAGATTATTTAATGCTCAAATGTACGCTTGTGAGTGAGAAGTGAGAGGCTGTTTCTTTTACAGTGTCATTCACATTGATTCAGTTTGACCGTGGGGATGCAAATTGTGACCTGCAAGTTCTGCCTTTTTTCCTGTAGATATTTCACGTTCTTCCTACGAGTATTTTTGTCGTCTTTCCTGCGCTCAAGCTTCTCAAAGTGTCTCAGTCGCTTTAGCGGCCTAATTGTGCAGTGGCATATTTAAAAGTCATCATTTTCATCATCTATTAACTGTAGCCCAGAACAGTTTAAAAAATTGGGTGAGGCGTTTTTGCAAAAGCATTTATGGTGTGGGCTGCCAAGGAATGTGCAGCTGCGGGAGCTTCTTTGTCTAATCTCAGACTTTTACTTGAAAATGTATTAAGGGTGGGTACCTGCGAAGAGGAACCGATTTGATCTCCCAATAATGGCGAGTGTTGGAGAGAGAGAGAGAGAGAGACACTTTGTTTGAATCTGAATCTGAATGCTGAATCTATTGATCTTGGGAAATGTTAGCACTTACAAAGTAGCCCTTTTATATTGAAATGAGCTGTCTCAGCGTGGACTGCACCTGCTATCTTGCTAGCTTTTAACAATTTTGAAGAGTGTATACTGAGCAGTAGTGTATCGGTAAATATTTAACCCCAAGATGCTGGGGGGTAGCACCTGATTCCTTACATTTGCCAATTTCCTTGGTGTAAATACTCCTTCTGTAGCTAATTTCTACCTGCCACAATGAGTCACTAAATGCTGAGTTGGGAAGAAATGTACAGGGGCACGCCATCATATGTTGATTTTAGCATACACAGACAATAGACAATCTCAAAAGCAGAGATAATAACAAAATGAAGTGACAGAGTTAGAAAGTGATGACCTTTGAGTCTTTGTTGCCTTTTAAAATATATATATAATTTATGTAATTGTCAATTTACGCCATTTAAATTTTAATAATGGCCATGGTTCATAACCGGCTCCAGCATACCACGGAGCCTACGTCAAGAAGACTGACTGTGTAACTCGTTGATAAAATTGGGGTCATTCTGCTCCAGTTTTGGCAGAGGCACCGAAATTGAAGAATAAAGCTATTGGCTCCAAGTACCCTGTATTAAAATATGAAGTGCTAGACCACCCATGTGGGACTGGCAAAGGGGATGATCCCAAGTTGGCCAGCATCACCTTCTAGTTGGGCTGAAAGAGGTGGGGAGAGAATTTCCTTGGGGGAAAAAAATTGCTGGAGTGCTTCAACACACACAACAGGGACTTCAAGGGAATGTCTTGGGGGGGACTTACACGCACCTCCTGGAGGTTGGAAACATCATAAGGATGGTGTCTGACATCCACAAAGAATAGTAAGCCTACAGACGATGGCTGTTGCCACCCCACTGTGGCTGATAACAGCCTAAGGAAGACTATAACAGAATAAAGTTTACTTCCATTGATGGTAGGGAAAGGTGAGTGCTTCTTGGAGCTCAGATGTGGACTATGTAAAAGGGAGCCAGGCTGGGGTTGCCTTAGAGGGGATCTTATTCGGTAAGCAAGTGATGACCTCTAGGGATGATGTGACCCTAACAGAGTAATGCCCAAAAGCCCTCCAAGGGGGTAGTGTTAATCAGACAGCTGACTATGTCAAGGTGGTGGCAGTCAGAGGTCCCTGGTGAAGCCTTACTGAGGAGCCAACAATAACCTTGACTGAGAAAGAATAGGCTTGGAGCATCTGCCCTCCCAGACCTGAAAATGCCTTGTCACAGCTCTTCTATCTTTTCTATTCCTTGAGCCAATCTTACCTTCCAAGGGTCAGAATCAGCAGCTAGAGGGAAGAAGGTAAGTGAGAAAAAGGGGGTTAAAAACAGCAGTGCCCATACCCAACTCCAGTCTACACAGAAAGCTTTAATTTGGATTAAAATGGTTTTGGCAGTGCACTGAACTAGTTATAAGATTATAGACTGGGTCATTTTAGATGCCAGAATGAAGGACTATTCATTAATTATCCAAGAGCAATGGAAAAGCGAACCAATATTTCTTTTTTTTCCCTTAAAAATATTTTTATTTTTTTATTTTTTGCGAAGAAATATTTCATCTTGGGGAGGCATGAGGAGGGAAGAGACCCAGAAGTCAAATGTGAAGAGCAATGAAAGAACAACGTTAGAAGTCTGGTTTCTCCTTATAACCCATTGATGGACAATCTGTGAGTCAACCAATTACGAATGTATTCTTTGAAGATTTCTGAATACATCCAAATCTCCAATATGCTAAAGAATTGCTACTTGAAAGAATGAAGTTGCATTTGTTGGTAACAACAACAAAAGCTTAGAGTAACTTTGGGAATGAAATATTGAAATATTCCACACAGACTTGAATGCCAAGCTTGCCATCCTCAATTCGAATTGGTAAATCTTAATCCCGAAAAGATAATAGGAAAAGATAAGCCAATTCATAAAAGCTAGAGTGGATATAAGTTAACATAGGCTGTCCAAACGCTAGCAGAGCAAGGAGTTAAAAGGTACAAATTAAAATACCCAATTATTTTCAATTACAGAACACTAAACAGTCGATTCCTTCTGGATTGCCTGAGTTATTTTTTTGTTTGGAACTGTACATAATACACAGCCATAGGATTCTTGCCAAAACGAATTTCAACCTTTACCTACTCAATTTCATGAGCATAAATGTAATCATAGAGGGGAGGCATTGTTTGGGGGGATGGGCTGGGAACAAGTGTGAAAGCTCCCAGGTTCAACGAAATAACCTTGTGTTGGATCTACTCGCTAGTGGAAATTATGTTTGTGTCTATGACTAAGCCCAGAAAATTCTGTCAGGCTCCTGGGCACGGAGGCCACACGCTCTCTTTCCAGGAGAGTATATGTGACCAAGGTAAAGCCTTCACTCGGAACATGCTGTCTAAAGAAGGACAGAGGTTGGTAGTAACAATCATGTAGTGACAGAAGCAAAAGGGAGAAAGGGAGGAAGTGATAGAACAGCACTGTGAGGTCCCTTTCAATTTGCAAACATCGCAGTCTTTGATAGGCATTCAAACTGAAATGCCCACGGGGACCGGAAACATTGAGGAAGAAAGAGAAAAAGAAAAACAGTAATGAAAACAGACTACAGCAAATGCTACAATAAATAGCTATCCACCACTGTTTCCAAGTGAGGGACTATAGGGTGGGGGGAGGAGGGCAGTGAACCGGAGACTAGCCAGAGTCGGGGCCTGATGACTGTGCCACAGGACAAAGTGGATCCAGTAGCTAAAACATCCCAGCTTTGTAATGTCCTGAGTTTTTAAATGTTACCAACTAATTTTAAAAGTTGAAAACACTGGGGGGAAAAACTCAAAATCACTGTATTGCCCAAATAAAACATAGGCGCTCTATGATCAGTAGTATAGGGTTGAAATATCTTTTAGGTAATAATGATGATGATAATAATTCAGTATTGTCCAGAGTATTTTAGAGGTCTTTACTACTGCCTGGAATTAAGTGATTCATGCACATTAACTGTTTTAATTCAAACTTATATAGCACACCACATTGATAACAAAAAGGGTCGAATGTAAATTTCATGGCTTTCTGTTTTCGTGGAGTTTTTTGTTTGTTTGTTTGTTTACCATTTATTTAATTTTGAGAGAGAGAGACAGAGATGGAGCAGGAGTGAGGGAGAAGCAGAGAGAGGGAGATACAGAATCCAAAGCAGGCTCTGGGCTCTGAGCTGTCAGCACAGACCCCAAGGCAGGGCTCGAACCCATGAACTGGGAGATCATGACCTGAGCCAAAGTTGGCCACTTAACCAACTGAGCCACCCAGGCGCCCCTCTGTTTTTGTGTTTTAGGAGCAAAAAATGTTTGACTTATAAATAATTCTGAATACATGTTCTCAGTTCCTATTACATTTTTAACCATTTGAGAAGGCACCCAGAGTGGAGAATAGGTCAAACAGGGCAGGACCTTGTCTACTCTGATAAGGTGAATATGGAGAACTCATGAACATTTATGGAAATACTTCAGAAATTAGAACTATTTGTGAGCTGCCAGAGCCCTGAGCTTTTCATTGCTTTCTGCCAAACAATGCATTAGTTGTGGGAAGTATGCAGGGATTGGAGAAAGATACAATCTGTAATTTCTGAGAATCCTTTCTGTGTATGATTGCTGTCTTGTTGTCTCAAACAAATTCTTTAAGGAACCAAGTTTACCCTTTTAAATGTTTATTTGTTTTGAGAGAGCCCACATGCAAGAGAAAGAGAGTCTCAAGCAGGCTCTGCACTATCAGCACAGAGCCTGACCTGGGGCTCTATCTTACTAACCGTGAAATCATGATCTGAGCTGAAATCAAGAGTCAAAGGCTTAACGGACTAAGCTACCCAGGAACTTACACCCTCCCCCACCCCCCGGCCCCAGCTCACCCTTTTAGAAATGATCTATGAAAGCTGCTCGACTGAAATATCAAATCTCTTTCTCCAATGGTTACTGAAATGTCCCATTAGGTCATGTTTTATCCTAAATCTTGCTCATTTTAAACTCTCTTTTTAAACAACAATGAAAAGTAAATTCTCTCTGAAAGAGATAACATATCAAGTGCTGAACACTGTAATATTGCCTCATTTTTCTGGATTTCCGAGATAGCCCTTAAAATAATCACGTAAATTTACTGGAGGCCAGTTAGGTTGGGAAAAGAAAAGGTAGAAGAGATGAAGAGAAAGGGAAGGACAAAAGGCTAATGTATGTATTTTCTGTAAAGTTAGCCTTCGATTTCCTATTTTAGGGACTGAAATCATTATGGGTCAGAAAATTAACAGAACCATTATAACATCTACTATGCCCATATACACACATAAACATACACATACTTAATGAAAATAACTTTTTGGTTTCTTTTCTTTTTCCAGTGTGGATAGTTTTATTTTGGGAGTAGCACCCCATTTCCAGGCTACCAACAAGGGGGAAATACAGGGGCCTCTGGAATGTCTGAAAGTAGAAAAGTCAGTCTTGGGTGCAAGAAGACAAGTCATCCCTCTTCATCATCCTCAACCATGCCCAGGGACTGCATGCCTGGGGTCCACGCGGGCATTGCTGGATAGAAACGATGCTACTGAGCAAGGCGTAGACCACCATGGCTGCCGGTCCCACCAGCCCCGATGGGCTATGGTTCCTCCCCAGTCACACAACTGGCATGGGGGTGGCACCTCAGCTCCATCTCAGGGAAAGCAGAGGTTGAGAATGTGGATGCTGCAGGCATAGACTCCAAGGTGGGCCTGAAGCTTCCCACTGGGCAGCTTTGCCTGCAGCAGCAGGGTCAAGTAGCTAAAGACAAAGGTGTCCAGGGAGGTGGGGGCATCTCCAAAAGAGAATGTCTGAGAGCCTAGGTGCTGAGAAAGCAGCGTCAGGCGTCCCCGAGCCTCTTGCTACAGCTCCTTCTCCAGCTCGTCCTCGTTCTCAAGCCTGAGCTCCTCACACAAAAGCTGCAGCCACTGTGAACTTTCACTACGTCCAGCCAGGAAGAAAGACGTTTAAGGGAAAGGGCGTCGCCCCCTGCATTCCACTTCCGGGTCACGTCCATATTGTTCTTGGGGTCTGCATCAGTATGTGGCGCACAGCCTCTCCTCCAGCAGAGACATGAAGGCCAAGGTGTCTGGACCCTACCAGGCTGAGATAGCATTCTCGGCACTGTACTTTTCGAAGGTGAGTGATGATCTTGTGTGGTGCCAAGATGACCTCTCCATAACTAGTCTGAAGGGCAGTCAGAGTTCCTGAAAGATTCCACCAGGGGTTGGTGATCTTGTGCACCTTAAGTGGGGCACCAGTAAATCTGGCATAAGTCAGCATGACCAGGCTGTCCAGATCCACTGACAGTAGCCCTGTGTCCCCCAACCAGCTCCATGGCGCCGCCATCTTATCTGCCCTTTGTCCTGGATGAAAATTCGTAGTTTTTGTTTTGTTTTGTTTGCGTTTTGTTTTGTTTGGCGAAAAGCTCTCTTCTTCTACCAAACAGTATTAAGTGCTCTTTAGTAGAATGTGTTTTTAAGAACACCTGAGAATATATAAACGCAAAGTCCTATTTTAAAAGTTCTTGTGGACTTTTCAAATAGTTTCATCATAATGGAATTGGTTCCTAATGACTATAATGAAATCATCACTAGAAATTATTTTTTCAGGTTAGAGGCCTTGGAGGTGAAATAAACTTGATGTCTAGTTCCTAAAGGGATCCAGTAGGAAAAATACTGATCTCAATAAGAAATATACAGAGAGCCCAAACGTTCATTTCTCTCGGATGCAGTATTGTTTTTGACTTACTATTTTGGTTGAGGGGAGGGTGCAGTTTCAGAGACTTCTACTTGACTCTTCCTGGTCTCTTGGATAGCTCTGACCTGCTTAGGCCCAGAGATCAGTGGAGGGGTCAGCCAGCTACCAAGTATCTCTATTTCAATTACACATTTGGGGACCAGGGAAATGACCACTGGCTTTGTCCCCAATCCCAGTGGACTCATTGGGAGCCAGACACAAGCCAGAATTCCATTTATTTTATTATTTGACTCCCATGTGATCATATGCTTATAGGGAGCCAAAGCAATGCTTTGAGCCTCTGATTGTCATTGTCCCTTTTCCCTAGTAAGTGGCCATAAGTTTCTTTAGAGAAGAGCAGTGGTATTACTGTGTTTACACACTGTGGTAGGTATTGCAGGGTCCTTCTTTCTGGGGACTTAGCCTCTTCTTTAGCCACTGGGTTATAGGTCCCAAAATTCGCTCTGGTTCAGAAATATTTTGTTGTGATGTCTGGCCTCAGCCTCCTGATCATCCATCCTTGATCTCTTTTGATTTAATGGATTAAGTAGTACCTTCCCTGGCTGCCCCTCTATTTTGCCCTTAGGGACACTGTTCTACTAACAACGTCCGTATTACTCTGAACATAGATCCCCTTCTGCCTGCCTTTCTGACTTTGCCTCTCATTACCATAATCATGTCCCCCTGAGGGGGTCTTATCACTCCCACTGATACCAAGAATGGCCTCTCGTACCATCAGCCACGGAACAGCTACCACTGGACTTAGGATACTGGTGCCTCTCTTACCTGCATATCCCTGCTGCTTGGTTAAGTGATGCTCTTCCCTTGTTTCTGCTGAACAAGGGCCTCTGGCGGTTTTCTGGCTTTTTGTAGCATATCCGCTGCCACATGCCCCTTTCTCTGAGCTCTCGAACCTTCTCTCACTGTCTGTCGTGGCAGTTCTGCCATGATTACCTCACTAAGTGTTCTCCATTCTTTTTCTAGCAGGCATCTTAGTACTGTGTTTGTGCTATCTCCCAGGGTCCTTGCCAGGGTGTTCAATCCTATATCCCGGATAGACTAACCTTCATCCAGCCTTACAGTCCACCCCCCCTTCATCAAGCATTTGCATAATCCAGGCCAGTGTGCTTTCATCTGCTCCTGCCCTTTCACCAGCTCTTTGGGGTCTAGGCCCTTTCTCCCTTATCAGCTCCAGTATGTCCTTGGCTGGGTTACACTGTGACTGAATCCTAGCTGTTGACCTCATAGCGAGCAAGGGAAAATGCTGGTCCTCAACAGGAAGAGTGGGGCCCTTGTGCAGGCTTAGTGGGTTCAGGGGAATCTGGGATTTTGTGATTCTCATGCACATCAATCCAGATGTCCTGTTCATGTGCCAGGGTCGAACTCCCCCCACGCTACCCCCCTCCTGCATCCAGTGCCCTGAAATTGGCATAACAGATCTGCCTTGTTTGGGAGCTTAACCTTTTGAGCTCTGCTACTGTTATGATTAAGTCCTGGTCTTCAGCTTTCTCTGCCCTCCCTCCAGGAGATGAGAGGCTCTTTATACTCTCCAGGAGGCTGTCTCTGGCCTTCACTCTTAAATTTTAAATGTCAGTCACTCTTAGTTCTTCATCATAATCATTTTTTCCCCAGAGTGTCAACGGAGCATAGGTATAGCCAACCAGTGCCACCATCCTCATAGTTCCTGCTTCCTATACCTTTCTCAAATTCCTACTACACGGCACCAATTAGAACTTTCCATTCCAGGGAAAAGATAGTTGCAAATGACATATCAGATAAAGGGTTAATATCCAGAATATATAAGGAACTCATCAAACTACACGCCCGAAACACAAACAACCCAGTGAAGAAATGGGCAGAAGATATGAACAGACACTTCTCCAAAGAGGACATCCAGATGGCCAACAGACACATGAAACGATNGGGAAAATAATTTTAAAAAAAACTATTAAAAAAAAAAAAAAAAAAAAAGAACTTTCCATTCCACTGGTCACTGCTCTACCAGCCCAGTTCACCACTGGCAAAGGCATTAACAATTGCACTGCTACTTGTACCAGGGGTCGCCCGGGCACTGCCTAACCCAGTGATGGAATTCACATTGCCAGCCAAGAACTCCAAAACTGCATCCCAGGATCTGCTTTCCCAACTATCCCTGGTACTAATTGGCACTGGTCGGGTTCTCCAGGAGGCAAACTCGGAGGCAGAGTTTCATCATGGAGTCTCTTGGGGTCACTTCCTACAGAAGAAGAGAGATGAGGCAGGATTGGGAAGAGGCCGAAGTCAGGCTGTGACGCAGCCTCACGGAGCCCTGCAGCTGACCCTACAGGGGCCTCCAAAGCCAGGTTGGCCCTGCAGCCTGCCGTGAGCTGGCCTGAGAGGCTGGCCTTTGTACCCCAGCACTGACCAGTCCCTGGATGCCAGAGTCCCAGGAAAGGGTCATAGCCTTCGGTCAGGCAGCTCTCTCCAGTGGATGCAATCCCCTCAGGGGGCTGGCTGCTGAGGGCCGTCTGCTGGCAGCACTCCCGGCAGCTGGGAGAGGAAGGCTTTCATCCTTGGAAGGGGTGCTGGGTGGTGCATCACAGTGTCCACCACACCCCATATTCAAGGCTATCTCAGACAGGCATTCCTGGCTCTGTGAATCTCTCTTTGCAAAGGTGAATTCAATATTAAACATTTTCAGATGTGAGCTAGATAACACCGTAGTTTTGAATTTTACTGCTCAGGTCGTTGCTGTTAGCTTTTCAGCTTCATCTCCCAGAACCTACTGTCATTCATGGTGCTGTCTACTCACACTGGCATGCACTTGGGGACACTGGGTCCTGAGGCCAAAGTTGCCTTTCTCCCTTTTCCATCTGGCTAACTCCTGGCTACCCCTTAAGACCTGGTTCTAAGGTCACCTCCACTGTGACACTTTCCTCTAGTCCCCTACATCAGGGCTATTTGCAATCTTTTCTTTCCTATAAGCATTTGGTAGTATGATACTTAGAGGTCATGTTCATAATGCTAAGAGCTAAACTTGGGAGCCAGACTCCCTTTGATTTAAATCCTAACTCTGACATTTTATAGCTGTGTAACCTTGAGTAAGTGAGTCAACCTCTTCCTGTCTCAGTTTTCTCATTTGTAAATAGGGGTCCACCTCATAGCATTATTATGGAGATTCAGCGAGTTAATACACACAAAACACTTAGAATCGTGCAAGCATAATTTAGGCTCTATGTCTTTGCTGTTATTTCACTGTAATTATTCTATATTGCATCTCATTTATTGGCTCAACAGGGATAATAACTGTTTCTTATTTGCCCTAAAATAGCCAACTGTTACACAGTGGCTGGCACAGAGGTAGAGATAAACACTTGTTGACTAAAGTTGACTCTCTAAGGCCTAGAAACCTATCGTCTAGCTCAAGGATAATAATGGGTCGCCATCACTAAAAGCTAACAATACTGTATATTTCTTCTAGAAATAGATTCTATGTGTGTGTGTGTGTGTGTGTGTGTGTGTGTGAGTGGTAACAGTGTGAAACCACTAATGTTGCCATAAGCATCTCCAGTGAAATACCAGTTCTACAAAATAATCCACAAAAGTGAGTTCAGTGTTCAAGCTTGAGAAATGCTACCTACACTTCTGGATTCACTTGAGAGTAGTAAAGGCTCTAAGAATTTCTACAGTGATATGTAGCACGGTTAGTACAGTCACAAATTGTTGCATACCTCTCCTTCAGGGATTGGAGTCGATTACCCACCCCCCTCCCACCCCGAAGGAGCAAAGAGCTAAGGCCTCCCTCCAACAGCCTTCTTGGGAATGGATCCTCCGGCCCCTGTCAAACCTTCAGATGACTCCGGCCCTCGATGGCATCTTGACTGCGGCCTAGGAGAAACTTTGAGCCAGCACCACCCAGCAAAGATGCTGCGTTTTGGAACAGTTGATTATGTGGGAATATGTGTACATGGATGTAGCAGAATGAAGCATGCTTACCTTTATAGAATCCAGTGTCTGACCCAGGACACTCATCCACATAATACTCATTGACAGGGCAACCCACACTCTTGTTAGAATGTTAAAAATCACTGTACAGGTACACAGTATCAATTTTCTCTACAGCTCTGTTTTAAATCTTTTAGAAACAAACCGTTTTCTTATTAAGTTATTCTACAATGGATTCCTTTTTTAATTAAGTTTTTAATTTTAATTCCAGTATCGTTAACATACAGTGAGTGCTATAGGTAGCCTTAGGTGTACAGCATAGTGATTCAACGCTTCCATAAGCACCCCGTGCCCATCGCAAGTGCACCCCTTAATCCTCATCCCCTATTTCACTCAGCCCCTATCCACCTGCCCTCTGGTAACCACCAAGTTTGTTCTCTATAGCTAGAAATCTGTTTCTTGGTTTGTCTCTCTCTCTTTTTTTCCTTTGATCATTTGTTTTGTTTCCAAAATTCTACCTATGATCTACAATTAATACTTAAAAGCAAACAGGGGTGCCTGGGTCGCTCAGTCGGTTGAGCATCTGACTCTTGATTTCGGCCCAGGTTATGATCTCACAGGTTGGAGCTCCACAAAGGGCAGCCTGCTTGGGATCCTCTCTCTCCTTCTTTCTGCCCCTCCCCCACTCACACATATTCTCTCAAAAAGAAAACCAAATTAAAAAATGAAACCAACAAGTCCACCATCATACTGTTATCCCTGGATTTTCTGCAGATCAGATTTAACATCTTTGCTTTGCTAAATCCCACCTTCTCTTCCCTGTAAGAGTAGCTTACTTCACTTCCATTAGCCATAGATTCATGCGTGGCTTTCAAAATACTTTGCCGTTTTATTATTGAATTGCATTTTAATGTGCCTTATTTATTTTCTGTCAGGTTCAAATCATGTATTAAATATCTATGTAAAATAAAATAACTTGAGAAATTCCCAGAAGTGATTTTTTTCTCAAAATTTTTCCCAATTTAACCAGCTTTTTAGATGCTCACTTAATAATAATACCTCTAAATAAATAATAAAATCAGTGATGCAGGTTTTGTTTTAAAGGCATATGCAGATCTATGCCTCATTAGTATTCAAAGCACACTAAGGTCAATTAGTGTTGTCCTTGGGTGGTTTATCAGACTCCTAGGTTATCCATAATAAACTTGCTTTCAAGTTCAATGCAGTTAGTATGGAATCTGCTTAATTATAGCTTTTTAGACATTTCAATTTCCTCTACGTAGTTTGCATGAAGACAAGCCCTTTGAAGATCAAATACTTAACCACCTCCCTACTTTAAGGAGGTTTGGAGAGAGCAAAGATTTTTTTTGTCAGTTAAGAGAAAGCAGACATTTTCTGTCAATTTGTTAGAAGAACTGGACCGAGAAACAGGATCGGGACAGCAGGTCTCTTTCTCTGTGCCTGAACCATGTCTCCTCGGTACGTCTCCTTCATTTTCTCTGAAGTGAGCATCTAGACCAGCAGACACACCAATTTTCCAATGTAAGAACCAAACACATTCCGAAGCCAATTGTAAAGAATTTTTAGTTTCATGGCTGTTTTACATTAACCTAATCTCCGATCTCCCCAAATACTTTGAATAATTGAGAAGACCTGACAGTTAAAGAGTACAATTTCTTCATAGTTGGTTAACTTTATTAAGTTACTTTTCTCCAGTTTCACAATGAAAAATCTGTATAAAATAATATGTATTTCTATTATTTGTGACTTTGGCCTTTGGAATTGCACTGATTCTAAGATACCGCTAATAATAGATAGCAGTGAGTTACGCACTTCTTCATCCCTAAAAGAGTCTTATGAGATGAGAGATATTTCTAGGTCTGCCTAACGGAAAGGACGCTAAGTCTCAGAGAAGTAACATGTGTCAGAGCTTATGGTTGAAAATAGATTTGTCTTGACAGCAAAATCACAAATAACTATAGGAATCATTATTGTAACCTCATTACAATAATTTTTGTCCTTTTAAGTTAAAAATAGTCTGTCTATAGGCTGGCTTTTATTTGACAGAATTGTTGTATATAACACTAATATGAAGACAGAAAGTGCAGTTTGCATAAAAGATTGTATCTGCTTTCCTGTTATACCTTTACGCACATCAGGGATATCAGTTCCACAATCAACTATGATAATTAGAGAAACAACAAATGCCCCAGAGGGAGCATTTTCCAGTGATTATATCATAGATACATAATAATATCTTTATAAGCTAAGCAGGAAAACATTCTCAGAAGCATATTGTTCAGGTCAGTGATTTTACAAGAATTCCATAGGATGAATAGCCCCTCTGTCAGAATAAAAGTTGTGGAGCAAATTCCATTATAATTCTCTTTTCTCAGTCACTTGGAACTTTCTCAAAAAGTCTCTTTCCAAGTGAAACTGTCCCTGGTGGCTGCCTCCCAAATGTGATTTTTTTTAAGTTAAAGGAAAATTTGTTTCTCCATCCAAGAAGGAAATAGTTATTCAACCACTTTTTTCAAAGGCTTTTAAGTATAAATACCTCAAAACTCAAACTTTTAAGTGCTTAAGATTTTATGTAAAATTGGGTAGCACTCAATTATTCTTTTTGCTGTATCATATGAGAAATTAGATGAAAAATTCATCCAGAATTTTACAAAGTTCAATAAATTGTTTGCTATATTCAAATCTGGACTAAAATCAGGACTGGGTTTATAGAGCTACAGTTGGATTGAACTTGACTAAACATTTTTTTAAAGTATTTATTTATTTTATGGGGGGGGAGCGGGGGAGGGGCAGAGAGAGAGGAAGACACAGAATCTGAAGCAGGCTCCAGGCTCTGAGCCCAACGCAGGGCTCGAACTCACAAGCTGTGAGATCATGACTTGAGCCGAAGTCAGACGCCCAACCGACTGAGCCACCCAGGCACCTCTTTTTAAAAAGAAGTTTTTAATGTTTATTTATTTTGAGAGTGAGCAACTTGAGTAAACATTTGAGTGGAGTTTAATTTGCACTTGTTTATCTGTAGAAGCAGTCATGGACTCAAGATAAAGCATCACAGGCTCCTCTGTTCAAATGTCATTAGAGGCTGTGGCAAAGCTGGCAAAACTATCCCTTTAGTATCTGCCTCTGTGCCGTTGGTGATTTGCCTCTACTGAGCGGTTTTCCTGACAGGTAAGCTCAGCAGCTGCCTAGCACCTCAGATGCCAAGATCTCCTGGTGCCTCTAAGATTGACCACATAAGCATCTCCGCCCCACCTACCTTCCCTGAGAATGTAGAAACTAGACTTTTGCATGCAAATTAATTCCCAGTTGTTCACCCAAGTACCATTTGAGAAAACTCTGTAAGCTAAGCATACACATGTACTTTACTCTTTCAAAGAGCCCTTCACCTGCAAAATCTGTTGAACTGGACATTGTCAGATATGAGTCAGAACAAAGAAACGTCACTTTGTACCACATACGTAAGGAAGGTACACCAGCTAGCAAATTCACAAACAATCAAAGGAAACTCAGCAACATTCTGATCGCCCACACGATGCGTTCATGCCCACTACCAGAACTCTAAAACTGACCTGTGCTACTCTTTGCTGTGCATTTTAGAAGCAAGAAAGATGAAATGTGATAGTAAATTATATGTTGTTTTAGCTAAATTGGATGGCTGCAAATTATTTTTTAAAAACATGGATTAGCAAGCTGGAAATGTTTCTCTTATGTTTAAAAGTCTGCAGGCAATTGATCTTGGTTGGAATAGCATTCCCCAGGGGCAGGGGCCATCTCTTTCTAGGTGATCGCCTTGTGGTGAAGCCTCTGTTCCAAGACCACTTAATGTTCCAAGGTGACTGCCAAAGCTTCAGACGTTATAAGAAAACACAAAAAATTGGTACGCATGGACTCCTTACTTCCATTTACATCCCATAGGCTGGAACTCACAAGGTCCCACCTGGCTGCAAGGGAAACTAAGAAATGTAGACTTTTTCTCTGGAAAGCAGGCATCCAGCTATGACTCAGGACTTTGCTTTTTGATGAGAAGGGAAAAATGGATATTTTAGGTAAAACTAGCCACTGAAGCCATATGTGTGATTGATGAATAAAATAAAATAGTAGCAATTGCAAAAAAGGAAAAAATAAAAGGAAGAGAAAAGAAAACGAGTAGGAGAGACTTGGCCAAGACTGAGATATTTGAATTGGATGAAGCCAGAACATAAAAATTGATGATTGTGGACTATTTCCTTTCATGCATTACTTTCACAGGGTCTTCTTGGAGTCTAGGAGGTTACATATCTTGAAAATTAAGATCCAGCTTAAAGATGTGCACATTCCAAAGCACAGTGGATATTTGGCAATTAATGAGTAAATTCAGATTGTGTAGTTAGCAATCTAAAGGTTGGGAACATTCCACACTGAGTCCAGAACTGTTCTGGTTGCCACTCTATGGTATGTTTGTGCTGAAATATTTATGATCTTCCAGGAAGATCTTATTCCTAAGAAAATATGTATAAGGTCATCCTTGCTTTTTAGTACTTGGCTTTAGTATGCACTGCTCAAATATTTCAACAACCTAAAATTCCGATTTTCACTACATTCTTTTATTTAAATGAGAGAAAATGATTTTGCTTAATTTAACATAGAAAATAGAGTATATAGTATGCAAGTGATTTCTTCAGGAAATACATGATGAGTAAGTTGAATCATCTTTATATTTTTTAATGTTTATTTATTTTTCGAATGAGAGAGAGAGCAAGCCGGGGAGGGGCAGAGAGGGAGAGAGAAATTCCAAGCAGGCTCCACACTGTCAGCACAGAGCCTGATGCTGGGCTGGAACTTACGAGCTTGACATCAGGACCTGAGCTGGAACCGATAGACGCCTAACCGGCTGAGCCACCCAGGCGCCCCGAGTGAATCATCTTTTAAAAGCTGTGGTCATGAGTGAAGATTTCACAGATTTTACTAAAGACGAGATATTGGAAAATCCAACTCCTCTTGAAATTCAGGGTTTGTTTGTTTGAAATCTGCAAGATACCTATTTCTAAGGATTTTCATGAGGATTCCTAGTTAATGTGTGTATACGTGGCATACACCAAGAAGTCAATAAAATTTAAGGACACAGTACAGATCAATGTTGCCTGTTTCAGTTCAACTACTCATAATTTTAATGCATATGCTCAGCTTTTCCTACCAAAAATTTCAACGGAGTTGATTGATTTAGAGTTTTCCAACTGAGCTTACTTTTTAAAAAATTTCTAATATTTATGAAACATTTTATGGATAATTACATATAAAAACTTGTATTACTATGCGTTAGTGCCAAAGTAAACAGGTGGAGGGTTCGTGACTTTGCTGAGTGAAGTCTGTCATTCACTGACCACTGAAATATAGAGTCAAAATCAACTTGTCTTTTTCTTATAAACTTTGTTTCATTTTTTTCAAGAATTGCATGTTTGTCATTTTCTCTTTGTTGCCAAGGGTGTTTCCTTCAAAATACTATAATCATCAGTGCACTGAAATCTATCGTGTTTGTCAATTTATCGGCATCTACTATTTGAAAAGTTTTGCCATTTGTGTGGAAATTGTGTCTTTTAATAACTTATGGATGGTCTAAGACCTACCAAAAGAGCCTTGTTCCAGAAATAATGAACACACATACGAAGGTGGCTTTAGTTTCCCGTTCTGAAGCCTGGGTTGCACTGCACTTGCTATTACGGAGCAATATATTATCTTGAAATGAACTGTGGAAGCACTTTGTTTTTAGTTGTGCTAACATGAAATTTTAGAGAATGAATATATCACAGTGAAAAACTGGAAAATGTGAAATATTGCATCATTTGTTTGCATTTCATATAAACATCAATATTGCTATTTCCAAAGAAAATATGGACGAATATTAATTCTGATAAAAAAATAAGTATTGTTAATGAGCCAAGCACATGAGATATTTGTCTTACGGTTTTATTAAATAAAAAACCTCACTAATAGAAGAAGATTGTATTACCTTTGGGCTCCATTCGGCAATTTTTTACCTAAGCAAACCCCCTCTGCTTTCCTGGGAGCATGTTTCAATTAAGCATGATGAACAAATTTCAATTAAGGCTTATATTTCATATGTATTTTTACAGGTGTTAGTGCCTTGATCCATAAATATACTCAAGAGTCGCAGGACTATACAGAGGGTCCCATTCTGTATTTCTGATAGTGCATATATATAACTCCAAATGTCTACAGAGCCAGTACTTACAATTGACAAGATTTTCTTGTTGAAGTCGTGTCAACATAATGCCAAACTCCTATCTGTTCTTGTCAGGTTGTTGCCAGTTTTTCCAGTCCGAAGTCTGAGCACTGCCTCGTCTTAAGAGTCACCTTTTCGTGGGAGTTAACGTTATAGCATCAATTTTGGCCCTTTTCTGGCTAATGGTCGCAGGTAGAGCTGTTTTTGTAGATAAGTACAAAGGTAAAGTCAACTTTTGTTGACCCACACTGTTGGAGTGACCCAGAGGTATGGGTCATCCCGAAGGGTAAATGGTGTGAAAATCACTTTCGTGGCATGCATTGTGATAGTCATATTTGAATGTGTATTCTAAGAATTAAATTTCAAGGTGAGGTCCTCTCAATACTGTTTGCCGCAGGGTCTTGAGATAGTTGCCCACTGTCTCCATCCCTCAGACTGAGGACAAGAATCCTCTTCCTTGCATATTCGCTTTTCAAAGGACTTCTCTACATACAAAGTCAATATCTGAGATATCAAAAACTATATAGGGAAGTAGATGTGGGTTTTCACTTGAAAGTATCAAATGCATTCCCTTGAGCAAGTGTACAGAAGTGTTAACAAAACAGAGGCGCCCCCAAAGACAGAATTGTCAGCAATCATCAAAGTGTGCCAGCCAGTCTGCTTACAGGAAAGGCTAATCCATTAGAGCCACTGGCTTATACTTTGCCCCACTCCGAGGTAGGGGTACGGCAGGCTCATGATATGAGAAGCAAGAGAAATTTATGGTATATCAAAGGCTTTCTGATGATTAAATGAAAGCTATCATTTGATTTTAGTTTAAGATCAAAGGAAAGACGTTGACAGATTGCTTTTTTCAAACTGACCACTTGACTTTTATGTATTAAAACTGCTAAATTGATTTAATCAATACTACATTTGACTTTTCTCTGAATTGTGTCTCCTGAGAGATCAAGCCTGAGCTAATCGAGCACGGTACTTAACCCCCAGGTAATATTTAGTGAAGCCATCCACGTGGTTTTTCTCCTTGCGGTCATTTTTAAGGAAAACATTTGAAATGACTCAACAACATGGTTTTCTTCTACCAGGGTTCTGAAATGATTGTAAACAAGACATCCGTGTTTAAGGAGAGCACCCTTTACAAAACTCAACAGAAACTATCCTAGACAAAAAGCGTGCAGACGAAACAAGTGTGTTTTCTCTTTGGTTTAGTGACAAGTCTCAGATGAATCCTGGAGCTCAGATTTCCATTGCCACTGGCTTAATATTGATTTGGTTTCACAGTGGCATTAGAGATTCTGATCTGTGATTTTTTGGTTTGAACTGGGTTGAAGTCTGTCCCCTAAAAGGGTATGTCCAAGTCCTAAATGCTGGTACCTATAAATGTGACTTGATCTGAAAATAGGATCACTGTAGATATAATTAGGTTAGGATCTTGAAGTAAGATCATCCTGGATTCATGGTGGGCCCTAAATACAATGACTATTAGCTCTACAGAAAAAAGAAAAAAGATTTGAGGCACAGACACCTGGAAGGGAAAGCCATGTGAAGATGATGGCAAAGACTGGAGTGATGAGTCCATAAGCCAAGGGTTGTCAAGGATTGCAGCCAGTCGCCAGAAGCTAGGAGACATAGAACAGTTTCCCTCTAAGAGCCTCTGGAAGAAACCAACCCGGATGACATCTTGATTTCAGCCTCTGGCCTCCAGAACTGTGAGGTAACAAATTTTTGTTGTTTTAAACCACTCAGTTTGTGATCATTGGTTACAGCAGCCCTAAGAAGCTAGTACACAGTGTTAAGTCTCCTGTGTGGCTCTTGATCACACTTCTTTTGTCCCAGATGCTGTGAGAAAATGTTAAAATCACAGCACAGGAGGCAAAATAATGGATGCTTCAGCACCGGCCGATGTATCCTAGAGATGGGTACCCACACCACCATTTGTTGGCATCAATGGCGGAAACACGTAGCCAGGATGAAAGCCTATGTATGGTTTGTTTAAAAATATCAGCCACAGATAAACAGCATAATTTCTCCTATGCCTTCAAAATACAGATTTCTTTGATCAGGAGTGGCAGTGCCAACTACCTACAGTTACAAACCTGACTTAAGACAAACTCAAAGGAATTTTAAAAATTCCTTTTTTAATTTCTCTTAACATGCATAATATGAAATGACTTACTGCCCCTTAAACAGAAGAATAAAGGATGGATGGATGGATGGATAGATGGAAGGAAAGAAGAAAGGAAGGAAAGAAGGGGAAAAGGGAGGAAGGAAGGAAGGGAAGAAGGAAGGAAGGAAGGGAAGAAGGAAGGAAGGAAGGGAAGAAGGAAAGAAGGGGGAGGGAGGGAGGGAAGGAGGGAGGAAGGAAGGAAGGGAAGGAAGGAAGAAGAGAGGAAGAAGGAAGGAGGGAGGGACATAGAAAGGGAGGGAAGCATGGGGGTGATGGAGGAAAGGGAAGGAAAACTGAGAAAGGGAAGAAGGAAGGAAGAGCACTATTGATAGATGAACTGTGGAATATACACATCAAGTATTAAAATCACATTGCTTTGAATATATGATTAAATCAAACCTTGTCTGACCTCTTAGTTGACTACCGGATGAGAGGGCCCAATGGACCCATGCAAGATAGAGGAGCCCCAGGGACAGCACCGGTGAGGGAGGCCAGCGGCAGACCCAGCCCTGGGTAACAAAGCAGGTGGGCCCCTTCCATCAGCACGTGAGGCTGAGATTTAGTGCCATTACAAAGAGCTTCAATGTGCTGTTGACGTTCATGCAGTCTATATTTCTCGTTGCGTAGAGTAAGTGAACCAGCGACAACACAGAAAGCTTCTGGCTAATCAGAAATTTTCTTTGTTGTGGCATTTACACTAGCATTTCTCTTTTATTTTTGGATGAGGTCTTTAGTAAAACAGAAGAACTTCCTCTGCCTTTTTCCTCTCTTCTCTCCACACCAACCCTTCCCCCCCCTTCCCTCTTAATTTCATGAGTAGGGGAGGGGAACCCCAGGACAGGATATCTGGCTTTATGCCACTGTGTCCTGCAATTGAACAGTCAGCAGGTGAGTAGAATGATGGTATTTAAGAACAAACAAAAGGAAAATATAAATCCTTTAGGCAGCAGATATGTGTAATTTACTCTAGTTTTCTGTTTCAACTTTTGAAAGAATGCAAGATCTTAGACAATAGCGAGTCAGAAATAGGCCAGTTACAGCACTAAATCTCTCTCAATTAGGGTCACAACAAAAACACTATTTATAAACATATGGTGCAACTTGATGGGATTAAAAGAATGGTGGGTCTAATTTGCCCTCTCTGTTCACAATGAACGTCCCAGGAGTGGTGGAGACCTTACCGTCTTAAGAGTCCTCGCAGCTCAGCAAATGTTGCCGAATTCTTGGTTTCTGCACGATGACTAGGTGTTCAGCAGTTGACTTGGGCTCCAGGCTTCATCTCTTCATTCTGTGTCAACCCCAATATTTAGGTCAGCAAAAACGTCACTTGGTAACACAATTATTGGCGAAACTGTATATATCTAAGGAAAATTAAATGTTTGGCACAGCATCATCATTTATAGTGCCTCCAGGTTACAACCACTTGCATTCCATTCTTACAATTCTGACTGATTAAAAACCGCAAAATCCAGATTTGAGCTGTTGAGTCCCCACAAATAACCTTCAGATTTTGTCAACCATGAAGGGTTTAGACTGGCCTTCGGGACCCTCCATGGCCTGTCCGGCTTACCTCTCTGCCCTTATTTCTCACTGCTGCCTTTCATACACCCTTCTAGGTGGCATAATTGAAGTCATACATATGCCCATGGTTTTCACTTCTCTTTTTAATTAACCATTTCTTGTGTGGCCTGTACTTCTCTCTCCCTGCTCCGTATTTAATGTTTTTACAGTATTTTAAAGAGTTATTTGTATGTTGGGTCTTGCCCCGAATCAACTGGAGGCTTCTTAGGGAAAAGGACTTAATTCCTTTTGCACGGAGGAGACAATCTATCACTATTCATTGACTGCATATGTGAGTGAATGAATAATGAGTAGATGAAAAGCCAGAAGATCAACATTAAATAATTTAAGTCATGATTTGGAAAGACATAAATAGGGGAAAATATGTTGCAATCATGTGTAGTTGGTGCTTCATGAAAAAAATACTGTCTTCTGAATCATTGTTTTTTTTTTTTTTACTCAGCTTAAAATTTAAACTAGAATGTTCCCACTTAAAATGTCTAAGTATTTTATATGTTCCAGGGGAAGTCAGATTAGTAATCAGGACATATTCTTGACTTATTTAATTCATAAAATATTTTATCATATCAATAGTAATATACTTTTTATGCTGCTTCCTGGTAATGAGGGTTTAGAGAAATGTACATTTTAATGCTAACACTGCACCACAAAAGAAATTCTGGCCTGAAGTACTAATGCCAAGCCACCGAAAATTCAGTTGTCTATACTGTGAAGCCTCCCAAACTCCTCAATGGAATCTTTTCCATGGGCTACACGATTGCTCACTGAACATAAAAGCTACTTACACATAAATATTTGATGGAACGATTTCTCTGGAAATGAAAATACTGGGGCAAAAATGTATAAAAAAGCACAGAACCCTTAGCAAATGACTGAATCAAAAAGAAGAGCAGGTTGACTTTCTACCGGGTATATATTCAGGGCGTATGTGACCAACTGTACGCTTTCACCGATGACGTGGCAAGACATGGTTTTAACTTTCAGCTATCATTTGTTTATTAACAACAAAGGCTTTGGAGTTTGCCTGCAAGTAGCAAGAAGGAAGAGAGAACAGTTAGTACAAGACGGAGATCTAGCTTTCATGGGCATGAAAGCATTATCATCATCACCTTCTAGGGTTCCTCACGAGCTACTTCAAGCTTTGGGAAAGGAGAGAAGGTGAGAAAGGGGAAATGAATGGAGAGAGGACAGGGAGATGAGAAGACAGTGGGGTGAGGTCGTAGGAGGGGGTCCTCAGGAGTGGTTAGAATCACAAAGAAATGGGGAATGGAGTAAGAGCTGCTGCAGCACCAGAGACAAACAAGACAAATGGAAGATCCCTGTATCGTGTATGCTGTATTATGCCTACTGTTACTGCTGCCATAATCTAGTAAACATCACATGTAAGTGCAATTCTAAGCGTTTTCCATATGTTAAATCATTTAACCTCATGACAAAGCTATAGGATGGATGTCAAGAAAACCTGACTTAAATTGTTTCAAACAAGACAGGAAATATGTTGGGCCCTACAAACGAACAGTCCTTCAGGCAAGGCTTTATCCGGGGCTCAAAAAATGAGTTCTTCTGTCCACTTCTTTGCTCTACTGCCACTATTTGACCCCAGTCCCTCGCAGTGTGCCCCTTCCTAGTCTCAAAATGGTTGCCTACAGCTTTGAGCTAAGTAGATATTTCCTGTTCAGTTGGGGGTTGAGGGCAAGAGAAGGTGGGGGAAGCAGCGTAGACAAAAGTGCCAGATTGGATCTTGTGGTCAGCCTATGAACAAATTCCAGTTCTGAGAAATGTGGATTTGCTGAATTTTAAAAGTCAGTTATAGATTACTCCTGAAGCTGAGTGAGCCCAATCCCACCCAAACTAGATTGATGTGAAATTGAAACAACCATTAGAAAGGGGGCAGGAAGGAAATCTTTGTAACGGTAGTGAAGTGTAGTCGTAGTGTAATGGTAATCTTTGTAAAGATTATAAGTATGGGCATAAAAACAAATGACTATCAAAAAGCAGATTCAGGGGCGCCTGGGTGGCTCAGTTGGTTAAGCATCCGGCTTCGGCTCAGGTCATGATCTCGCAGTTTGTGGGTTTGAGCCCCACATCAGGCTCTGTGCTGACTGCCAGCTCAGAGCCTGGAGCCTGTCTTCGGATTCTGTGTCTCCCTCTCTCTCTGACTCTCCCCTGCTCATGCTGTCTCTCTCTCTCAGAAATAAATAAAACATTAAAAAAATTTTTTGAACAAAAGAAAAAGCAGATTCAGAATCGAATACATTGTCATGATTCAATTCTTAATAAAAGTTCATTTATATTTTCATATTATATGTATGTATGTACATATCTGTGTACACACACGTATCTAAACTGCATTGCAAGCAAGAAAAACCAATCTAGGCCAGTTTTGACAGAAAGGGGGATTTTTTTAATGCTTGTTTTTGAAAAAGAGAGCATGAGTGAGGGAGGGCCAGAGACAGGGGAGGGACAGAGGATCCGAAGTGGGCTCCATGCTGACAGCAGTGAACCCAACGTGGGGCTTGAGCTCACAAACCATGAGATCATGACCTGAGCAGAAGTCGGATGCTCAACCAACTGAGCCACCCAGGCGCCCCTGAAAGGGGTATTTTTTAAAAAGGGTTTTGACTGTCTGACAGCATGGAGCCTGCTTGGGATTCTCTCTCTCCCTCCCTCTCTTTCTACCCCTCCCCACCTCAAATAAACTTTTTAAAAAAAGGTTTTGACTGATTCAGAATATCTGGCATTTTAACTTTTATAGTGAGAAACTAGTTGAGCCCCATTAAGTATTAAGCGGGAATTCCCAAAGCATGGGTAGAGATGCTGATCCTGTGTGGCCAAAGTAATTAATTAATTAATTAAGTGACTTCAGATTTAAGATGTGCGTTCTCTTCAATTCAGAAATGTAACTTTTAGAAACTATTCTGCAGAAATACTTGCACATGTGCTTAAAGATGTGTAAATCAAGAACTCCTTTATCATTTGTTTTGTAATAGGGGTAAATGGAGAACAATTTGATAGTCTTCCAAAAAGGAACAAGAAAATCAAACTATGATATAACCATACTATAAAAATACTATTCAGTGGAAAGACCTTCAAGACATGTGGGTTTTTTTTAGTGTTTGTTTATTTTTGAGAGAGAGAAGAGAGAAAGAGAGAGCACAAGCAGGGGAGGGGCAGAGAGAGAGAGGGAGACAAAGGATCTGAAGCAGACTCCAGGCTCTGAGCTGTCAGCACAGAGCCTGATGCAGGGCTCGAACTCACGAACTGTGAGATCATGACCTGAGCTGAAGTCGGACACTCAGCCAACCTACTGAGCCACCCAGGTGCCCCAAGACATGTTAAGTTTTTGAAAGCAAGGCTCAGGGGGCTCCTGGGTGGCTAAGTCGGTTGAGCGTTGGACTCTTAATTTCAGCTCAGGTCATGTCTGGTGGTTCCTGGGATCGAGCCTGCATGGGGCTGTGCAGGCAGTGTGGAGCCTGCTTGGGGTTCTCTCTCTCCCTCTCTCTGCCCCTTCACAACATGCTCTCTTTCTCTCCCTCAAAATAAATAAACTTATAAAATATATATTAAAACAATAAAAGCAAGGTTTGGTACAGTCTGCATATTATGGCTTAATTTCTGTAAAAAGAGCTGTATATTTGCCTATCTACTTCTGCAAATGCTTAGAATAAAGGACTCAAAGGCTTTACCTCAACAGTTTCCAGTGGTTACCTCTAGACGGACTCTCCGTGGAGTTGGTAGACTGGTAAAGAAGGACTTTCATATGTTCATGGTTTACTCCAAATAGTTCTGAACTGTTAGAATATTCTACAATTAGATTTTATTCAAGTATAGCTTGTGTACATTATTAAAGGAAATCTTTCTTACAGAGTTTGAAAACCGCTGGGTTAGGTCATGGTGCTAATGAAGCCATGCATGTCTTCCTTTTTCCTACGTAGACAAGTTAGTACCACGTATAGAAAACCTCTGTCTGACAGAGATTGCACCCACTAACTCCAGCCAGCTTTCACAAACACATATGCCATTTGTCACAGTCAGATCAGGTGACAGAGTGTGACAGGTTTATTGCCCCCAGCTCACAGCATATGTCTTATTTGTAGGTATGTGGCTTTGTCCTTTGTTCATTGTTTTAAGCAGGACTATACAATTCATCCATTTACAGGAACACAATTCACTAGGTTTTTGTATATTCACAAAGTTGCAAAACCATCACCACAATCAACTTTTTGGAAGTTTTCATCACTTGCAAATGAAATCTCTGAGCGTTTCTCACCTCGCTCCCTTATCTTCTGTTTTTATAGATTTACCAAGTCTGGATATTTCGTATAAATGGAATCATACAATATGTGACCTTTTGGTCTGGCTTCTTTCAGTTAACGTGATATTTCCAAGAGTCATCCAGTTTTGCAGCATGATTCAGCACATCATTTCTTTTTACTGCTGAGTAATATTCCATTCTAGGTATATACCACATTTTGTTTACTCATTCACCAGGTGATGGACATTCGTGCCACTCATGTTTGGTCTACTATGAATACTGCTGCTATCCACATCCACGCATAAGTCTTGGCATGGACCTATGTTTTCATTTCTCTTGGTAATACACGTAGGAATAGAATTACTGGGTCATGCAGTAATTCCACCTTTAGTATTTTGAGGAACTGCCAGACTGTTTTCCAAAGATGCTCTACCATTTTACATCCCCACCAGCAATGTATGAGTGTTGCAATTTCTCCATATTCTGGCCCAAACCGCTTTTATCTGTCTTTTTGATCAGAGTCCTCTTAGTGCGGGCAAAGTCCTTTCCATATGTTCTTTTGTCTCTGAGAATGACCACTTGTGTTAATTAGACTTCTGCTGCAAGAGCATTGCGTAAGAACAACAATCTCAACCTTCAGTGGCTTCAACCACAAGCATCTATTTCTCTCTCATGAGTTTGCATGTTGATTGTGGCTGTGCCGGGCTTGACTGGGCATTCATTCTAATTCTGATTCATTCTGATCTATTTCATGAGCATTTATTCTCTGAGTGCTCTTCTCATATGGAAGCTTAGAATCTCAAACAGCAAGTGGAAATATTCCATGGCGTAAAATAAACTATTGTTCAAAAAATTCATGTTGCTAAATTCAACTTCAGCTGGGCTGGCAAGTAAACTTGGCCTCCAGGGGCAAAGGACATGATGGTATCATTGTATTAAGTAAGAAAATAAAGAGTTGGAAACAATAGTGCAATGTACTTTACCATTGAAATTCCTGTCTCCAGTGCTACCCACTCCCCTGATTTCTAATATGGCTTAGCCGTTATGGGTCATATATTCTGTCACTCAAGATTCAGTATGTCCCAAATCTCAGACCCCCTATTCATTTCCCAAATAACTTCTCCCAGCTTCTCCATCTGGACAACACCACCCAAATTCAGAATTACTAGACATTCAAATGATTAAGAATTAGAGAGCCCTTCTCCCATCAGGCTTCCTTCTCTTTTACATAAAATGCTTTTGGCTTCAACCCGATATATTCCCCCATTTTTCTTTAAAACAAAAAACAAAAACAAAAATCAATGGACTTAATTTAGAGTAGCAACATGGTTTTCCCAGCCTTGATTAACCCTGTGGTGAAAATCTACTTCTGGAAAAGGTTGGTTTGTTTGTCGTTTTCTTCCTTTTGTTGTCTAAGATATGAACGTGAGACTAGAGACTAGAGACTAGACCATTCAGATGAAATCCACGTACTAAGAGTTGGAGTGCAGAATGGAAGAAGGATCATGGAACACTGATAATATCATGGAGTTCTGCCCACCCAGCCCGCCCTGTTCTGGAATATTTGTTACATCACTCTCTTGCTGATAAGCATCAGTGTCTCTACATTATCTATCGAATAATTTAGAAACATTTTAAAGTGGCAATGAAGATGTTCCAGAATCTTCTCATCTTTCATCTCATGCTTATTCTTTGTTCCCTCAACCAACTATCCACTCTAGATCTATTCTTAGTCCCTCTCTATCCTGTTCTGTGCCTTACCTGGTGGCCCAAATCACTCAGGATACCTTACTTGTTGGCTTCTTATTGAGTTGGGCATAAGAAAGAGGTGAGGACATTTCTTCTCACCTACTCCCAGCTCTTCCCCCGCAACAGTTTAACATGCCTCCTTGACTTCAGCTCCTAGCCCCCTCCAGGGCTCCAGCTCTCACTAGGGTCTTTAGTACTACCTCATTTGCTTACCACTTTAGCCCTAGGGTGGTAACGGTTTCCCAGCATTGCTAGTGTCCGGGTGCCTCAACATTCCTTGCTTGCACTTATAACTCGGCCCAATCTCTGTATGTGGTCCTACGGTTAAGTGTCTTCACAAAAACCATCTGTAGTGAATTGTTTCCAGCTGGTATTTGACTAATGCAGTAAAACCTCTCTTGGTATACGCATTTCAGGTTTGCATTTCAGCAACTTTTCTCATAATCCTCCCTTTGCTTGAAATTCCTTTCCTCTCATCTCTGGGTCTAGCTGTCCTTCAAGGCCCTCTCAAGCACTAGTGCTCCCAA
>NW_027531999.1:7359956-7369953 GCF_008692635.1 Crocuta crocuta | reverse complement strand
TAAACACCACACCATAGAAATCTCTTCTTTCCTTGAACTCACTCAGCACACACTTGAGAGTGATTATCTTTTTCTGCTTTAAATTGTAGTGACTTATGTACATGTAACTCTGGCCATTTTTTAGATTCTTTGAAGCCTGAACCCATACCCAAGTCTGATTTGTTTTTGTTTTTCTCTCCTTCATGTTTCTCCCTGAACTTTGCCTCCTTCCCCAACAGTACCTGAAACAAGATTTGGTACCGAATGGGTGTTTTATCATTCATTCTTTTTTTTTTTAGGTTTATTTATTTATTTTGAGAGAGAGAGGCAGAGACAGAGAGAGAGCTCAGGGGAGGGGCAGAGAGAGAGGGCAAGAGAGAGAATCCTAAGCAGGCTCCGCACTGTCAGCACAGAGCCCGACTCAGGCTTGATCTCACCGTTTGTGAGATCATGACCTGAGCTGAGATCCACAGTAGGACACTTAACCCACAGAGCCACCCAGGCACCCCTATCATTGAGTCTTATTATGATTTGTTACTGCTTTTTATTGCTATTATAGTAGGTCCCAGGCACTAATTTATTACAATGTATACATTACAAAAATTATGAAAAACATGGTACAGATTAAAATTTCATTTTGGTGATAATGTAGTTGTTACATTTAAAATATGCAGTAATTAGGGGCATGTGGATGACTCCGTCAGTTAAGCATCCGACTCTGGCTCAAGTCATGATCTCGCGGTTCGTGGGTTTGAGCCCTGCATCAGGCTCTGTGCTGACAACTCAGAACCTGGAGCCTGCTTCAGATTCTGTGTCTCCCCACCCCCCGCCCTTCCCTTGTTCACACTCTGTGTGTGTCTCTCTCTTCCTCAAAATAAATAAACATTAAAAAAATAAAATAAAATATGTAATAATCATATAGCTATGATGCATATATGATAGGAGACTTTATTTTTATGTTTTTTTAAAAAATTTATTTCTGAGAGAGACACACACACACAGTGTGAGCAGGGGAGGGTCAGAGAGAGAGGGAGACACAGAATCTGAAGCAGGCTCCAGGCTCCGAGCTGTCAGCACAGAGCCCAACGTGGGGCTCGAACTCACAAACTGCCAGATCTCTGACCTGAGCCATTGGATGCTTAACCAACTGAGCCACCCAGGTGCCCCCAAAATAGCAGTACTTTAATATGGTGATTGTACTGACACCATATGGGTTTTAGGCTAACAACCCATTTCCTTCAAATTATCTTCATATGACATGTTTGGAAAACCCACTTGTATTGCATGATTTTTGTCAAAATCCCTCTTCAAGCATAATGCCTAGAACTGAAAATAATTTTCCTGATGTACATTGACAAGGGCAAAGTATAGTGATATTATTACCTTTTCTACTCTCGTTATTTAAAAGCCAGTTGCAGGGACCTTGGAGTTCCAATCTGGGTTATAAGGAGCTTATAAATCACCACTCTGTCCTAACACATAGAAAGTTGAACAAGCAGGAAAAAAAATTCTTAGATGCATAAGAGAAGTGGGATCACAGGTAAATCACTACCTGAAAAATTGAAGAGAGAAATGGATACAGGGAATCACAACTTCCCAGAGCAGAAACCACAGCAAATCCAGTACTGGGGTAAAGAAACCTGACCTGTAATTGACTAACTGCTAATGCAATAAGACAAGAAAAGGAAATAAAATGTGTATAGGGTGGGAAAGAAGAAATAAAACTATCTTTGTTCACAAAGAAAAATAAAAATAATTGACAAAACAATTCTGTAACTAATAAGTGATTATAACAAGGTTGTAGCTACAAAGGTAATGTATTAAAATCAGTTGTTTTTCTGTGTATCAGTAATAAGCAAGTGGAATATGAAATTAAGTCCACTTTACCACATTAGCACCCCCCAAATGAAATTCTTAGGTATAATTCTAACAAAATATGTACAATATCTATAACAGGAAAATTTCAAAAGTCTGATGAAATATATTGAAGAAGAACTAACAAAAGGAGAGATATTCCATGTTTATGAATAGAAAGACTCAATAGAGTCAAGATGTCAGTTCTTCCTACTTTGACCTATGGATTCAACATAAACCTTATCAAAATCCCAGCAAATGCCTTTGTGGATTGATCAACAAGCTGATTTTAAAATTTATAAAATAGGCAAAAGATCCAGATTAGTCAACTTAATATTGAAGGAGTACAGCTGACACTACTCAACTTCAAGCTTTGTTATAATGCTGTGGTAATCAAGACAGTGTGTTATTCACAAAAGGATAGATGAATAGATCAATGGAACAGAATAGAGGACACAGAAATAGACCCACACAAGAATAGTCAACTGATCTTTGACAGGAGAAAAGAAAATGTTGAGCAAAGATAGGTGTTTTAAACAAATGGGTCCAGAACAATTGGACATCCATATGCAAATGGAGGCCTTTGTGTTGAGTGAGCCCCAGTTAAAGGGCTTTCCTAGAAGTACTTGTCAAAGGTTTCTGCTTATATTTCATGGAATGCCCCAATCTAGAAGGGAGATTGGGAAATGTGGTTTTACAGTTGGGCATATCGCTATACTCAGCACTGTAGGTGTTCTTTTACAAAACTAGAAAGGCAGAATGGATATAAGGTGGAACCTGGCAATATCTGCTTTTTAACCTTAGATGCAGTCCTAGGAATTGCTTTTAAGTCGCTTTTCTCTACCTTGTACTGGTATATGTTTCTCCCTTTTGAAATTAATTGCACACTTCATATTCATCTTCTTAAATTGTGTTAGGGCTTGCTGAGATCTTTTTGAATTTTAATTTGGACATCAATAGTTAGTCCTTTCTTCCACCTTGAGGATATCTGAACATTTGAAAATTATTCCAGGATGCTGATAGAGACTGTCTTTGAAGTTGATGTCAGCACAAAGAATGCATGACATCCAACCCATATTTATTTTTTCACAAGGATGTCATAAAATTTTTGATGCATTTTTATCAAATGCTTAATTTCAGGTGTCCTATTTTATGTATATACTTGTACATATTTATATATACATATATATATAGTTACTGCAGAATAAAAGAAAGCCATTAGAAGTGGTGGTGTAGAAGAACGTTCATTGACATAAAAATATTCATGACATTATTTGCATAAAAATAAGCTATGGAACAGAATGTGCAGCATGAACCTATATTATTTCATTTAAAGTCTAGAAGGACTTTATATGGAAACCAACTTGACAATAAACTATTTGAAAAAAAAAGAGCAAGTCTCACAACAGTACATATAGAATAAACTAATTTATAATTTTTTAATTAAAAAAATAAAGTCTAGAAGGACTATTACATTTGTGATAAGAAAAAAGGATAATAAAAATAAATGAAAAAGACATGGGGACGCCTGGGTGGCTCAGCTGGTTGAGCGTCCGACTTCAGCTCAGGTCATGATCTCGCGGTTCATGGGTTCCAGCCCGTTGGGCTCTGTGCTGACAGCTAGCTCAGAGCCTGGAGCCTGTCTTCGGATTCTGTTTCTCCCTCTCTCTCTGACCCTCCCCTGCTAATTCTCTCTCTCTCTCTCTCTCTCTCTCAGAAATAAAGAAAAACATTTAAAAAAAGACACGGATTCTTCTAGAGGCATTACAGAGAATGGGTTTCTTAAATGTAAGACAGAAGGCTAAGAGCCCAGAGAGAAAGATGCAAGACATATTCAGAGGGCAGAACTGGAGGGACTTGATGATCACTTGAAGCGGAAAGAGAAAGAGGAGTTAGAGTGACTCCCAGCTAAGCAAATCACTTGTTTACGATTATTAGTTGGGATGAGATAAGCAAAAAGAGACTAGTTTTAGGGAAAACGAGATGGGCCAGTTTCTATGGTTATGTGACAAATCACCCCAAAATTATGGCTTACCAATAAAAACAATGTTTATTTTACTCATAAATCTGCAATTGGGGACAGGGCTCGGCAAAGATCTCTCTGATCTATTTTATATCAGCTTGAGGTGGTTTAGAGGCAGAGGCTGGGTAACATGGAATTGTCTGAATATGTAACCCTCCCCACCCACTGTCCCTCCAGTATGATGGCCTGAGGAATTCTAAGGCACTGAGACAGAGAAATGGGAGAATGCGAGAAAGGAAGGAAGAAAGGGAGGGATGGAGAGAGAGAGAGAGAGAGAGAAGAATGGAAACAACACAAGATGATGTGTTTCCATGCTGGCCATTGCTTTCTTAAAAGCCAAAGAGACACAGCAGGTGGCTTGGTAGGTGTGGTATCACCACTTGGGACAGTTCCAGACAAACTGTGAGTACCTGTGTTTTGGGAACAGTCCATGGGATAGAAAAAGGAGGGGAAGTTTATCTGACCAGATCCCCCTTATATCACTTTTCTATTGCTGCACAGACTTCATGACTTAAACACTGTTAAAATACCCATTTATTAGGTTATAGTTTTGTAGGTCAGAGGTCAGGTATAACATGACTTGGTTCTCTTTGGGGGAATCACAAAGCTGAAATCAAGGTGTTGGCCTAGGGGAGTTCTTCCCAGGAGGCCCTGGGGAAGATTCTACTTCCAAACTCATTCTTTTTAGCAGAATTCAGTTCCTTGTGCTTCTACAAAACAGGTCCCTGTTTCCTTGCTGGCTGGAAGCCCGGGATTGTTCTCAGCTCCCAGAGGCTACCCACAGTCTTTGCCATGTGTCCATGTTCAGAGCAACAATGACGAGTCAAATCCTTCTTGAGTTCCAATTCTTAAACTTCCTCCCCTAAAATCAGCTAAAGGTAATACCTTGCTTTTATTTATTTATTTATTAAATTTATTAAATTTATTTCTGAGAGAGAGATAGAGACAGCATGAGCGGGGGAGGGGCAGAGACAGAGGGAGACACAGAATCTGAAGCAGGCTCCAGGCTCTGAGCTGGCTGTCAGCACAGAGCCCAACGCGGGCTCGAACCCATGAACCGCGATATCATGACCTGAGCTGAAGTCGGACACTTGGCCGACTGAGCCACCCAGGCACCCCAGTACCCTGCTTATAAAGCACACGTATCCTTAGGTCAAGTTCACTTGGATAATTTCCTTATTTTAAGGTAAACTGTATCACCTAACATTACCTAATCATAGGAACACAATCCATCATAGGAACACAATCCATATGATAGCCCCAGGGATTACACAGAACATGTACACCAAGGGGGCAAGAAGTTTTAAGAGCCATTTTTAAATGGCTTTTATTTACTCCTAAGTCTGATTTAAAAACTCATATTCTTGGGGTACCTGGGTGGCTCAATCAGTTGAGCCTCTGTCTCTTGATTTTGGCTCAGGTCATGATCTCATAGTTCTTGAGTTCGAGTCCCATATGGGGCTCTGCACTGACAGTGTGGAGGAGCCTGCTTGGGATTCTCTCTCTCTCCCTTCTCTCTCTGCCCCTCCCTCCTTGCTCTTTCTCTCCCTCCCTCTCTTTCTCTCAAAATAAGTAAACTTTAAAAAACACTACTTTAAAAGCTCATATTCTTCTTGCTACCCAAAGTCACTTGATTGTCAATAGATGAGAGATGGAAATAAAACTAACACTAGTCTGTTTCTGATCCGCTTCCATGATTTCTTTCAAAAAGAATCTTCTGTGAATCCTAGCACATATTAGTTACTTAATAAATATTTATTGAATGAACTATGGATTGGATAAAGGAGAGTAAAGATTTGTTAAGGGTAAATGAAAAGCTTAACATAATAGGTAAATAGATTTTATATGAGCATGTACTTATTTCAAAAGAGATTTTACTCTAGTTCCAGATGAATTGTTTTCCCAAGTCCTGAGAGAATAAGAGGTGAGATTAGCGCAAAACCAACCCAATATATATTTGTTGAATGAATGAATGAATGAATGAGTGGACAAATTCATTTTGTTTGGTGATTCTCTGTCTATAGAACTAGAAAGCCTGTTCACCTCCCCACCCCGACATTGTTAACCAATAAAATGTTAACTCAGCAGCATATATTTTTTCTTGGTGATAATGTAGGGAAACTTTTAGAGACTATTTTTCCTACATTTCACTAAACACTAAGCATATTTTAAAAGACACAATCTCTAAAATTATGAGTTTAAGCAGTGTAAATGAGTCCTGTCAAAATGTTGGAAGTATTTTTCAGAAATATGTGTTTACCTTGCACTATACTGAGCTCCTGTATACTATACATGTATATGTTTATGTATATGTATATATTATGCATTCTGTTTGCTAAATATTAGGTATAATTTTTTCTGTGACTCCCCAAATAGATCGATTTTCAAAATATCTGGTTGTATTGGGGTGCCTGGGTGGCTCAGTTGATTAAGCGTTCAACTTTGGCTCAGGTCATGATCTCATAGTTTTTGAGTTCGAGCCTCACGTCAGGTTCTGTGCTGACGGCTCAGAGCCTGGAGCTCTCTCTCTGCCCCTTCCCCACATGTGCTCTGTTTCTCTCTGTCTCTCAAAAATAAATAAATGTAAAAAAAAATTTGTAAAAAACCCAAAAGACAAAATATCTGGTTGTAATAAATCTGTGTAATTACATATAAAATACATCTACATCTATGATTAATTCAATTGGTTGTAATCTGAGAAAATCCTTAAATTATTCCTTCATTTATGGCTATGTTAAACTATAAATATAATGTGATAAAGTGCAGTGTGAGAAATCTATCCCTTCATCACAGATGCATCTTCCTTTAGTCAAAGGTATTTTAAATATGTAATGCTTGTCTCATCTTATGAGGACATTTATAAGATAGGAATTTATTAAGAGTAACTTCATCATAGCAATCAATTAGAAAGTACCAAACGTCTATCATAAACTGAACACCACCTACACATAACTGGTGCTAAAAAGAAGTGTTAGAAATACTATGTGTCTCCATGGAATCTACATATAATTTACATGTGAACAAAACACAACTAGAGAACAAGATATCACACATGTTTTAAAGTCTGTTCAAACTGAAGAACCCTCAGAGATTATATTGACCTTACATTTAATTTATTTTTATTTAAAAAAATTTTTTAATGTTTTATTTATTTCTGAGAGAGAGAGAGAGAGAGAATGAGCAGGGGAGGGTCAGAGAGAGAGGGAGACACAGAATCTGAAGACAGGCTCCAGGCTCTGAGCTAGCCGTCAGCACAGAGCCTGACGCAGGGCTCAAACCCACGAACCATGAGCTCATGACCTGAGTCGAAGTCAGATGCTTAACCAACTGAGCCACTCAAGCTCCCCTGACCTTTCATTTTAGAAATGAGCTACAGAGGAGAAATGATTTACCAAACACTGCAAAGCTGATAAGAGACAGTAAGAAATCGACTTCACTACATGTATTTCACTAATCTATGGTGTCATCAGTACTATATATACCCCTAAAATAGAAAAGATACTGGCTAGTATGTGAAAACACAGTGCCAAAAGACCTTGAACTCTAAGATATATACCAATTTCCAAAATATTAGGAGGTGGGGGAAAAAGCATCTGAATACAACTTTCACATGCATGCAGTATATAATTAAAACAGAACTTTTACATGTGATACTACCTATTGTATTGTGTATCTATTGGGTCCACTGGATAGATTTACCACCCACCGAGGAGCTGACCTGACCCGAACACTCAATCATGGATCAGATAATTAGAAACCTTGTTAACATATACAACCAAAGTGCTAATTGTTCAGTTTGATAGTAGGTGCAGAAGAAAAGAAATAGTTTCATGTGAACAGAAACCACCTGGAAAGGTTTCAAATTAGAAATAAGAGTTTAACCTTGAATGGATGGGTAAAATATGGTGAGATAAAGAAGGGGAAGTAAACAATTGAGCAACTTAAACTGGGGGGGGGAACCCCCGAATGTAAACATTAGAAAAAATTCATTCTTTAAACATAACCATTCACCTTCATAAATATATGATACTATTTTTAAAGTCTCAAAAACAAATTGCAATGTCTCTTCTACAGAAAATAGACAAAAACTTGAAAAAATTAAATACAGCTTCCAAGAATTAAAATATATAAAGCTGAGTTACATAAAATTTGATGCAGTATTTGTTTTATAGCCTTGTTATAAATTCAAAAGGGGTCAAATAGTCTGAGAGTAAAGTGACGGTGGCCTGAAAACAAGTGGCTGGACATTTCTCTCACCCCCAATTTTTTTGGTGCTTTTCTTAGAGCCAAAGGATTGATGCAAAAATAAAATTTGGGGATTTCCTTCTTGCCTGCCAGTGTGCATGTGAAAGAAAAATCCGAAGATATAATGTGCCCAGTAGGCTGGCCGAAATCCTGGGTGATACCTCCTACATTCATCCTCAGAATTTCATCTCTAGTCCTTGCAAAAAGCAAGCCAACAAAAACAAACCCAGAAGCCCGTTTTGTATGTGCAAGTAAAATGCGCACACCGCAGTGCAAATGTGATCACATTAAAAAATGTGCAAACTTGGCAGTTAGGAAATGTCACTGCAATCGTTAGTACGTGAAATTTCAATCCCTTTGATGAAGATACCATCTTTCAGCCAAGCCCCAGCAGAAAACCTTTGGTTCCTGTTAGACCCCTCCCTCCCCAGTCAACTGTTGGGCTCCATCCGGAGGGATGGAGGCTCTCCCTCTCCATCACAGTTAAGCGTTGCCAGACCCCGGAGAAACCGTGGGTTTCTGCAGGGCACTCAACGTGCGGCTAAGTGTCCCAGCTCTGCAAAGGGCAGCTGGAAATGGATTTAAAATGGCATCGTTGACCAATCAGCGCCGCCGCGCCGAAGCAGACATTTACACGCGCCTCCTCCACAGGCACAGCGGAATCTGGCTGTGCCTAACTCCCTGCTTAGGGCTGTAAAGTAGGCTTTTTTATTTCACGGTGGTCTGTATTTGGGGGAAGAAAATTTCTTCCTCGGGTGAAAGTTTTTATTTTGGAATTGGCCCAAAATAATTTTGGGCGTGATGTGTGAAAATCCGAACCTCATTTTTTTCCCAGAGTTTTTTGTTATTCAAGGATGAAAAGTGGTACATTTTTAAATGCACTCCACCATTTTAAAACGGACTGTGATCATTACAGTGTTCACATAACTCAGAAACAGCCCAAGCAATAAAATTAGGACTTGGCAGAAAGGGAGCTCCTAGGGAAAAGGTTAAATCAAGGTAAATTAAAGGGAGAGTTGGACAGTTGACTCAATTGTGATGTTTAGGAAGCTATGGGGTTCCCGCACGGGGCAACCCCTCTACCCTGCATTGGATTCCGGGTACGTAGCGCCAGACCCAAGGGCAGGGGAGACTGCGTTGCCTCGACTCTTTTCCAGAGGAAAAAAAAAAAAAAAATGGTCAGTGTAGGGGCTATAGCGTTCCGTGTGCCTGGGTGCACATTGTATGCACGTGTGCATGTGTCTGCGAATGCGCATGTATATCTGCGTTCCTGTAGGTGTGTGTTCGTGTGTGCTCCTGCATGTATGCGTCCGTTCGAGTGTGCATATGTGGATCAGAGTGTATGTCTGTGTGTGTGTGTGCGCGCGCGCGCGCTTCGGCTCGTGCAGTCTGTGATGAGGGTATTCCCAGGCAGAGCCAGGCTGCTGGGGGGCCCGTTCCCACTCCCCCTCAGTTCCTTCCCACGCACAGGGAACTACAACTCTGCCGCGCGTGCAGCTAGCCGCTTCCTGCAGGGTGCTGGCTCCGCGTCGTGGAGGTGCAGGTAAAGGCCAAGCCCCCCAAACGCGGCTCCGGCGCGGTCACATTACCGTGCCTGACGAGGACAACCGCCCAGGGGCGACCTCGGGCGGCTGGCGGGACGAAGCCGGCGGCGAGCCGTCCCGGGATCCCCGGCCTGTCCCTTTAACCCCGCCGCCGGGCGGGAGCACGTGAGCGGGGCTTCGGGTGGCACCCGGGCGCCGCCGCCGCCGAGGCAGTTGTATTTCGAACGCTGCGTCTGGCCCGCGGCCAGGCGCCTTGGCTCGGCGGTCCGCCCGGCCTCCCTCCTCCTCATACTTTTCCTCCTGCGCAGCCCCCTCCCCTTTATCCGCCCACGATTAGAGGTGGGCACTCCCC
>NW_027531999.1:7217137-7359949 GCF_008692635.1 Crocuta crocuta | reverse complement strand
GCAGGAGCCTGCAGCCCGTGCCCTCCGCCTCTCCGCTGCCGCTGCCGCCTGCTCCCGCCGCCCGAGGAGGCGCGGTGCCACCCACTGCTCCGTCCTCACCCGCGCCCCGTGCCCGGCCCGGTCCCGGCAGATCTCCCCATCCTCCTTCTGCTTGCTGACTGCCCAAGGCGCTATTTGTTTTCTCTCTCTCTTTCTCTTTCTTGCTCTGCGAGCGCGGAGCGGGGGGGAAGAGGAGGAGGAATTCTTTCCCCGCCTAACATTTCAAGGGACACAATCCACTCCAAGTCTCTTCCATTTCCAAGCCGCTTCCGAAGTGCTACCGGTGACCGCAACTCCTGATCCCAAACCGGGAGGGGAGCCTCCCAACCTCAGACCCCCNCTCCCGCCAGCCGGGGCTGCTCACCGCCCGGGGACTGGCGCGTCGCAGCCGCCCCCTTAGCGCCCTCCCCGAGGTCTCGGTGGCCCGAGACTCGCTCCCTGCCGACAAAGAACTCTGGCCCGCCGGGTCTTCTTAGAGCTCTTTAAACGCGGCGCGCTGGCCGCCGCCGCCGCCGCCGCCGAGGTGTCCCTGGGAAGGGGCTACGGGAGAGCCCGGGTCCTCACCGAACGGGATTAACTCATGTGGCCAAGGGCGCGGTGGAAAGTAGTGTCCGCGAGTGTGTACGGTAGCTGGGTCACTTCCTCGCCAGGCGCCCAGTCTCCCTTTTGCCCCTGGATCCCGCGCTTCCGAGCTGCAGACATTAAATGCACTTCTCCAGGGCGAGTGGCTGGGGGTTGGGAGGGGACAATCGAGGGGCGCCCGGGACCCCGCGGAGTGGAGGGTTTTGTCTGCGGATGCAACCAATTAAGCGTGCAGCCGGCGCTTGCAGAGCTGCGCGCAGCGCCCAGGGCGGGGGGTTTTGTTCGCTGCAATTTCCAAGCCTCGGCGGGCAGGGCTGGAGCGGGACATGTCTATTGAGAACATTTAAACTCGGCTTCCGCGGGCTTTAAAACTTCTCCTGCGTTGCTTAGCCTCAAAGCGCTTCCTTCGCGGCAAATAGGCCTATTAGAAAATAATCCCGGAATCCCAAAGCCGCCCAAGAGCAAGGTGGGGGGAAACTGAACAATGTAGGCTTGCCTGAGCGTTTTAGAAAAACCGAAAGGGTTGTACCTTTTTGAAATCATCAAAGGAAACAAGCCAATCTAGAGGCCCCTGAGTTTTCCCGCTCTGCCCTAGCGACACTTTAAACCGCGTTAGGATCCAGTTTTACACCTCCCAGGAAGTCTCTGCCCTTCCCCCCCTCCTCCTTTCTTGTTTCCCACCCGCCACCCAGCTCCCACTGACCCTTAATTGTCTCCCACCTCCAAAATATAATCCAAAAGAAATTGCAGTGGGTTCTGGAGATGATTGGAAGTTGTACCTTTGAGTTAAGGCAGAGTTCACAAAGAAAGAAAAAAATGTGTCTCCGGTGTGTTTGCTCCGGATGTGCCCAACTGGCGCTAGCGGTCCCACAGAAGCTTGCAAGGAACCTTCCCCAGATTCTCTAAATAGGATGCGACTTTTCATTGAAGACCTTCGTGCGTTTTAAGTTAATTAGGCCCATTTAATCACCGAATCTGAATGAAATGTAAATTGATGATTCACTGGATAAATATTTAGGATCTGGAATATTAATCACCGCATTCTCTTAACCACTTGAGTATTTACTACTTGGCATAGAAGCCATTTAAAGTTTTGCTAAACCTATTGATAGTTTCAATTTCTCCTTCCCAGACACTTCCAGTCTTCCTCATTTTTTCCCCCTCTTTTAGTTTTCTCCAGTCCACCCCTTCCATTAAGAGTTTTCTGAAAAGCAGGTTTTGGGGAGAATGTTTATTTTTATCAAAAGATATTTAAATGTAGACTGGAGACCATGCCTCCAACTCCAAAAGGAAGTGGAGAATTGAAGCAATTATCTAGATAATTCAAGCAAAACCTCCCACAACAGATTTACCATAATTATTTGGAAATTTTAGGGGGAACGGAGTTATTTTCAGTTGAAGATCTTGGATAATTGCTCCAATACTTCACTCAAAGTGTTGATTGAGTCATAACTGACCTGCAATGCAGATATACAGAGATGATTAAAAACCATCCTTTCAATATGGAAGACTGTTGAAATACTTAACGGTGTTCAGCTTCATATGTCTGTTGTTTGAAATGCTAGCACAGCGGATAGTAGCGTTCGTGTAGGATATTCAGAAGTTGCCAAATGCATGACCGTACAAATTTTACACCTTAAAAACGTGCAACTTTCTCTCTACAACCTACAACCTTGTCGGCCTTTGTTACCGTCTGGGGTTGAAACGGACCCTAGTTTTCACAGGCAGAATAGAATTTCCTTTCTGAACCCTTGGATTAAAAGTAGAGTTATTTTCCCTTTCTGTAAACTCAGTACCATCATCATTCCATTTATGCTCTTGCTGAATGTGTTCCAACAGTGCTTTTGAGCCACACGTGCAGAAAATAATAACTTTAGAGTCAGGGTCAATTTCTTTCAGACATTCTTCCACAACAGCATTTTCTCCCCCCCACACTTAGGAGCCAGCCGGGGAGCCCTCTCCTAAGAGACCCAGGGGAAGACCCAAAGGCAGCAAAAACAAGAGTCCTTCCAAAGCAGCTCAAAAGGTGAGATTTCTCAAGTCAAGTCCCTCCACCTTCCTCCATGACCACACAAGCTTCCCTGGAATTTTCCCATTCTAGATCCAAGCCTAAGGATTTGTCCCAATTGGGTAACCCAAGACTCATCTTCTACCTGTGCTGTTTCTCAGCAGAGTTTGATTTCTAAGCAATTGCTTAGCATAAAAAGTTTATGAAGATGCTTCGAGTGCTGTTCTTAACAATTACCAAAGAATACAAAACTCAAAACAGGGGTGAGAGGGCGAGGAGGGGGAGTGGAGAAAGACACAGTTAAGATTTGCACCAGTTGTGAAATAGTTAAACAGAAACCCAAACTATAGGATTTGCTTGGGGGTGATGTTTGCAATTTCCTTCAAAAATAATAAAGATGAATTTACTTTGTGCTCATTTACATGATTACTGCAAAACCAAATCCTTCTATGAAGTTAAGTACTTTGCCAAATGGTAATTAGAAGTAGATCCAGTTGTGGGATACTGGAAAAAATTTTTTTCATGAATTTTACGTATTTACATGTGATGGTAAAGTATGCTGGTTGTTGCATTTATCATAATGTCTCAAAATGCCTTTGCATTAGGTGATTTAGAAATACTCTGGGACACTGAGAATTCTTTTAAACAAGGATTTGAATCATTTATTGTATATTTTGGGGCAGGATAGAACCCAGTCAAGTATAACTTACAGTGTTTTTATTTGTAAATTTTAAATTTGCGATTTAACATAACTTCATGTTGGTTGTATTTGAGCTAGCAAAGAGGAAATTTCTCAGGGTCAATGCATGTATAGAGACGTGAAGGTAATCTGAAACTCACTTTTTTTTTTTTAGCTTTACAAATAAATCAAAAAAGATCTCTATTGTATTTGTAAGTCTGTATATTAGTTGAAAACAGAGGTTCAAAACTCAGAAGGAAATTTTGACATATCTTTTTACTAGATCTGAGTGCATCATGTACAGTACTTGTTAAAAACGACTATATGATCATCTTTGGGGATTAGTGTTTTGTGTGGTTTTCTCTGTGACTGTGGGCACTAACCATATTATATGTGATAGTTTTCAGTGTTGTAAACTACCATAGCAACCAGTGATACATGTCAAGTTATTTAGGGAGTAACTATGAGTTCTTGTCTGTTTTATTTTAACAATCCTGAGCAGAGCTGAAGTGAAGGAGCAGATATCTAATGTATTTAAATATAACTCCTTCACAGAGTGAAAACTTAATTGTGACTCACACTTGATCAGCTCTGGAGTAGCTCTAAATTACCTTGTCACGTAGAACTGACAGTACATAACCTGATATTTCTCATATGAACATTTCCTATTTGTTACATTATTACCTGGTTTATTAAATTAGCTAACGTGGGCTGATTTGACAAAGGAGTTTTTAAATGTTGCATAAGTGTGGGATTTCCCTCACTTAATGTTACTGTAAGGAAATGGCAAAGGAGTATCTTGGTAGGTAGCTAACAAACATTGAAACTCTGGTGTAATTGCTCTGAAACATGCATCACTACAGCATCTCCCAGGAAGAAATCTGTATATCTCATCAGAAATAATTCATTTGAAATTTAAGATAAAAAAGGGAACATGAATCTTATCTCTCAGAGTTCACCTTATTATGTTTTTCTGAATGAGTAAAGAGACACTTCTGTCACCTTCTCTTCATCTTGAAAAGTTTCCCACTGACTAGCAAAATCTTTATTGGTAAAAGGAAAGCTGAAACCTGGGTCGAATTTACTACTTACAGCAAAATAACAAAAAAATTGGTTTTCCCCCAATTTTGATTGGTTTGCTTGATCTTTAGTTATTTTGGTAATAGGTGTTTACAAATGCTCCTAGGAGGCTGCTCATCTTTCTGATAATTCTCCATGTATGTGGGTACATTATTACAGCTTCTAGAACAAGAGTAGGTTTTCTTTTTCCCAGAGAAATCTTTCCCTGAAATCTTTCATTCATCCAGATGAAAGTATTTTCCACACAGTTCTGTTATAAAAGTCCCTGCTAATAAAAATGAGTAAATATATTTGCCCATAACATGACTGTTACGTTTTTTCAGTTTTATAAATTACGCTTCATTTGGAGAAGATAATACTTCGCAAAATAATGAATGACATTGATGATTTGTTCATGGCATGTGTAAACTTAAGGTATTTTCACTTTCAACTCAGTATTTATGGAGTTTGCTACTACCCTATGTAAGCATGATTATCAAACATATATTTGTTTATCAAACATATACTGTATACTGACAAAACATGTTTGTTAGGATTTTGAAAACCAATCTTTTTTTGAAAAAGTTCTGTTCTTCCACATGTAAGATAAACATATCTGGCTAGACTGACCACAGTAGATATGAGAAGTCTCTGATGATTAATAAATTGGGTATTCTCGTGCAAACAGACTCAGCCAAATGAAAACTAGAAAACAACACTAGTAAGCAAGTAAGAGGACAGAACTCTAAAATGAGAGGAGATCCAATGGACGCTGGAATCCTGATGATGTTGTGTGTTTAAAATTTCTCGTTGCTTGGGTTTCTTTACTTACAAAGTTTGTGTTTGGACTCAGTAACTGGCCTTGGGGCATTTGAAAACAAAACTGCTTGTTGGAGAATTAGCAATGTGAAACTTGACAATGCACGCTGAACATTGCGAGACCAAGTGGACAACTACTAAACTAGCCATCACTTAAATTTCAGGCCATAGTCAATAAGAAAATTGATTTGTGTAATGTAGAAAACAAACATTTATAAAGATTCAATTTGTTACGCTTGGAACTTTCGGAAGAGACGATCATGATTCTTCAATCTGCTTCTATTCCATTATGACAAATTCCCATGGATGACCATTATGTAGCGATTGTAATCATTCCTGAGAACTCCGATCTGGGTGCTCAAAATGTGTCCCTGAACCAGCTTCATATTGTTATCTTAATAAAAGAAATCAGAAGTTAATGTTTTCCGGAATAAATAATTTGTGTGTATGTGTGTGATGTGTGTGTGTGTGTGGTGTGTGTATGTGTGTGTATGTGTGTGTGTGTGTGTGTATGTCTGTCTTGACCCTTTTATCTATGTTTTAATGTAAGATATACCTGTGACCACTTGTCTCTTAATTTCTTTTTTGTTTTGTTCTGTTCTCCTCTCATGTTTGTGCTGGATGGAAATACTTTGTATTTTCACATTTTGCATGTTTAGAGAAGAGAAAGATCTAATCTCTTGTCTGATTAGGGTTTTTGTTGTGATACTACTCTCATGTAGTAATCATGAGAGAATACTAGAGGGGCTGTCGCTCTTTTTTCAATGTTTAAGGTCATAAGTCAAGCTCATCTGTAAGCCTCAAGCCAATTCTCATTTGGGTACTTTCAAGAAAAAAAATTTTTTTTTCTCAGATTGTATTAAATTTTAATAGAAGGAAATTGCATATAAAAAGATCTCAGGTGTGAGACAGCCCTACTGCAGAGTGTCATAGATTCGCTTGAACTTCCTTTTGACTTTAGGTGTGATGACCGGAGTTAAGGAACAAGGCACAGAATGAAAATATCATTCATCTAGGTAAAGTATGTGTACTTCAAGTAGTGTGTTCAGGTAAACGTTTAATTGGTATCTCCATTCGCTTGTACGAAAAAGGCCTGGAATGAATTGGATGCTGTGAAGGCAGGGTTGTGCTTTTTCCAATTGCATTCTTAGAAATCTGGCTGATTTATCATAAATGATGACCAACACCAAGCACAGGTTTTTTATGATGAGAGAATGTGGATTTTACTCGCCATTTCAGATGAATGTTAGAGCAGAGATGCTGAGTGAGGACAAGATTTTGTTCACAATATAATAGGCCCAACTGAAGAGAACAAGTAAAGGCATCATTATAGGTAAGTCAGGGAAAGTTGTCACATAACTCCAGCCTCTGGTTTCTGTGTTACTAGTAAGATTTAGTTTGATTCTTCTGTGTTGGAGAGGCAGATCATTTCCATTCGGGAGATTCAGGGCCCTACTTGAGTATACAAATGTATCCAGACAAGTGAAATTAAGTAAACCCTAATTGCTGTCTCCATTTTCTTGATAGTATATGCTCATTTACCTGAACACTTGACTCATTTTTTTCCTCCACTTCATTTTGTCAGGGAGGGCCAAGCCTTAATGCATCAGTAAATGCTATCTGGCAGAGCCTTTGAGTCATCATAGATTATGATCCAAATATGGGAGATTCAAATACATTTGAATTCTCTTATGAAGTAACTTTATTTTAAAGGACCCATAGTTCTAATTTTCTGGAAGCTATCATTCTGTCTGAACTTTTTCATCAGAAGCTCTCCATTGCTTTGACTGACCCACAACCCTAGCTCAAAGTCTCAACTAATCTTTCTGCTAAGGAGATAGAGCATACCTGATTGGTACTCTATTGTGTTTCAGTTCTCTCTTGAGAACTGGATGGAGCCTGTCAGGTAAATCATTCAAACCCATCTTCCCTTGTTACCACCCCATCTGTAGTTTTCAGAACTCACCTTAGCACCACATAGCTTGGCGACAAGTTGGAACAATGAACTTCATGATCGTGGATTCTGAACGTTTCAGTTATGAATTTTTGTTCTTCTCATCAGAAGAAGGCTGAAAATTGATTCGATTTTGGACTATTGCATTGTCCTCTCTTGTTTTAAGACACTGAGCGAATTTGAGTGGCATTTTCTAATTGACTTAGAGAGGAGCGGCACCATCTTTTTCTTTTCTCCAGGTTAATGGAGGGGGTAGTTGGCTCAGAAGGTAACCCTTGCGAACTCTTGTATCATTGCTATTGATTTTCCTGATTACCAAAGAGGTAGAGAAATGGTTTAAAGGAGGAGACTCAAACTTTCAAAATAGCTTTTCCTGTCGTTTTGGCCTTGGTTTTGATTTGGTGTTTGTATAGGTGAAGACAAGCATGTGTAAATAATGACATGAGAGTTGACAATAAGGGCTTCCTTGAGTGAAATGGGCATGAACTATGATGGGTGATAGATAGAACTTACTTCTATTTCCTACTGTGAAAAATGTAGTGAAGGCAAACTTGTAGCATCGTTTTAAGACTAAAAATGGTTGCACTTAAAATTTGGAAACCCATAGAATTGGACTATCAAACAAGTAAAATGAGAACTGCTCAATGCTTAGTCTGATTGATTGGCCCAGTTGATTTTGATGCCAGTGCACACTGATCTGCACTGTTTATATATTTCAAAGAACAACTGAACGAAATAAAATATGACTTTCTAGACATTGGATAGCCAGTTCCATATGTGCTTGGGTCTGTAGGTCTTTGTCTTAAAGATGCCTGTACAAAGATAGATGAAAACAAAACAAGGTACTATGCCCAAATATTTTTGTTTGCTTTTCTTCTCATCTTATTTTATGCCCAGATATTTTTCTGGCTTTTGTTTGTTTGTGTGCAGAGGCACAGATTGATTTTGGGTGAGGGAGTTTGGACTTTCATGCATCATCACAGTACATATAAAATGTGAAATGTGATGAGAGTACTTAAAAATCAAAAACTGATAGCTTTCTACATTCTCGCAGAGAAATCGGACTGAGACTCAGTCTGACAGAGAAATCAGAATTGGACAAATTCGCTTGGTTCCCAATCTCGAATCTTGTCCATGTATTTATAAGAAACTTGGAAATGTTTTACTTTTAATTACTCATTTGACTTCCACCCTAGAAGCTGCGAGGCCCAGGAACCCAGAAGAACAGCCCCTTTATTGCCTTGAAATCAGATTGGGTCTCAGTTCCACTACTTACCAACCTGGTCAGTTTGCTTAATCTTTCATTTTGTGAAACAGGGGAAGTAATAGCTGTCCCATTTGAGTAAGATAATGTTCAGAAAAATCACACTGGAAACTTACAGAATTGGGAGGAGTTCTTTTGAAGGGCAACATTTTAAAGTATGGAGGGAGAGAAGGAACTGCCTTTGAGTCCTACTAAATGCTTTAGCTTTTGTTAGACCCTTTACATATATCAGCTCCCTTAAGCCTCTGATGTAGATATTGTATCTTCATTTCACAAGTGAGAAAACTCTGATTCCAACATGTAAACTGTGACCTAATGTTCCATTCTAGAACATGGTGGAACCTGGGCCTGAATTCAAGTCTCATTCTAAAGCTTCTGATCTTTCCACTACTATGTGCTGTCGGATATTTTGTGAACTCTTTGCTACAGGGTGGATTAGGTTATCTCCAGTAAGTTGAAATGCAGGTTAGAAGTTAGCTTTCAAGAAACCCTTTGGAGACAAGCTTAGAAAATGATTGGAAATGTGTACCCATCGCAGCTGATACCCCCAAACTTCTGCCCCCCAAAACCCACAGGGCTATGTTTTTGGAGATCAGAACACATCCACTCTTCTTATTTGTTCACTGAAGGGGCTAGATGAAATGCTTTCTAGAGTTCCGACCAAGCTGCAGAATACTGATGGCAGGAGGGAAATAAGATACACATGTGATATAAACACCAGGGTTTCTTGCTTTCCTTTCTTCCTTCTTCATTCAGTAAATACGTAGTGAGCATATCTCGTGCGCCAGGCACTAATGCTAAGCACTCTTTCCAAGTTGAAGAGTTCTATTTGTTAGATGAATTTCCTTTTTTAGTTATTATGATTAGGATTAGGATTTTAGTGTGGAGTACATGTAAGACTTCTCAGGAAAAGAAAAAAATTGCCTTTCCCACTTAACATTCTTCCTGAACTCGCTTCTAAGCATATTATGAAGTTAAACATACAGTTCTGAATCCAAGCTTTTTTTTAAAAAGCAAAAATATGAAAACAAGCGAGGAATAAGTAACTTTTAACAAGTAATGATGTGGCAGTTGCAAATATTAGTATGATTGTATAGTCTGAAATTTCTGTTCTTACACGTGCAGAATTCCCAGCATCTTTCCCCAGCCCCCAGCCTTCCACCCCCACAAGCTGTAAATACTTAGAACAAGTTACTGTCTCAATTATACATGGGTTTGTAGTATAGAACCAAATTCCACTCTGGTGAAGGAAAACCAAATATATACCCCACAGTACTGTACATGTTGATATCTTCAAAACAAAACAAGCCCCTGAAATGTTTTGTTTGTCTTCTATTGAAAAGTAATATTCCGACGGGCATTAAACACAGGAGAAAAGTTAAAGCCAGTGTTTTCCTATATGTAAAAATCCTGGATCTGTGCTCGTTTACAGACCAAAATCCTAACTTGTTTTGCAGCCTTTGTGAAGTTTGATCAGAATGATTAAATAGTGTGGGTCTTAAAGAACAATGGTAACCTCCCAGATCGACGCCACACAGCGCAGCTAATGTGTTTCTTCTAGATGTAGACTCAGAAGAGGGTTTCAGTTTACATGTAACACAGGCCTGAAGACCAAGGAGCAAGTTTGCTTTTAACAAGTCCAAGTGATAATTGTGATATTTTGCCCTTTAGTTAATGGTGCGAATTTTATTTTTGAATAGGCTTTTTGTAAATGAGATGCTCGTTTTAAAGTCCTCTTCTCTGCAGGGCTTTCTCTCTCTCTTTGAGAGATTTGCTTTCTCTGACTTTGAAATGCAGTGAAACCCTTTGAGAAAACAACCTTCTCTTCAGCAGATTTTAGATACGCCCGGATCACATCGTAGCCCCTGAAACATAACAACTCTACCGAGAAAGCCTGGTGTAGTGCTGTTAGCCTTTAAGGTCAATAGCCTCTTCCTCTTAACCCCACCTACCATCCCCAGGCCCATTAAAAAGGATTTCTATCTTCCATGTTTGTGTAACTTACTACTGGGTAAACTGTGCAATCTCACAGTTGATCCCAAAGATTAAATCAGACACTGCTCCTGTATTAGGGAATTTTGTGCTCGTGTAACTCCCTACGTACTAGCCAAAGGGTTTCTTAAAAGCTTCATTCTAAAGGTGACAGATGGATGTAATGGAATATTTGCATTGACTGAACCTTCTTTGAGATTGGACTGACTCGAAGGAAAAGTTCCCCTTGAGGAGTTCCATCTTGTTAGGAATGAAAAAGAGCATTTATGGAGCATTTCATTCATGGTGGGCATTTACTCCTCCCAGGAGTCATTATCTCCATTTCACACATGAAGCAAAATGAAGGTTTTCAGGGACCCGCCCAAAGTCATAAAGCTAAAATGGCAGAGCAGGGATTTGAATCTAAGCTTTCCAAAGTAGAGTCTGTGTTCCGCTTAAGAGCACTTCCTCTCTCCTTAAGACAACACACAGAGAGAGGGTGTGATTCACTGGGTGCTCCTGGCTTTCCTTTACGCTAATTCCTGGCCCTTCCAACTAAAGGTAAGACAAAGACACTAACCTTTGACAAGAAATGATTCCTTTGTGGAATCATTCAGAAGTAGGAAACGATTCACAGTGCCCAAACCTGATGGACAGACCGAGCTCCTATAGGTTACCAAGTTCCCTTCTGTTCAGGGAAATTAGCTAAGTCAGTGACAATTTTAGTTGATGAAAATATCTCCGTGTGGTATAGCATGCCTGTATGCCAGGGGGAGGTAGTATTTTAGGAGGGGAGAAACCAGGCTTTAGAGGCCAGCAGAACCAGATTCAAATCCCAGGTGCGCAATTTACCAGTTTTAGGTGTGACCTTTCACAACTATCTAAGACTTAGTTGCTCATCTGTAAAATAACAGGAATAATAATACCTACCTTCTAAGATTTAAAAAGATTAAAATAACACATGTGAATGACTTAGCCCAGTGCCTGGGGTATATTAAATGTTCAATAAATGTGAACTAACATTATTCTAATCATGCAGAATTTCAGTTAATTCCTAGGACCTGTTGGATTGTAAGGCCAGGTCAGGGAGATGCCATTTGTGAGAAATCTTGTGGCATATTTTGCTTGTTTGTCTGCCTGCCTGCCTGCCTGCCTATCTATGTATCTATATATCTATGTATCTATGTATCTATCTATCCATCCATCCATCCATCTTCTCTCTGCATCTATTTTTACAAGGCAGATTGAAGAGAGAAAGAGGAAAGTCTCACTTGGCAGTGTAGCCAGTTGTAACAGGTCATTTTAGAAACAAAAAGTAGAATTCAAAACAAGTTATCCTGGTTTAGGTTACGTGTGTGTGTGCGTGTGTGTGTGTGTTTTAATGTTTTATTTATTTCTGAGAGAGAGGGAGAGAGAGACAGCGTGAGCAGGGGAGGGGCAGAGAGAGAAGGAGACCCAGAATCTGAAGACAGGCTCCAGGCTCTGAGCTAGCTGTCAGCACAGAGCCCGACGTGGGGCTCGAACCCATGAACCCTGAGATCATGACCTGAGCCGAAGTTGGATGCTTAACTGACTGAGCCACCCAGGTGTCCCAGGTTACTACTTGTGTTTTGTGTTTATACAGCCTTGGGATGATTCTTATATACAGAAGAAGATGCATGAACTTTTCTTTATCCTGGAAAGTATAAATATGTGTTTATATAGGAGATGTATATTGTGTATGGGTGTGTGTACGTGCATGCATTTGTATGTGTTTTGGTGTATTTTGGGATTGGAGTAGGGATCAAAAACATAGGGAATTTACTTTATAGATTATGTTGAAATTTGATCCACCAGTCAAAAACAACTATGATTCCAGAAAAATCTTCTATGAAGAAAAGCAATTAAAAAAAAAACAAACAACAATACCTTTTAGCTTTTTAGCACTCCTACTTTCCAGCTCAGAGACAAACATTGATGACTTCTGCCAACTTTTTTTTCTCTCTTTGCTTTAAATGAGCTGATGGACAAGTGATTGTTTTTGGCAAGGAATGGGAATGGGAAATTATGTTGAAGTGTGCACATGTTTGGTTTTTTGAATTAGAAGCCTATGTATTCTAACTTCGGACTTATTTTTGATTAGTAAGGTAGAACTGCTTTGTACATTGTAAAGCAATGTATCTGTTAACTTTTGTAACTTTAGTGGTGACATGGAAAAAATCGTTTAAGAAACACTGACTTTCTAAAATACTACTTTATGTAATTATGGATCTGGGGGAGTACTTTTTTGTTGTTGTTGTGGATGGAAATAAAAGCAAAATGGATTTTTAGAAGTATATTCATGCATTTCAGAGGAGATCACTCCAGGGGAATGTTTTAGGGTGAGAGTTGCATGGATATCTCTTGACATCATGCAGTGAAAAACCGGAAGAGGAATCTACTCAAACAAGGAGAAGACAATCTCCATCCCTCACCACAAACCAGAACATTCTCGCTTGGAATGTGTCCCTTGGTGCAGCACTTATAAATAATGTCAGGTAGGAAACAATATGACTTCCTTTTTCATTTTGCAGAAAGCAGAAGCCACTGGAGAAAAACGGCCAAGAGGCAGACCTAGGAAATGGGTGAGTAATAAGATATAATTTCTGTTGGGTCTTTTTTTGTAAAGAAAATTTTATTTTTTAAGTGAAAATTACTTTTATTTTATCAATTACATGTATTTCTAACTTCTGGTCCGATGAATCTTTGAAAGGGTTAAGGCAGGCGACAAGTTATCACCACTCTTTACCATGAGGCTCCAGGAGTTTACTCAGAACGCTTTTCTTTCCTGGGAGGGACTCCTCTTTCTATCTCTTATCAACATGAAAAGAAGTCTCCACTCTTCCTTCAAACAGAGTAACAATGAGATGACTTGTTCTGCGGGTTGAGTAACTAAGGTTAAAGGGTATTATGAAACCTTGGAAGTTGATTACAAATGGTGATAAAATTCAGATGAAATGTGTGGGAGATAACATTTTAACGTTTTCTTTTTTTCTTCTTCTTCTTTTTTTAATTTCCTCCATGGCTTTGCTCTGGACACATCTCATTTACTAGGTGGTTTGTGTTTTCCTTTTTACATTGGCTTTTTAGGAAACCAGGTTTTAGTTTCCAGATTTTTTTTTTCTTCCTTTAGTTAGTGGTCATTCTTATGTACTAACATTCGTGACCATGGCCTCTATGCAAGGGCTCTTGATCCCACGGGAGCACAGATCCTGTATCTTTTTTCGACCAGAAGTTCAGTGATAGCTGAAGAGCTTCATTAATTTTACCACTTACACCTGGCTCCTTTTGCTGCTGCACTGCCCATGTTCTTCTGGTCTGTCGTCCCACTGACAGAGGAGAAAAGTCTTAAAAATGAATAAAGCCATTTCTCAAGAAAGATAAAGGCATCTACCATACAAGGAATCATCTGTGATGGGATCTTTGGCTTCCTTTTTCCCCCTTCCCTGGCTTATTCTTCATGCTTCTGCTCTTTCAAAAGTGTCTTCGCTGCTGTTTTGGAGTGTATTTTCCTGCTGGCATGCCATTCCTTTCTCCTCTTGAGTTCTACATCACTTTCTATTTATACTGTGGTATTGCCTTTCATTTAATTTATTCATCTTGTATTTTTTTTCCTCTGCTCAACATGTGTTGGGATTAGATTTCTTAGCACAAGGAATGATCGTTAGATTAAAAACATCTCAGTGTTGCAGTGTAACCTTAAAGTAAGAGCATTGCATTCAATCTTCTGGTCCATAAATGAATGATCTCCAAACCTACCCCCCAGCTGGTAATCATCTGGACTGCTTGAGATCTTCGGTGTTAGGGAACTCACTACCTCTGAAGTCTGCCTCCTCCTTCTTGGGAAGCTCTGAACATTAGAACATTCTTCTATCTGACTCCCTGTAGCTTCTGCTCCTTGTCCTTAGGCCTCCTTCCTGGGAATATATCGAGTAATTGTTTTCACTTTTATTCATGACAGACCTTCACATGTTTGAAGACAATTAACACATATTCTTTTTCATCTTTTCTAGTCTGAATATCTTTAGTCCTTTCATTTTTGTCCCCCATAAAGGAACATTCTTGTTGTTCTCTTCTCAGTACGTTTGTTTATGAAGCTTTTGAAATAGGTCGCCCAGAACTAAGTATCATGTTCTAAGTGTGGGCTCCATAACTGGTGGATTTATCACCTTTCTTATTGTACATGTGGTTACGGACTAATTAATTAACCACCCCAAAACTTAATAATGCCTTTTTTTTTTTAAATAAAAAAGCCATTTTATTACGCTCGTGGATTCTTTGGGTCAGGAATATGGGCAGGGCACAGCAGAAAGTCTTGTCTCTGATTTAGGATGTCTGGGGCCTCAGCTGAGACGACTCACACACCTGGGGTTGACTTGGGCACCTGGAGTCTGCAATCTGGAGGCTTCTTGACTCACATCTTGCTTTCGCAAGGTGGGCTTGAAGTCCGGGTGTATCTGGAGCATCTGCACACCTGGCTTCTCCAACTTGGTGGTCTCAGGGTAGATATTCAGCCTTCTGACATCCGCTCAGGGCTCTTAGAGAGTTCTGGCAAATGAGAAGAAAGCTGCCTAGTCTCTGAAGTCAAAAAGGGTCGCTTCCATTACACGCTAGTGAACACGTGGTTGGCTAAGTTGGTACTGGCATGCATATCAAATATAGGCCTGCCAGTTTCCAAGCCTCGGAACTTTGAGAGGGCATCCATCCTACTGAGCTAATCAATGAGAAAGACCTGTATCAACTTTCTAAAACGCGATGTAATAGAAAATGGGAAGTTCTTTAAAGTCGGGAGATTAATGTTGCTATAATGAAATAAGTGTAAGCAACTACAATGAAAGTTACTGAGCACAAAACCTTCCATCAAGTGTGGCCTCTTTTTGGTCTCCCATCTTTCTTGAGATGTAATCGACATATAAAATTATGTAAACTTCAGGGAACCAAAGTGATGATTTGATACTTAGATATTACAGAATGATTATTGCAATAACATTTGTTAAGGGCTCCATTTCCTCACATAATTACCATTTCTTTTCTTTTTCTTCTTCTTCCTCTTCTTCTTCTTCTTCTTCTTCTTCTTCTTCTTCTTCTTCTTCTTCTTTTTGTGGTGAGAACAATTAAGATCTACTCTCTTAACAACTTTCAAGTATATTACACGGTGTTGTTGACTAATCGCTTGCTAGATCCCCAGAATTGGCCACTGAAAGTTTGTATCTTTGTATCTTTGACTAAGATTTCCTCCTTTCCCCCATCCTCCGCTCCTGGCAACCACCATTCCACTCTCATTCCTATAGTTTAGGTTTTTAGAGTCCACATATAAGTGATGTTATATAGTATTTGTCTCTCCCTGTCTGACTTATTTCACTTAGCCTAACGCCCTCAAGGTCCATCCATGCAAGGCAGCATTTCCTTCTTTCTCATGGTTGAACAATACTCTGTCCCGTATATTCTGTGTGTGTGTGTGTGTGCGCGCGCGCGCGTGTGCGTGTACACGCACACGACATCTCCTTAAGCATTCATGTGTAGATGGACACTTAGGTTGTTGCCATATCTTGCCTCTTAACTGATCTTTCTACCTCTAATCTGTTCTACTGTTTGGGTATCCTGTAATGTTCACCAGTTACATCTGTAGGCTGTAGTCATCTCACTGCTTTTCTCAGAAGCTGTCTCTAGTTGCACAACTGACCCCTGAATTAATCACAAAGTGCCGTAGCACTTTCAGGCCCCCACAGTTTACATCCACTTATTTTTATGGCTTTATTTCCCACCACTCCTCTTTACACAGCCAGTGTTTCAGCCAAGGACTTATGTGTTTTTTTTTTTCTCAATGGAGTCTTCCTCATTTGAGTGATATATGGATTCCAGGCATCTGGTCTTTCTGTTGAATAAGAAGCCTATGTTTCTATCCACCATAGAAACCCTTGCTTTCTGGGGTCATCCTCATTGACTTTCATGATTTCCAATTTTTATTTATTTTTTTAAATTATTTTATTTTTTAAACATTAATTTACCTTTGGGGGACAGAGAGAGACAGAGCACAAGTGGGGGAGGAGCAGAGAGAGAAGGAGACACGGAATCGGAAGCAGGCTCCAGGCTCAGAGCTGTCAGCACAGAGCCTGATGCAGGGCTCAAACCCACAAACTGTGAGATCATGACCTGAGCTGAAGTCGGGACACTCAACCACACAGGCGCCCCATGATTTCAAATTTTTAATTGGCTGTGAGAATGAACGATGTCATGTAGTGAATTGTTACAAGGCCCTAATTTGGTCTCCAAAGAAGAGTTGTTCTACTTAGAAGAGGAAATAAAAGGAAATTGTGTATTTTTCTAGACGGTGTGTTTCCTCTTTGCTTGTATACTGTTGGGTAGAGTATGCAGCCAGTCACAGCAAGGCAGTCAGTTCAGTGCCATTCTTTGCTGGAAAGCATGTACTAAAGAAATAAATTATTGCATTTTCCATAGGAAATGGGCTTGTCCTTTATAGTTAGTTCAGTTCTTTCCAAGTGTCGTTGACCAATTTCCTTGTATTACAGATATATTTTTGACTAGATTTACTAGGTACATGGCCTAAAAGCCAAATTGCTACCCTTTTATTCTTTTGAGTTGTTTCGTTTTGTTGTAAAGTTCTTTCACTTTTAAAAAGATGTCTTATAAATCTTGCAATACCATGTAAGAGGTCTGGAAAAAAATAAACTCTCTTATCTGGTGTGATTAGAATCAGCAGTTCCTAGGTTATTCAAGAGGTGACTAACCAAAAGTACATATGTAGAAGTAGGAGAGAAACTTGCTTCGGTCTTGTTTTGGTGACAGATGGACCATTGGCTAATCCAGTGAGTATATTAACTGAATTTTGATTAAGGGCACTTCTATTGTTTCCTTTATTCTCCTTTGTTCCCCCCACTCCCTGAGTTTGAATTAGATTTTGGGTCTGCTATTTTGATGAGTTAGTCTGGACGACTTCTTCTTCTTCTTCTTCTTCTTCTTCTTCCTCTTCTTCTTCTTCTTCTTCTTCTTCTTCTTCTTCGGCATGGAGGAGATGAGAGGTAAAGGAAGGAGAGGCAACTGGGACCAAAATTTTCACCTGGTCTTTAATACTTGGGAGCTCAGGATCTGGATTCAGATGGCTTGGGTTCAAATTTTGGCCCATCACTTGACTAATTGTGGAATCTTGAGCAAATTACATGACCTTTTAAAGATCTAGTTTCCTTATCTCTAAAAAGGGGGTAAGAGTGGCCCGTTTCTCACAGAGTTACTAGATACATACGTTTCTCATACATAGAGTTGTTGTAAGGATTAAAGACGATCATGCATGCAAAGGGCCTGATAAAAGACATGGCACATGTGAGTACTCAATTAATGTTAGATACTGTGATTAATTCTGTATATTTTCATGTAGATACCTCCAACAGTCTAGACCCTACTTACAGCTACCAATAGTTAACACACATAGAGTGAGGCGACAGTCATGTGTCCAACTAACCAAGGATCATTGGTGGTATCATGTCTTTAATGTATCCATGCGGATTTCGTCAAGCTTAAGAAATGCTTATAAAGAAAACTAAAGTTCATTTTTTATTATTTTTATTTATTTAGTTGTTTATTTTAATGTTTATTTTTGAGAGAGAGCGAGACAGGCAGACAGTGAGTGGGGGAGGGGCAAAGAGAGAAGGAGATACAGATTACGAAGCAGGCGCCAGGCTCCGAGCTGTCATCACAGAGCCCGACACGAGGCTTGAATTCATGAACCACAAGATCATGACCTGAGCCGAAGTCGGACACTCAACTAACTAAGCCACCTAGACGCCCCAAAAGTAATTTTTAAAAAGTGTTTATTCATTTTTGAGGGAGAGAGAGAGAGAGAGCACACGCTAGTACATGCAAGTGCACATGTGTGGGGGGGGCAGAAAGTGGGGGGACAGAGGATTCGAAGGAGGTTCCGTGCTGACAGCAGAGAGCCTGAGGTGGGGCTTGAACTCTCGGTCCTGGAGATAATGAGCTGAGCTGAGGTTGGATGCTTAACCAAAAGAGCCACCCAGGTGTCTCCATATAAAAGTACATTTTAAATCTATTTTCAATTAAGGGAGAGATTTTACATAGCAGCTTATAAATCTTTCTTCCAATTGTGGAGGTTTGGTGTCATGTGTTCAGTTCATCAGTTTGAAAGTATTGTTCTTTCTGTTTGTCTCCATACACACATGCAGAGATGTGCTGGTTTTCTTGGACCCTCCCATAGAATTCCATTAGTCAGTTCTTATGCCAGTTGAAACCAGGCATTTAATATTTGCCTTTCTCAGTTTTTGCCTATGAAGGGAGCTCATCACATAACAGGTTTAGTGGTGGGAAATATTCGAAAAAAATTTCAGAGAATGGACTAAAAGCTCAAGAAAATGTGAACCTCGTGGATGAAAGGCTCCATCCAGATGTTGCTTAGAGGAGCAACTAGTACTTCCAGAGGATGAAATAATAAAGAATAAAGCAATGGGAACAAAGGTGCTCGGAGGTGTTTTGTTTTCAGAATATCTTTATGAGAAAGGAAATTAATAACAGAAGGGAAGTATACCCCCCATTATGAATTAATGGTTTGTAAAGAGAAAAAAAATCCTCTGGAGATACTGAAATTGACCTGAAAATTGAACCAAGGACTAGTTGCTGAAGCTCAATTTTGAATGATCGGTAGGAAGTTAATAACAAACCCCAGCTGCTTCATGGGTTGCTCATTCTCTTTATTTGGTAATGGGGTGTGTGCAGTACATTTTAAACCTATGCATTTCTGGGGTCCCTGGGTGGCTCAGTCGGTCAAGTGTCAGATTCTTAATTTGGGCTCAGGTCATGATCTCATGGTTGTGAGACTGAGCCCCTTGGCAGGCTCTGCATTGAGCGTGGAGCCTGCTTAAGATTCTCTCTCTCTGCCCCTTTCTCTGCTCATGCACACTCTCTCTTTAAAGCAAAACATGCATAAACTAAAATAAAAAGACACATTTCTGTTCTGTCTCTTCTGAGGGAGTTGTCTTTTGTTAAAGAGTGTGTGATGCCCAGGAAGGTGATGTCATTTCAGCTGTCAGTCAAACGTGAGGATTTTAGATAGGCAATAAGGGGGTTTTTGTTCTTTCAAGTTTGAAGAAATCTAGAAACCTAAGTGATGATTTGAAGATCCAGAACAGGAAATTAGATCAGAATAAGACCCATTACAAACTAGACTGATTAAAACTCTTCGGATTTCTTCTAAAGGTCCCAAACATTAATGCATTGAGGAACCTGGGAATCTGATGTTGAAGTGCAAACATTAGGTTTTCATTTCCATTACTTTTTCCCTCCAGATGTTTGTTACTTTTTTTTTTAGCTTTTAGCCATTTGTAATTTAACACTTGCTTTGTTTAAACTGAAGTATAACTTTGATGTTTAGAAAGGAATATCCAATAATGTATATTGCAGATAATTGTAACTTTTTATGGGAGTCAGAGAGAAAGAAATGACTTTGATATAGCATCAAGAAATGCTAATGGAGTGTGTGGAGGCAAAACCATTTTCCCTTAGAAAGTTGCAGTTATAACATGTGTTACAAAATGGAGATGTTCCCTGTAAAGCACATGGTTCTTTGATATGTGTTCAGTAACTTAAATATTAATCTTCCAATGCATATGATGTGTTTAAAATTGATTAGCAGTGTTTTCTGAAATGATCCCCTTTCCAATATTTTCTGATACACATGGAATACTTTGCAAACCCTCATGAAACCCTGTGGGGGAGAAGTGGCTTCACTTTATTATTATCATTGTTTAACTTTATTTGGTTTTTTAATTGCTGGCTGCCAAACTTCCTAACATAACTATTTAAAATGGCAAGGTTAAATATGAAAATACTAAGAAATAAATCATACTCTGAAGGCAAGAATCAGATTTGCTCCTTAATAGTTTGATTCAAGATTAATCTCCTTTTTTATTTGTTGGAATATTGACATGCTATTCTTAATTATTCTGCTAAATGAATCCTTAAAAGAGAGGCCGATAACTCGCCCTGTTTTGTCATCCAGTTCTCTTTGGCGTGGCCCGCTGCTTACCAGATCCTGACTGTTTAGAACTATACAGCCACTGACCTCAGGGTTTGCCACGGAGGGACAGCTGATACAATACTGCGGTAACCATGGGGCCTTAACAAACTACAATCAAGGAAGGCCATAGTTTTGTCCCATTTGTGAGTAAGTGGCAAATTATAGACAGGAGCTAGTTCAGATAAATGTTCTATTTCTCTGCACAAAAGAATGAGCTCAAGAAAATCCCAAGACAATTCTACTCTTACTAAACGTCAGGTAGCGTGGCATTCAATATGATATGAAATGATAGGATAGTAAATGTATTTAAGACTTTATCTGAACTGCCATACACATTGTTACCTGTGCTTACCCCAAATTGAGTATTTATGGATGACAGTAAATTTTTCTAAAATGTTAGAAATTCTCGTGATGTATATAAATAAATGAATATGGCACATCTACCTATCTCTCCACACACACATTTTTTTTTTACTAGGCAACATAGGTAAAACAACTCCATATTTCAAGAGAATATTTGTCCTTTTTTTATTTAAAAAAAGTTTTTTAAATTTTTTACTTATTTTTGAGAGACAGAGACAGAGTGTGAGTGGGGGAGGGGCAGAGAGCAAGGGAGACACAGAATCCGAAGCAGGCTCCAGGTTCTGAGCTGTCAGTACGCAGCCCGACAAGGGGCTTGAACTCACCACTGAGAGATCACGACCTGAGCCCAAGTCTGGCCCTTAACCGACTGAGCTACCCAGGCGCCCTTGTTCTGTTTTAAAGGGTGGAATCTGTTTTAACTTTAAGATTTTGTTTTTAATCCAGGGATTCCTTATTCTAAACTCTTCAATATTTGACACAAACATTTAACCATTTTTGGCAAAATTTCAATCTGATGGGACTTCGTCAAGCCTACTGTCGCTACTTTGGAAATAAGGGCTTCTGTGTTTTAATGAGCCGAATACCTTTGGGCAGGTAGCTTAATCTACCCATGCTTTTTCTCGTGTTTAAGTACCTCACAGGAACATTCTACCTGTAACTAATGGCTTTCAAGCATGTAGGGCTGTATTGAGACAACCTGCTCAGTTACCCAGGGACTGATTATTGAGTTTGTAGATGATCCAGCCTGACGTCCCCTTCTTTGCTTTGTTTTCCCTGCTGCCTGCCCTTTGGCCATTTCCCTACTCATTAGCACCTCTGCCAGATGGGGGGCAGGGCCAGGAACAGGGGTCAACTCTGGTAAAAGACTTGGTGGGAAAGAGGCGGGGAGTAGTGGTTGACCTAAGGTTTTCAGCTCAACTGTCAATTTGACCGATCCAGGCTACGCCATTCTCCATCCTCAGTGGTAATCCAATGCAGCAGTGACAGTGACATTTATTTTTTTCACTCATTATTTATTCATGTTATAATATATGAGATTTTAGACATAAGATGTCTTTTTAAGGATGCTGTGGGAAACAAAAGTCTCTTTTTCTATTTCCTCAGTATTGACGAGTGGCTGAAAGCAGGCTTGGGTTAGCAGGCCTTTGCCCCCTATTCAAATCCAGAAAAACAGCGTTAAATCTACTCTAACATTAGACTCAGGCTGTCTAATGACAGTTCTTTAAGTTCAGGTAAAGAGAGATTGCTTTATGATTCTCAGAGAGTCCTGTTTGGGTGTGAATAGTTCACAGAGCCAAGCCTAGATGTTATGACCAAGCGAAGCCTTGCTGTGGTCTCGGTGCATTAAGTCGGAAAACACGCTTTGAGTGTCTCTTTGAACCTGGTAACGTGCAGAAGGCCAAGCATGTAAGATGGACGACACAGACATGCAAGAAACTGCTCGGACACTGTTTTCTTCACTTGTTTGTTCGAGTCTCTCTTGTGTGGCGGGACCATTTGACCCGTAGAGTTCCAGTGCAAGACCCTTTGATGTTGTAATTTTCCCTTTGTCTAAACAGTTTAGGAGAGTCTTCTGACAGTTTTGTGGATAGAACCCTGTGGTAGGTCCTGGGGAGACTGAGGGCAACAATGCGGATGGGGGCTACCTTTGGGGCACTTAGAGTCTGGGGAACCAAACAGGAAGATCGGATGCTGGCCCATTAAATTAGAACCCTGTGCTTTGGGTGCTGTGAAGCTAAATTATATTCCAGTTTTCAAGTGTTTGGAGCTCTTTAGAATTTAAAAGTCCTTCCATAGAAATGATTGTGTTGCTCTCCAATCCCAGCAGCAGTCTATAGCATTATTTGAATGTAGCTGTATATTGTTCTAGAGGGCCTGAGGTTACATTTTCTCTTTATCGCCACAGCAGATATCCAGGCTAATCTCAAATGTATACATACATATTTGATTCCTCAAAATAGTCCGTCATTTTATCTCATTAATATAGGTTTAAAAAGGTAGGTATTAAATTGTCAGATATAGGCTCTAAGGAGGAAGGGAAATGGAACCAGAAAGATCGGGATAGTTCTCTCGAGCCGCTGCTTCAATATACATTGCTCTAATTTTTTCTCTTTGTTCATGCTGATAATTTATGTTTACCAGATAACTTTAAAGTCGCTTGGTGGCAAAACGATTAATTGTATACTCAGGTTTCTGGGTCCGGCTACCCTTTGTGTTTAAAAATGAGCTCTTGAAAGTAGAGAGCTTATTATATGTATCCTTTTACCCTTAGCACATAGGACCTGGGAGGAAATTCCACAAAGTGATTAAGAGCTCAGACTGCCTGCGTTCAGTTATCAGCTTATGGAGGCAAGTTGCTCATTGTCACCAGCTCCAGTCGACTTGTGCGTAAAATAAAGGGTCATGATAGTTTTCATCTCATAGGATGATTTTGTAGGAATTAAGTGAGAAGCCGTGAAAAAACTTGATTCAACCCTTGCAGGCACCCCCATCGATCACCGATCACCATTGTTGACATTAGTAATGTCAGGCCTATGGCAGGACTTCGTAAATGTTTGCTCAATAGAATGACAGTCTTTCCTATGGTGTCTAAAGCATAGTCTTTGCATTTTTGATTTCCAGTAAGAACGTGGATTTGAATCGCTTCTTTGGCTTTTTTTTTTTTTTTAATCTGATGGTTTGTATTTTTGAAGAGGCTACCAAGGGGTTAAAAATACAAACCAGAGGCATCAGAGCAGTGTTTGTAATAATTTCAAATTCCAGCTTATGCCCTTCCCCTGAAGAAGTAAGCTGCGAGCCGCTATCACCCAGGCCCGATACAGACTCTGGATGCCTTGCCCTATATTAATGTTTCCATTCCCTCACTCCTGGAAATAGCGTTGTGCTTTCCAAAATAGACTCTAGCGCTGCACCTTCAAAGAATTTTCGTCACAGCTTTGGATCATCAGAAAAACAGAAGAAAGCTTGGTTGGCAAAACCTCACAGGGTAATTTCTCAGGTAGTTTCTAATTTTTTTTCTATAAAAACCTCTTTTAATTGCTCGCTTCCCATTTCCTTTGCCACCTAATTTTTGGTGTTAACATGAAAATAAGCAAAAGGGGAAAATCGGGTTAATAACTATGTGTCTCTTTGATTTCTTTGGGGGGGGCATTTTGAAGCACAAAGCAGTGGGGTTTACCATTAAGGGTTCATTGGGGGAGGGGAGAAATCTAACACCCCAGGTTTTACATCACTAAAGGGGTAAGGACTTCACAGTCGGAATAACAAAGGTAGCAATGTCACATAACTTAGAAGTTTAAGCATTAACATTACCAATAAAGGAAGTGCAGGTCTGCCAAGTTTCCAGACGATCCAAATATTTTCGGTCTTGAGGGAGCACCCTATTACGGGAACCACCAAAGCCCAGGGAGGTGAGAGAATTACCCTATGTGGAGAAACAGGGAATCATAAGATTATAGCTGATACTGTCCTATAAAGTACCGTTTATTTCACAGTCTTTTATCATTCACTGTTCCAAAGGATTCTGATGTCAGAGAAGACATAGACCAGTATGTGTCAGAAGCTGACCCTAGCGTATATAGTTTCCTTATTATAGAATCTGCCCCTACATTTTCTTTCCTGCCATAATTCTCTCCAATGGCCCAACTTTAATGTTCTTTAAATTCCCTAAATGGGAATTGATGAAGCATCGCTATCAGCTGATAGATCTGGCATGGAGTTGGATGGTATGAAGTTGACCATCTTTGTGGTCCCTCCAACACCCCCCTCCACCCACTCCCCAACTCTCCCACACCCCTGCCTGTTCTCTGGAGACCCTACATTCCATGAGTAGTACTGTTCCTGACGCTGGGTATGCGACTTGACTTAGGAGTTCATTGGAAGGAATGGAAAGGCAATGTGTGACAATACTGTCCGTCCTATAACATTTTCATTCTCCTATGCTCTTATTAAATTTTAAATTTCTTGTTTAGGAGTCAGCCAAGTTTGATTTTACATTCTTTATTTCCCTCTTATCTTTGGACCATCTATTTCCTATATGTGTTGGATAAAAATGAACTCATTCCCAGCCCCAATTCACCCCCTTGGAATTCCTTTCATAGCAATGGGATAGAGTTTAATGGTGTTCTGTTTGGATTTGCCATGTACGGCGTGCTCATTTCCAGGCTATCGAACCAGGGCGATGGTGTGTCCTGGTTTTTTTATTACTAAGGCTCTTCTGCCGGGGGTGGTCTCTTTTTTTGTGGGTAATAAAATCTATCCATGAATCAGTTAGGCTTAGGATTTTGTGTGTTGTTTTACATCCTGTTTAGATGGTTGATGAGGTACACAGAAACCATTTAAACTCTGTAATTTTCTGAACAATAAAATGGTAACTTAGTCTAACACATAGTCTTAATCCGCTTGGCTGTTAAATCACTCATCTCAGTGGACATCAACTGGGATCCTGTTCAACTGTTAGCACCTATGGGAACAAGACTGCTCTATTATGTAACCTGCACTGTGGAAACCCTTAGAATGTTCCTCAGTATTCACAGGGAACGAATTCATGCCATATTGACTAGTACCACATTGTTTCCTCTTACAGTAAAGCAAGTGAGGCTTCTATGTTCATTATGTACATTATGGGATTAATAGGATGTTCGTTGAACCTAGAGTGTGTAGTTAGAGAGCGCTTGGCCATACCTGATCTCAGCGTGAAGAATTCCCTTGTGACTGGATTTGTTTTCTCTTTTTTGTTTTCTTGCCAAAAAAAGAGTCTTCTGCCCAGGGTTATTATAATGTGGAATGTATTCATCATTGCTGTCTCCTTTTCTTTTAAGTAATTCTGTTAAAAAAAATTTAGGTCCCCCACCCCCCATTTGAGTACTGGATATTTTCTCTCCTTAAGGCAAAAAAACTTAAAATTTATTTGAAAATTTAGATGCCTTATTTTGAGGTTTTATCTTCTTGTAAAATTTTTGAGACTGAGAAAACGTTTCTATTTAGTTTGCTTACAACCTCAAAGCTGTCTTTGGTAGAAAAATCTCTTTATATATGAGAAAAAGCTGTCTAGAAAGATTTCATGAGTACCCTCGGTGACGCGGTGCAAGTTTAAACACCCTGCCTGTGACAAGAGGGTCTTTCTTACATTCAACCTAGATTTCTCCTTATACGGTTTTCAGTCCATTTCCTCTTGTGTTGTTCTTAGCAGTGACAGAGAACATCTGGTATGTCCTTCTTCAGAATAACTCTTCCTACTCGGGCTAGTGTAAAGTGCACACACTTTTGGGTGATAGCGGATCTGGGTTTGAGTCTGAGCCTCAGCACTGACCAGCCTGAAGCCAACGTTGCTTCTCTCTGAGTCTAAATGTCTCCTCGTGTAAAACACAGCTGAGAATCCCTCCTTTTCTCTGTTAGCCAGCATGTCTAGTTCCTAGTAGATGGTTGGCAAAAGGTGATAGCAGTAAATCTAATTGGCAATTAAAATTTAATACTTTCTAATAGGGTGAATGAAATTGCTTCTTGTTTATATAACTTCTAATACTTAGGTCGCCATCTTCCGCCTCACCCTTGTCCCACATAGTAATTATGAGGCATTTGCTCTTGTTCTGTTTCCATTTTCATCTGCTCCTACAGTTGGAAGGCTAAACCGGATAACTTTCAGATGTATAATGACACACATTAAAAGCGTTCCAACGTTAAATGATTGAGTTTGTGTGCAGAGAGAATGAGTCAATGAGCAGCATTGGGTGAGGTTAAGAGGGAGGCCAGGTGATCAAAGGTGTGAATGAAGGGGTGAAGGGACCCAGGAGAAGCGGATGAGCAGGAAAGATGTCCCAAGATGATGGACATTAAAGGAGAGGGTTATAGACCCGTGTCTCCTAAGAGAGTCACTGCCAAGTTCAGAACAGAAGAATGGCATACTCAAAACATATCTTAATGAGAAGGGAACTTTGGGACCCTGGCGATTGCTTACAGTGGAAGTGGCCTTGGAGGTAGTGGTGATCCCAGGTGGTAGAGCACACTCTGCTTCTGCAGAGATAGAATCTAGGGGGGAGGGGTGGTCTGGCAGACCAGCCAGCGGGGAGCTGAGGATGCGGTGTTGGAGGAGCCGGTCGGTAGGAAAGCCAAGTGCCTCAGCTGTGAGGGCCCAAGACACGAAGACTGTCTAAGAGTGCTCTACTCGTGGGAAAGAAAGAGTGGACATAATCATATTTAAATGAATATTTATCTGTGTTGTCTTTTTTTTAAAAAAATCGATTGAATATACAGTTAGCCTTTGTAGAAGCAAGAAGCTTCCCCCCATATTTGTATCATACTAATTTCTCATTTTGTGACCTCAATTCATTTGGTTTGGTTTTGTATTTAATTATGGTGCTGAAAGTCCTCAAGCTTGGGTAGTAGAGAGTGGATTTTTGTGAAACACCCCTGTTGATTATGTTGCTTGTTTCTATATTCCGGTAAAACCGGCCGCAGGGCTCCAGCTGTCCACTTGGGATTTGTAGATGCTGCTTTCCTGGGGCCCTTTTCTCCATGGCTGTCTGTGACCTTAGCCATTGAATCATGTAATCGTTTTTGGCCTCCTAAGTCAGTGATTCTGAGTGGGCAGAGTGGTAGTGTGATGTCATGTCTGGGGCATGAGCCTGTACCCTCACCGCACATGGGTCCCCACCCTTCCTGGTCTAGGCAGCTCAATACACAGTGCTTGGCACATAGTGAGCGCTCAATAAATTTAGTTGCTTTTCCTGTCTCTCTCTGGACCTCAGAGACGAATATCCAAATTTGAGAACACCACCATGGTGTTAGGTTCCCCAAGTAAAATCCATAGTGAAAGCAGAGACAGATGTGTGGGAATGCACTTCCAGACTCCAGTTAATCTACAAAAGATGATTATGCTGGGTTTTACGGCTAGGCTTCCCATGCTCATAAATCATAATAAAATCTCTTACAGGATTAATGACTTTTAACTGAATGCAAAATTGATAAACTATGTGTGATATTGCGACATTTGAAAGTATTCAGTATGAAAAATAGCTGATGGGGGGTACATATTTAGAGATACTTTGTGTTCTACACCAACATTGTTTGGATTTTATTGACCTCTCTCCTTCCCTGCTAAAAAAGATCAGAAGGAAGGACCTTCACATTGTTTCCAAATTCCTAGATAGGAAAAACATCAAACTAGAAAGGGAACTTTTGATAACCTTACACATTTGTATTTTTTTTAATAGAAAGCTTCTTTCTTGTCCTTTCTCTGGGAGAGAGAAAAAATTAGACTCCCTTACTTTCTCCCTTTCTCCTCTACTCCAAATTCCAGCAAGTGAATCTTTCTTTTTAATCCAGATCATTGTAAATTCGTCTGCAGTAGTAGAAATTATACAGAACGATCCCTTGTAATACTTCGCCCGTTTTCCCCTCCACGGTGGTGTTTTGTAAAACTATAGTACAGAATCCCAACCAGGATCATGCATTCACATGTTTCTTTTTATGTGGCCTCACGTGTGTGTGTGTGTGTGTGTGTGTGTGTGTGTATTAAGTTCTGTGCAATTTTACCACCTGTAGAGATTCACCCATGACTGCCAGAGGTATTCTCTTCTAAGACTGTAGGCTTCTTGAGAGTTTTCGGCACATCTTGCGATGACAGACATGAAGTGTCTTGTCTTCTAAGTATGCAAAAGCTGTGTGGCTGCAGGAAGGCAGGGAGTGGAAGTCTGGCCTAGGGTTCCTGTCTGTGGCTCATCAGTTACTCTTTCACATTCCCTCATTAGAAATGGACGGCTGGCCCAGCCAAAATCATAGGTGGGCTTGGCACACAGCTAACTATTTGCCTGGAGTAACTTATACTTTTGTGTTATGTTAAGAATTCTGCCAATTTCAGAGGCCAGGAAGCAAAGAGTTGGCCTGATGGTGTAACACACCTGCTTTTCCCAAGGCCACGTACAACAACGGGCTGATTTGAGTACGTGTTTGCCCTCCTGGGATATATTGAAACAAGTCTCCAAAGTCCTGAAGTTGTGGATACATACTTTTCTCCCTCTAGAAAGCCGTTTCACACAGATTTCGAATGTCCATGAGAACAGATATTCACTGGGGAAATGTACTGTTAATTGCACTTTGGCTCTCTGGCCCGGTCTCTAGGATGGACTGCCATCGAGTCCTGCTATCTGGATGCCTGTAGGAATATCCACCTTTGAGAATGCCACAATGCCAATAGATTCCCCAATTAAAAACATTCGCAAATATCTGTCATACATGCACATGCAAACACACACACACACACACACATACACACACTAAAATTATACTGGAGTGCAAACACTGGCACATGGCCAAGCTGCCTCACCAGCTAAGTATCTCAATCTTGTACTCCAGTCTAAGGAGAAAAAAAAAAAACAGATTTGCAGATAGTTCAAACTGTGACTATTAGACTTTGAGGATGAAAAAAATCCATCACGTTCAACTCGTCCCTCCGGGAATCTGAGTGTCTGATTAGATGACCGGCGTTTAGGATGATGGTATTTAGGCATAATAACCAGTGAACAACAAGCTGTAAGTGTGATCAAGTTTAGTATATTTGGTACTGTTCTGTCAAGTCCTAAATCCCAATTAGCATATAAAGCACTTCTCTTCCTCTTTGGTCTGATACTTCTGTTACTTGGGACTAAAACTTTAAAAAACTTCGTGATTGACAAGTGACATTCTTTATTTTTGTTGGTAACAGTTATTTAAATCAAAGCATACTTTAAATCAACCAGAGACATTTTGAGAATCTTGGAAGTTCAGAAACAACTATATATTAAGCGGAAAAAATATTAAAAAGTCTCAGGACAGTCTGCTCTTACTTCCATAACAAACTTCTTTGGGCCTTAACTTGATCCAAATAAATGTGCTCGAACCACTGGTGTGGCCGTGGAAGTGGCACATGAGAGCCTACAGTCTTGTTCCCTGTGCCCTGTTGTCTGTCACTGAGGCCTTGTCTAAACTATGCCAAAAGAGTGATTTTTTTTGTCGATACGAAAATGTTGGTCTACTTCGTGCTTGATCTGCCCAAGAGTTAGTTTAGAGAGTTATGTAGTTGAATTCTCTCATATTCTGCAGGTGACAAAATGAAAGTCGAGAGCAATGAAATGTCCAGTTCAAGGTCACATAACCTCATCAGCTAGGACAAGGACCAGGTTTCCTGACTCCCAGTCCCTTGCTTTTCCACTATAGGGAGCAGTTTCCTGTCACCCCACCAGTCTTTCTCCATTTTTCCACTTGTAGAATTGACAGTTCTTCTGATGAACCTCTTCCTTCACATCCTGTAAGGGCTTCCCAGGGCTGCTGTAACAAACTACCCCGAGCCTAGGTGCCTTAACACAACAGAAATTTATTCTCTAACAGTTCTGGAAACTGAAAGCCTGAAATCAAGGTGTTGGTCGAGACTTGCTGTCTCTGGGGGCTCCGAGGAGAAGCTGTTCCCTGCCTTTCCCTCGGCTTCTGGTGTTGCTGGTAGTTCTTGACGTTCCTTGGCTTTGAATGCGCCACTCCCGACTCTACCTCTGTTGTCAGACGATGTCTTCCTGTGTGTCTGTATCTCTCCTCTTATGTGTGTGTGTGTTTGTTTTTTAATGTTTTATTTATTTTTGAGAGAGCACGAGCAGGGGAGGAGCAGAGAGAGAAGGGGACAGAAGATCTGAAGCGGGCTCTGTGCTGATAGCAACAAGCCCGATGTGGGGCTTAAACTCACAAATCATGAGATCATGCCCTGAGCTGAAGTCAGACGCCCAACTGACTGAGCCACCCAGGTGCCTCTGTATCTCTCCTCTTTTTTCAAAAGGACTCCCATCCTATTTCATTAGGGCCTGTCCTAATGACCTTATCTTAACTTGATTACATCTGCAAAGACCCTATTTCCAAATAAGGCCATAGACACACAGGGGGTTAGGGCATCAACAGTTTGGGGGGAAGGGACACAATTTACCCCATGGCAGCTCTCTTTCACTCCAAAACGATTTCTGGAACCAGGCAGGTATTTGTAACACACTATGAGAACCTGCAAAGAATTTCCTTACATGGAAGACATCGTATCCAACATCGGTAGTTTGTAACAAGAACACGCTAAAAAGATTTATAGACTGTTTTGGGTGTGATTTTTGGTCTAATCCTCTGCTTTGAAACCATTTGTTGGGCTCTATTTATTTAAAGGAGAGAATGAATAGACCTGAAAACACCTAATTTTCATTTTCATCTTAGCTTGGAAACCAGTAGTTTGGTGTTTTTGTTTTTGTTTTGTTTTTTTTTTGAAGATTGAAAACTGCATCACAGAGCACCAACACTACATTTATCATTGTGATCTTCAGTTATTAGATGCTTGTTTGTGTGCTAAGCCTCTAGCCAAGATAAAAAAAAAAAAAAACTTAAAAAAATTGTTGTGTAATGAAGTCTAGAACAAATGTTTGCTATATAATATTTAATGGTATGGGTACAGTTTTTAAGTAAAACCTAGAAAGAAAGAAAGAAATCCTATTCTTAACTGTATGCATTCCCCTAAATCTCACTAGTTGAATGTAATAATTTGCATTTATAAACAAACTTCTTGACATCATTTCCTTTGATCAGCTTAGGAGGAAATGCCTGTATAACCTTAATTTATGCCTTTTTAAAAAATATTTTTTAACCAAGTAAAGGGAATGGATGCCATGTCTTTTATTAGCTTTTATGTATGTGATTCCAAATATCACTTTAAAGTAAGGTCTTTTATATGGGGATGAGCACTGAGTGTTATGTGGAAACTAATTTGACAATAAACTATTTGTAAAAAAAAAAATAAATAAATAAAGTAAGGTCTTTTAGCCTCAAATATACTTCTTCCCATAAGGCTAGTCCCCATTTCCTATAATCTTACAGGCCTAGGAGAACAATATTTTCCCTTCTGCCGTTTTGATAATTACGTCCTCTGTGCTCAGGCCTATTAACTAACATGAATACCATAGTCTTGCAAAAAACCCTCACATTTCCATATACTGGAACTGTGAGAATTTTCTGTAATGGTGCTTTGGCAATAATGATGGAGGGTGCAGGTATTTCCTGAGGATTAATGACCAGCTGGGAGGAACCGGTGGCCCTTGGCTCTGCCTCCCAGCCAGCCATTAATTCCAAGGAAATGTCTTTTGCTAAGGTCGTTATTGCTATTACAAGCCTAAAATGGAAAAACGTAATAGGCATATGAGTTATTTTTATGGGTTGATGCAGTTTGCAATGGTATGTACTAATTTGAGAAAATAAACGTGTATACATACAATAGTGAGGCAGAGTGTTTGAACCATCCCTCAGTATTCCATATGTTTTATGACTGACTTTATAGTTCTCTACCTTTACCATGTAGAGAAAAATGAAAGAAAATCTGATTTGGGAATTCTTATACTGGTTCAAGGTTTCAAACTCTTGTATTCAGTGATGTCTTTGGAAACACCAGTTTCTGTTATCAACTTCAAATAATATTCAAGTTTAATAATGTGTGTTGTGGAATGAAAAGAAGAATTTATTTTCCATTTTTGTGATACTACTTTTTCTGTTAGAATAAAAGACTGCAAGAATATTTTTAAAAAAAATTTTTAATGTTTTTTATTTATTTCTGAGAAAGACAGCATGAGCAGGGGAGGGTCAGAGAGAGAGGGAGACACAGAATCTGAAATAGGCTCCAAGGCTCTGAGCTAGCTGTCAGCACAGAGCCTGACACGGGGCTCGAAGCCGTGAACTGTGAGACCGTGACCTGAGCCAAAGTCGGACTCTTAACCGACTGGGCCACCCAGGTGCTCCTGCAAGAATATCTTTTAACCCTATAATAATTTTGCTGCTCTTCTTTAGTTTTGCTGTCACTTGTTTAACAGGAAGCTTTACATTTATACTTTTCCACACAATCCATGAGCAATACACAGCTTCATTATTCAACATTTCACAGGGGGTATGTATATTAAATATTGCAATAATGGGAAACCTTTTGACACAAAACACACATGTACACAAAACTCCCAGAAATGAAGCCAAAGTGTCAAAATGTTGTCCATCATGCTTCCTTCTGATTCTTTAAAAAAGAAAATCCTAGAGGCGCCTGGGAGGCTCAGTCTGTTGAGCATCTGACTTTGGTTCAGATCATGATCTCGCGGTCTGTGAGTTCAAGCTCTGCGTCGGGCTCTGTGCTATCAGCTCAGAACCTGGAGCTTGCTTCAAATTCTGTGTCTCCCTCACTCTCTGCCCCTCCCCCACTCACACTCTGTCTCTCTCTGGCTTTCAAAAATGAATAAACGTTTAAGAAAAATTTTTTTAAAAGAAAGTCCTTTTGCATTTCTGCTTCCAATCTTAATCAACCAGCCCATTCCATTATTTTTATCTAAATTATTAACAAAGTTAATCAAAAAACATTCTTATAAGTCATAAAAGGGAAACTTTGAGAATCTTGGAATATTACCATCTTTGACCTTGTGGAGAGAATGGGCTGTATCATGATGCCCGTGGGCCCTTTTTATCTATAATACCAGGTAGTGACTCAATGTTTATCAGGTTGCAGACAGAGGCCATTGGTTGGTAGAGGATTTGAAAAATTGCAGGACACAGATCTCTACTTAAAGGAATCAAGCTAAGTAATCTTGTCCCATTTGGCCCTCAAATTCTTATCTCACTTGTTTCCCTCTTCATCAAATTCACTGATAGCCTCCAGGTAGGCATTCACGTTGGTGAACTCATTTGCGGTCACATTTCTTGAGCCTGCTTTGCAAAGGTCTTCAAGTGCCCCCAGCCTGCTCCTCCATTCCCTCTTCTTGGTGTTTGACATCCATGAAAAGCTTAGATGCTGCTTTGCCTCTCAGACCCACTCTTCTGCTTTCTTTCCCTATTGTTGAAAGTGTTAGGATTCTCCCAGTTCTTCTAGAGCAGCCATCCAATAGAACTTTCTGTGATGATGGAAATGTTCTGCATTTGTGCCATCCAGTATGGTAGCCATGAGCCTCATGCAGCTGCTTGAACGCTTGAAGTGTGGCTGGTGCATGAGGAACTGAATATTTGGCTTTATTTCACCTTAATGAATTTGAATTTAATTGGCTGCCTGTGACTAATGGCTACTGTATTGGACATCACAGCCACCGTTGGATCCATGATGTCTCTGCCTTCCCTCCATACCTATCCCATTTACCTTTATCATACTTTGTAACGATTCCATTCTAATTCCTATTTGCCCCTAGAAAACACCTTAATGCCCTTCAACTCAAATCTTGCCGTATTCTGCCTTTGGTCTCTTGCCTTTTAGGACAAAAATCAAATGGTTATGACATGCAAGCCACTGTGCTTGGACCTGGAGGATGTTCAGAGATAAAAAAAAAAAAAATTAAAAAAAAAACCCATTCGCTACCCTCAAAGAGCTTACAGAATAGAAAGAACCAGGGTTTTCTGTGTGATAGTGAGCAGAGGACTCATGGGTCAGCAATAGCCCTGACCGAGTCCAATGTGGATTTTCCTGAGTTGGTCTTTGAGATGGGAGATATTGCAAAAACATATCTGATTTTATTTCTAGAGGGGTTGACTTTCAAACCATTGCTTTTAAGTTTATTTTTGGGAGAGAGAGAGAGAGAGAGCGAGAACACATGCATGCACACCCAAGCTGGGGAGGGGTGGGGCAGAGAGAGAATCCTAAGTGGGCTCCACCCTCCGCATAGAGCCCAACTGGGGCTAGATCCCATGACTCCAGGAGCGTGACCTGAGCCGAAATCGAGAGTCGGATGCTTCACCAGCTGAGCCACTGAGGTGCCCCAACTTTCAAATCATTTTTAAATAAGGTGCTTCATATAGTACAAAATTATTATCTCTTAAAATGCCACACTGGTGCCCCATAATTAAGATGATCATGTGTCATGTTTTTTTTTCAGAACAGTCCCAGTTTCTGCCTGTGTTTCAGCGTAATTGCCAACAGCACCCTCTTTCGCTCCTCAGAGCGCCCCATTTGGGAAGAGTAAATGCTATGATTACCCACCCTACGTTCGGCCTTAAGCTCCCACATGCACACCTTGTACTTACCCTAATCTTGTTAAATTTGTGTTCCTTGGCCACTTCCAGATTATTCTTTCAGGTCATTTCTCTATCAGGTCATTCTTCTGTTCACAAACTGCCAGTGGCTCCTCATTAATGACTCAATTTATACACTTTCCAGGTCACAGACATAAGACTGAGAGGCTGTTTACCATTTTCTTCATATGCATGTAGCCAAGCAGGTGAAGTTCCTACTACAGCAACAGGACATCTTCCCACCTTGACTTTTCCCTGGAATTTCCTTCTCCCACGCTCAACTACATAAAATCTTCTTTAACTTTCAAAGTCCAGTTTTGACACCAATTCTTTTTGTGAGGTAGTTCCCAACTCCCTTAGTCAGATGCGGGCTGTCTGACCCTTGGAATGTGAACACATTCTATTAATGCCTTACTTATAGCATTTTCATCATCTCTTGTACTGACAGTTGTTGAGCATTTTTTATCTTTGTTTAGCAGTTTTGTAAACTCTTTGAGAAGAGATACCTACATGTTTTGCATTTTCTTCAAAACTGAGGACAGTTGTAGACAGTAGTTGCTTAATACACATTTGTTGAATGAAGGGAAAAAAGGATATGGTTAGGTTCCTTAGGTCATTCCCACAAGATGATTTCTGAAACCTGTGTAATGGCAAGCTTTTTTTTTTTAAGTATTTGCACAGAATTATGTCATTAATTACTGTACCCTGAAGAATTACTATTGCTGCTAATCTCTTGGATCCAATACTTGGAGACATAAATATAAGTGACATTAGCACTGCTACTGCGTTCAGTGAGATTACAAAATACAAAGTACACTTCGAAGTAGAGGCTGGAAAAATAACTTCAAAGATAGCCAGTGTGGAAAGTCTTGCCAGGATTACTTCAGGGACGGGGCGCCTGGCTAGCTCAGTCTGTACAGCACACGACTCTTGATCTTGGGGTTGTAAGTTTAAGCCCCACAGTGGGTGGAGAGGTTACCTAAAAATAAAAGTAAAATCCTTGTAAAAAAAAAAAGAGGGAGGGTTACTTCAGGGACACAGTCTAAGGGGAAGCTGCCAAGCTGGTATTGACAACATGGTGGCACGTTCTTTCCAGAATTGGAAAAAGTTGTATCTATTTTGGGGAGTTTTCCTCCAAATAAAAACCAGAAAAACAATGTCTTTGTGATTGATTTTTTTAAAAAGATCATTTAGAGAAGCAGCCCTTGCTGATTGGGATGGACAAAATAGAGTTCTTTGTGGCAAAACTTGCATGTGAATGTTATTTTCTTATTTCTAAATCACCTTTTAATATATGTTGGTCACGACAGAAGACTGAGTTCAGAAAAAAAATTTGTTTTCTTTTTCTAAATAGGGGCATTGGTGGTTTCATCTCTTTTCAGGTTATGTCAACTTTTCTTAAATTGGTAAAAACCTAGATACTTTATGTGTTAATTTAAATACTGTGTATGTCTGTGGTAAACGAAATGATAAACTTTTTTTTTAATGTTTTTATTTATTTCTAGGAGAGAGAGAGGGAGACAGCGTGAGCAGGGGAGGGTTAGAGAGAGAGGGAGTCACAGACTGAAACAGGCTTCAGGCTCTGAGCTGGCAGTCAGCACAGAGCCCGACGCGGGACCCGAACCCACGAACCGCGAGATCATGACCTAAGCGAAAGTCGGACGCTTAACCGACTAAGCCACCCAGGCGCCCCCGAAATGATAAACTCTTAAGAGTAAAGTCAGTAAAGGAATATTGCAACTATTTTCTGCATGGACTAGACATTATATTTTGTTGAAAAAATTGATTTTTGTATGGACAAAAAAATTGATTTACTAATCCCACAGTATGACCTTAGCATTTAAAGGCTGATAACAGGGGCACCTGGGTGGCTCAGTCGGTTAAGCTTCTGACTTTGGCTCAGGTCATGATCTCACGGTTTGTGGGTTCGAGCCCTGTGTCGGGCTCTATGCTGATGGACAGCTCAGAGCCTGGAGCCTGTTTCGGATTCTGTGCCTCCCTCTCTCTCTGACCCTCCCCTACTCACGCTCTCTCTCTCTCTCTCTCTCTCTCAGAAATAAATTTAAAAAAAACATTAAAAAAAATAAAGGCTGGTAACAAAAGAATAAGCATTGGATATGTTTACTTTTTCTCAGAATCTTGTAACAAACTTATCAACACACACACACCTACACACAACACAACCTCAAACAACAGAAAATGACCCTTTCCTACCTACTTCTCTCCCTCTTTACCACCACAACTACTAACAGGCATAAATATTTTAAGTAGTTTTACATTTCTGTATTACACAGGAATGCAGGAAAAACTCAATGTCTCTGCAAGTAGATTTACAATCCTGTTTTTGAACAATTAACCTGTTTGGTGGTACAAAATGGAAGCCAGTTGTTAAAAGTCTCTTGTCCTCCAAGCATTTACAAAGTGGGGCGCGTCCAGAGCTGCAGGCCCGCCCCCACTGAGAGAAAACCCCAGGACGGAGAAGAAGGGGTGGAGAGCTCCAAGTGGAGTTGAAGGACTCACATCTTTGTGCCCGTGTGCAGCTCAGGAGAGGGAGCCGAGCTGCAGATAACGATATGGGGCCCCTGGTGGTGGTAATTGAAGCCGTGGCTATGGATAAAGATCTCGAGAGAATGTGGAAAAAGAAAAGTGATGCAGAAAGTGGAGAAGAAAGGGAATCTGTGGACTACTGCATGCAAAGAAGATAAAAGAGGCTCTCAGCTCAGAGTGATGCCGTGCGGACCAGCGGTCATCTCGGCATGCTTCTCCGGGCATCCCCCCCAGACACGGAACCTTGCGTGGGCCCCTCACGGCCTCTTCACCCACCTCAGCTCCTGGTAACCAGCAGGCTTTTTGCTCCCCCGTTAGTTCACTGGGCTAAGCTCATCGTGGAGGCAGACTGGATAGCAGCGAACCCTAAATCCCGGTGATGCTATCAGCACCGTAAAGAAAACAGGGGAACGAAACCAAGAACGAACCTCTTTGGGGGCCGGATCAGGAACTCATATCCATGACATCTCCTTTTTCCATCTGGAAAGTTAAGGTTTTGTTGTACAATTGGCCCTACAGGATAGAGCATTTCTCTTGCTTTCCCCAAACTGTTGAGCAGAATAGGGCACAAGCGCAAGTCCGGGGGCCAGCAGTGGGACTGCGCCTTCCTTCCTGAGGTAGGAAGTGCACATCTGTAAAGAAGAGGGAGATGACCCCAGTGTGTTTCAACAGACAGCCTTGCCGTCAAGAAGTATTATTTTTCAAAGAAAAAAAAAAAGGCAAGAACAATATCCTTTGCATGGGTCGGATGATGAGGAATTGAGCTGTAATTTGGGATTCACTCACAAGAAAAGATCTGGAAGGTTTTCACATGAATAGGACGGTGGGAGTCAGGAATGCCAGGCTCTGTGACCTGCTAGAGGTCTTTGTCCTCCGGCTACATTAATTTCAACTTCCACACCAAGCAATGTGAGCTTTTCAAACCTTTTCAAGGGCGCGGCGTTTCTGGGTAAGCCAGGGACTCCTCACAGGAGTTGCACGTGTGCCTGATTTGGGCCAAGCAATTTTGGTAGTCCAACGACAAAAAAGGCTCTATTCTGTAAAGCTAATTGCAAAACAAAATGTTAACTTCTCCAGATGGGAAATGGAATATGCAAATACACCGAAGGAAGCATATTGTTTCCCGTGTTGTGACTCTGCAGCCTTCGAACAGTTGTATGACTCTTACGTGTGTGCAGTTAACACTTATGACCATATTTAGGTCCACGTGGCATGTGGAATTTTGTGTTCGCAGTGGCTGATGCGTACCACAATGAGGAATCCTTTATACCTGCGGTATCCATAATAACTAACTAGGACCCATTTCCATTGTGCTTATTAGCTTCCAACCTTCTGGCCACGCTTAGACTCCATGGGCCCTGGGAATCCTAATTCATAGACACCCTGGAGAGGTGGGTAAGTGCTTTTCAGAAAAGCAAACTTAAGGGATTTTAAGAGATTTGAAGAATGCCACACAGCAGCCAAGATTATAATGTTTGACTCATCTGCTAATTTAATTGAACAGTGTTATAAAGACAAAATTGCATAGTCAGAAACAGAATTATGATTGTTAGGAAAATAATAGCATTTTCTCGCACCTCTTTGAAATCTATTACTAGCTCCATCGTTGGCTATGTTGTAGGTAGCACACATTCACCTTGTCTTCAGCAGAGATGGCTAGATTTGCGATCAATGTTCACGAGTCTTTAATACAGGGAAATATTTAGCATACTGGAAAAATGGCTTAAATTAATAACAGTAACATTAATATTATAACATTATTATATTCTCTTTTTCCCCAGGACACACTACAAATGATTGTGTAGTGTTTACATTAAACAAAGAGCAGATTTTCCTTTAGCTTGCATGTGTAATGGTCCCTTGAACACCAGCATAAAATTGTCAGTGGCCTATATTTCTTGGTTTATTTCAGCGCAGTTAGAAATATTGCGATCCATTTTTAGTCACATTGGCTCTTTTGCACATTAGTATGTTTTTGTTTGATTTCATAAGGGTGAACATTTTATGTTACATGTTAGTAGGTAGATATGAAAACACTCTATCATATTTAAATCTATATGCCCTAAAAAGATTACAGCTGTTGCTTTAAAATAACTATTCTATTAAATTTAAACCTAAATTAATCTTCAGACTTTCTAGAGTTTTCACATTTGAATGGAGTCTAATTACGGCATGCACTGGCATGGCATTTTTCCATTTTTCTATTGCCAAGATTGGAAGATGTTCGTTCTGAGCCTCTGTGACCTCATCTATTTTTCACTAATATTTAAGGCATAGTTACTGGCTGAAATGATGGAGAATCAAAGCTTGTGAGCTCTAGGGACCACACCAAGTATATAATTCCTCTGTGTCCAAGGAGGATAGGCTTCTCCAGTGAGAGAAAAGCAGTTTACAAATGTAGGAGAAAGAATGGAAACTGAGACTTGTCCCTAAGGAGACATATATTCACTCACTCACTAACGTCTGTTGTGTCTGTGCTAATGCTAGGTAGGCATTGTGCTAGATACTGATATACACTGGTGAACAGTTCAAAGTCCTGCTCTCACAGCTCTTACATTCTAGAGAGGTATTATGAACAATGTTCTAGTTACTCAAAAATAAAGATGATGATCCCCAGTGGTGATGAGAGTTTTGAATAAAAGTTAACCAAGTTAATGTAGTAGAGAATTTTGGAGTCGGGGAGGCTGTGTTAGATCGGACAGTCTGGGTAGGCATCACAGAGGAACCGCTGTGTGAAGTTAGAGTCCGGAATGACAAGAAGGAGCCAGCCATGCAGCTGGTAGATCTGTTGGCCAGCATTAACAGCAGATGGGAGGAGAGAGTTAGGAGAGGCTCACTGAGCATTTGACTTTATTTTTATCCCCTGGGTTATGAAAAACGTGAGTAGGCAGATCACCCAAGGATGTGTTGCAACTATCATGAGAGGCAAGTTAAAGGCGAGAGGATTTGTCATATCTATTCTTGTGATACCCATGACTATTTGTAAACTTCAAAGTGAAACGAATGTTACCTCTCCCACCTTAGCCCGCCCTTTAATCTCTAGCACAGATTTCAGAAAGCTATCAAAGCGGTCACTAATGAAAATTGTTCTTCTTTTTAGCACTGCTAACTTAGGGGGAAAAATTCACTTAACTGATATTAGCCAATGTGTATCAGCACTGCTTGGCATTGTGCCCCCTTGACTCATCTGAGTCAAATTGTTTGTTCTGTTGCTGCTTTCTTTGTAGAAATGGTAAGGGTAGAGGAGGGGAAATCGGTTCTTGTTTTCCCATTTCTACAGAAGAACATGGTAGAGGAGAAAGAGATTTTCTGAGGAAAGAGGTAGGTGTAGGTGCATGAGACTCCTTGGCTGTGGGTGAAATTGCTGTCTCCTGCAATAACTAAAAATGGTGGCGCTGTGGGGCACCTGGGTGGCTTAGCCGGTTGAGCGTCCGACTTTCACTTGGGTCATGATCTCGCGGTTCATGGGTTCGAGCCCTGCGTCGGGCTCTGTGCTGACTGCCAGCTCAGAGCCTGGAGCGCATTTCAGAGTCTGTATCTCCCTCTCTCTCCAACCCTCCCCTGCTCACGCTGTCTCTCTCTCTCTCTCTCCTAGAAATAAATAAAAATATTTAAAAAAAATAAATAAATAAAATAAAATAAAAATGGTGGCTCTGTGAGTTGAGGACCCACTATTGCTAACTGGTGCTCCTGAACATAGTTAATACCACAAACTATGTGGAGGAGCCACTTGTCCTGATTTTATAATGAGCAGAAGTGTAGCCCACTGAGTCACTGAATTCTTTTCTTCTGCTCTGTTGAGAACATCTTTGCTTTTGGACACAAAGGCCGCATGAGAATCTGGAGACCTTCTCAGGAAGGGGAACCTGTAGGAACTTAATCTGTTCTGGGGAGACCGGGAACCCGCACACTCGGAATGGTGTCTGAGCACGAGGTGTTGGAATTGGCTGACCAGTTCTCCCTCAGCGAGTGTTCATTATGTTTAGGCTACAGAATTAATTACTGTGAAAGGACACAAAGGAAAGAGAAAACCAAAACTTTCTCCTCAGGATACTGACAAATCGGCTGGACTGAGCACACAGGAATCAACTGAAGAGCACTTTTGCCAAGTTCTAATTGTGTAAAAGTGGAGGATGTGAGTCTGGTGGGGCACACAGAGTTGAGGCGTGAGTAATTAGTCAGGACTGTAAGGCTGCCTGCGGGAGAAGAGTTTTGGGTGGAGTTTTCAAAGAAGCGAAGAAAGGATTTGAATTCATAAACATAAACCTTGTTGCCTGAACAAGACTGAAAGCAGCTGGAGGGCAAGGATGCAGCGTCTCTTTCTGACACATTCCCTGAAGTCCCTGTTACCCCTAGCGGTATTTACCAAGAGCCTGTGTGACGCGCTTGCGCGCCATGTTGCTGAACTAAGGAAACGTTGGGCTTTCCACTCTGCCGCCAGCCATGGTACAGAATGGACACAGATGTCATAGGCACCTGTCGACCCGTCCCTTTGTCTTCTGATGTCCTCTCCCTTTTGAGCTCCTTCTCCCTCCAACATTGTTCACAAAAGAATCTCTGCATCTAAGAGGGAAGAAATATCCAGTAACCTCCCGCAGCAGGCCTCAGTGAAAGGGGAGAATCTGTTGAATGCCACTGCAAATGTAAGGGTCTCTTGTGACAGTCAAGTCCCAGGAGAAAACTAGTAGTTAAATTGCTAAGTTCTTTGCATCTGAAGCTTTTTTCACTTACCGTGCAGATAAGTGCCTGATCTTACAGTATCATGTTTCTGATGTCTTTGTTCTGGCTTCATTTTTTCCCCAAGATGCCATTTTCATTTGTTCTTAGAGTTTAGAATATGTCAAAGAGTTTCTCTGAGCAGTAGGTGGTTTTACAGAGCACACGGAGAATGAAAACTAAATGTCATCCTGGAAGCGATCCACTATGATCAGGGAGGAGTCAGATTTCTTTCCAGTCTTGGCTGCATTTGGACATGAAACAGGAAAGAGAGAACTGAGGCAATGAGTCACTTCATTTGGGCCCATGACACCACTTACCTTGAATATGGAGAAAAATTGAAGCAAGAGTTTCTTTGCTATATTCTCCATGGGTCTTGTCCAAGTCAGTACCTCTTAAATGATGGTTTATGGAATGGTGATATGAAAGAAAAATCCAGCTAGTTTTAGCCTTGCTGTTCTCACTTAACTCTTTTATCTAAATCCTGATTAGAACCTATGGAAATGCCAGTATCCATTTTAATGTTATCAACTAGGTGATTAGTGGGTTATACTAGTTATTCTTGATAGAATAATGGAATCCTAGTGTTTAGAGATTGAAAGTAAATTAAGAATTTGTGCCAAAGGGGGTGCCTGGGTGGCTCAGTCAGTTAAGTCTCTGACTTTGGCTCAGATCAGGATCCCACTGCTCCTGGGCTGGAGCCTCGCATCGGGCTCTGTGCTGACAGCTCAGAGCCTGGAGCCTGCTTCAGATTCTGTGGCTCCCTCTCTCTGCTCTTCCCCTGTTCAAGTTCTGTCTCTCTCTCTCTCTCTCAAAAATAAACACTTAAAAAGTTAAAAAAAAAAAAAAAAAAAGAATTTGCACCAAGGGATGCCTGGATGGCTCAGTCAGTTGAGCATCTGACCCTTGATTTTGGCTCAGGTCAAGATCTCACAGTTTGTGAGATGGAGCCCCAGATCCAACTCTGTGCTAACAGGGTGGAGCCTGTTTGAGATTCTCTCCCTCCCCTTCTTTGCCCTTCCCTTGCTCATGTGCTCTCTCTCTCTCAAAATAAATACACAAACTAAAAAAAAAAAAAATTTGTGTAAAATTCCCAATTACAGTCACTGTCATATTAAAAATACTAATGCTGCCCGATATCACCAACACACCATGTACAAGTAAAGTCTAGTAGATTAGCACTGATTTCCTGTATCATATATTTTAAGAGACTGGCATTCGTAAGCTGCTATTTCTCCTTGGTCAAAGATGCACAAGCCTTTGCAAAACATTCAGTCAATGGAATGGGTTAGGTATATTGAGCCTAGGAACTTTTCTAAGGATTGTACTCACTCAACCCAACACCAAATAGACTTTGATTCATTCCTGTCTGGGTTCCCTGGGCCAATTTAGTTTGGATATACATCAGTTGAAATAGGCTTCCACCACCTCCATCATCACGTACATACGTAATTGAAAGCAATGCCAAAGAAGGGATATGGTGGACCACAGAGCAACTCAGAAAGATGGCGGCAATTACTAGGAAATGACACACAGTGGTTGTATTTCAGGGACCCTGCCAGCAGATGGTAAAATTATAGCCCTTAAAGTTTTACCTGATAGGCTGATGGATCCTCAAGTCTAACCTGACAGCAAGGTCTACACTCCCCTCTTGCTATTTGCCAACGTCATTGGGGAGAAGTTGAAGAGGGTGCCATCAGTAGGGCAACTCCTCAGGGATCAGAGCAAACTCCTGGTAAACTACCTTCAGTTGCAGTAGCTCTTCCATACAAAGGGCTAGAGATCGCTGCCCTTTTTACATATTTAAGAAACAATGGTGAAGAAATACAATCCACCTTTCACTCCGGCAATGTGAGCACTGTTTCACAAGGCAGGTAATATAAATGAGGCATCTACACACAGCCCTGTTTAATATTTGTAATTAATATTTACTAAATGGCTACCCAATACCAGACATTGGTCTAGAGACCTCAGAATAAACCTTCAAAGCACACATGATTAACATAATTTTATAGATGAAGGAACCAAGTCTCAGAAAATTTAAGTCACTTGCACAGATACACAGCAATACAACTGAGTCTGAAACCTAGGTTTGTCATACTCCAACAGCCATGACTTTTCTGCAACATGTGGTCAACCCAGTTAGAAAGGTTTCAGAAACCATACAGTTTTTTCAGTCCCTCTCACGCTTAGCTTTAGGATTAAGAGCACTAGTTACGCCTTGTAAAAATGTGCTTCATATTCTATTTATATTTAAGAAATATTGAGCACTTAGCCTAGTAGGTTTGTGTATAAGTAAATAAAATATGGTTCTTAGCTTTAAGAACTTACAGTCTAAGGGTAGATATGCATACATGTGAACCTTCTCTTTATTTTGAGCTCCAATTATGTGTTAGGAGTTATGCTAGGTGCATCATAAACTTTATCTTGCCTTGTTATTTAGTCCTTATAAAGAGCCTTGTAAAGTAGGTACCTTATAAGTATTTTTGTCACATGTAAACCATAAACAAAGATCTAGGAGACCTTCACCCCAACTAGGTAAACTAAGGACGGCTTCATGAAGAAGATGAATGGCATTTTAGTGGAGCCTGAAAGAACGAATAGGATTTTAATAGAACAGGTGGAAGATAAGTTTCTGGAGAGACCTTTCCAGCTACTGTTGGAAAAGTAGGAACAAATTAATGGAGGCAGGAAGGCATAGGGTGTGTCCCGGGAAGAGCAGCCAGGTTGGGGTGGATGGTGCAAGTCAGGGCCATGGCATGGGTCAGAGGCGTTAGTGATAACGGGCCATGCGGGCCATGCATAGCCTACCCGAGGAGATCAGGTGCCCTAAAAAATGAGAAGCTACTAGAGATTTCTGAGTAAGAGAAGGACTGGATTAGATGTGATTTGATGTAGCAAAATGTAAGCTTACTCAGAAGGCTTTGTCATGACCAATGATTAGAATCATTTGTTACGATATTTTTCTTCTTCAAACCATCAGCTTTAAATTTCACTTATTTACTTATTTATTTTTAGTTTTTATTTTAGAGAGCGAGTGAGTGTGGGAGCAGAGCAGAGGGGCAGAGGAAGGGAGAGAGAAAATCTTAAGTGGGCTCCATGCTCCGTGTGGAGCCCGACTTGGGGCACTGACCCTGGGATCATTATCTGAGCCAAAATCGAGAATCAGAGGCTTAACCAACTGAGCCACCTAGGCACCCCAAAAACGTCAGTTTTAAAATAAGTATTTATAATACAGGTCATAAGCATTTTATGAGAGGATTTTTATACTTTGCTAATGCTGGGAGCTGGTAATCAACACCTGCTTTGATGAACTTGAAAGGGAAAAGATTTACATCCTTCTAGCAGTCTGGTCTAACTATTAGCAGCCAGAGAACTTTCTCTTGAATTTTATGAACGTGAACTGAAATTTTTGTACTGTTATTTCAATGCATGAGTCTATTGTTCCAAATAGATGTACTTCTGGAAGATATGGACCCCGTTTTTGCTCTCTTTAATATCCCCCATAGCACTGGAAAAGCCATTGTGACTCATTGAATGCTTGTTGAATGAATGAAGAATTGAATGGATAGCCTCTAGATCAACTGTAAGTTTTTTTCTCTCAGCATCAGGGTGAATGATTAGGTTAGAGCCACAGTGAGCAGGACTTTGAGACTTCTGAAGAACCAGCTTCTCTATGTTGCCAAATATATAAATTTCCTGGCCTCTGCGGATCAGGGGGGTCAACCCCCAGCAATTCTGATTCACCAAATCTGGGCTGATGGAGGAGGCTGAACTTGGATGCAGTTCTTCTAGCATAGGAGTCAACAAACTGGACCACAGGCCAAATCCAGCCCATTGCCTGCTCTTGTATGACTCTAACAATCTAGGAATGGTTTACACATTTTTACACAGTTTTAAATGGTTGGGAATAAAAAAAAAAGAATAGTAATGTTTGGTGACATGTGAAAATTCTGTGAGATGCAAATTTCAGCATCCATAACTAAAATTTTTTTGGGATACAGCCATGTTTATTTGTTCTTGTATGGCTGCTTTCATGCTACAGTGGCTGAGTAGAGTGGCTGCTACAGAGATCGCCTGGCCCCCAGAGCCTAAAATATTTACTAACTGGCTCTTTATAGAAAAAGTTCACTGACCACTGCTTGAGTGTGTCTTTCTGGCCCTCTTAATCCAGTTATATGAGTTTCTTCCTTTAGCGTGCAAATGGAAAATGAATTTAAGTTCATTAATAGAAGCAAAAAAGCTTTCGCTTTACCTCCAGATGTTATTTTTTCCTTCTCTTGAGGATCTTGAATGTTCTATATCTAGATTCTCAAAGCTACAGAATAATGAGGGAGAATATGTTTTATCCATTACCATATCCCTTTACTATAGGGATCCTGAAAGTATGGTTTTCCCTTTAGGTTGGAGAGCTACATGCCTTTTGTAGACACAGTCCATTTTTAGTTCACACTCGGGCGGTCAGGTCCACCGGATGACGCCAAATGAGTGGCTTAGGATCTCTTTAAAAATCTCTTCTAGTTTGGTTTCTGCCTGTGTCTCACCCAGGTAGTTTTGCTCAGAAAGGCTCAGGAATCGTGGAATAACCTTGACTGTGAACAATGTATTTAACTTCCCTGTTTGATGTGTTCATGTCACTGTAACCTACAGTTGCCTTCTGTGGGCTTGCAGCTCTGGGTGCGCTCTGCAGCGTTATAACTTTCTTGGGTTTAAAGGTCTTCGGACATGGCAAAAGGAAGGGGTATGACCGTCTTTTGTAGGCTGAAGACATTCTGAAATGGTAGGGAAGCAATGAGAAATGTGGCCTGGCTTCCACCCTCTTCATCCCATGGGAAGTATTCTAAATAGGTCACCAATAACCTCCTCACTGCTAGATCAAAGGGACGCTTCTCAGTCTTCATCCCCATGGCTGTTCTGAACTATTGGACACGTTGGTCACGTTTCTCTTTTTCAGACTCTCCCTCTTTGGATCATGGAATGAAACTTTGTCCTGATGTTTCTTCTCTTTTCTGAAAACTCCTTGTATCTGGTAGGCTCTTCTCTTTCTACCTGCCCTGTACACGTTGCTCATCTCCAGGGTTGTAACTGAGACCCTCTTTATTTGTCATTTCTTGGGTCCATTCTGAGTACGCTCAGTGACATCTGCGTTTCAGTTAATGACCTACTTTTCACTGACAGTGTTCTCATCTTACTTGGCGCTGTCATTCACCTGGTCGTCCTGACCTCCCTTCTCTCTCCATTTTCAACAGTCACCAGCTCCTACCATTTATTGCTCCATGTGTGTTGAGTTTTCTTTTCCTCCATTCCCACTGCTATTTTCTCTGAATGGGCCCTTACCATCCCTCACCTGAACACTTCGCACTAGGCTCTTGCTAGCTTCCCTGCCGTCTCTGGTCTCCTCCTCCAGCCTGCCACTTACATTGCTGCGAGCGCTGTCTTCAAGACAGGAAGCTCATCACTCTCCTGCCAGAGCCTTCCATGGCTACCATTCACTCAAGGAACAATGCCCAAATTTCTTATGGTGATTATAGCGCGAGGTCTAGTTTCTCATTCTGCCTCTCACCATCCGCCGGTTTGTACCTTTCACTTCATTAGTACAGAGGGACCGTTTTCTCTGAAACCTACACTGGTCACTTCCCACCCCTGCTCTGATTGTTGTATTCTTTATCTTTCCCTCCATCGGGACAAATCTTAACTGGTTTCCCAAGCCCCAGTTCAAATATAGTGTTTCCCTCCTGAAATTAATCACCCTCTCCTCTTTGCCATCGTGGGAGCTGGAACGCACCTTGAAGAGAGCACGTTCACCGCGCAGTGTGCTTGTTTGCTCAGCAGACTCGGTCTCTTTTCTCTTTGTATTTTCAGTGCACAGCACAGGGTCTGTCTTATAAAACAGAGCCAAAGAATGGATGTGTCCAAGCCGTATGTCTCCCTACGGCATGATCGCTGTACTTCTGTTCCCAGGCATGTCAGAAATGAATGGTGCTGAAAAACCCAACAGGGAAGCATTCAGCAGCAAAGGTTTATTTTCTTCTCTCGCCGTTATTTGTATTGAATCAAGGCTAAGTGTTTGTAGCTCTATATAGTCAGTCACAAAGTGAGGATCATACTGTTCTGCAAAGAATCCCTTATTCAGATTTTTGTATTTTAGTTGTTCTTTAGTACCCAGGCTTGCGTCAATTGTAAGTCGACTTCCTATGAGTTTGAACTACCAATTTGGTGGATGTCACTTTCTTTTTAATAATTTGCTTTTTCTTTGAATGAAATGTCGCTATCATTATAGAGCAAGGTTAGTTAGTACAGAATAAGTTTGTCTCTGCTGTTCCAACTATTTTTAGAATCTTTGATTTTAGGGCCTCCTAGGTGGCTCAGTCAGTTAAGTGTCTGACTTGGGCTCAGGTCATGATCTCGCAGTCCGTGAGTTCGAGCCCTGCATCAGGCTCTGTGCTGACACCCCAGAGCCTGGAGCCTGCTTTGGATTCTGTCTCCCTTTCTCTCTGCCCCTCTCCTGCTCACACACACACTCTCTCTCTCAAAATGAATAAACATTAAAAGTTTTTAAAAAAAGAATCTTTGATTAAAAAAAAGTGGTTGGGGGGAAGAAATGAACTTACATTAAGCTATGCTGACCTTGGTTTCCATTAGCATGGGCACTGGTGAGTTTATTGTCTTTTGTTGTTGCCCCAAAAAAACCCATTTATCTGGAAGTCCTTTTTCTCTTAAACTTGATATATAAGATGGTAGCCATTCTAGATCAGTCTGTCATGTGAATACATATTTACAAATGATTTGCTTAGATGATCAGGTCTGTTAGTTAAATAGGCATTTAAGACAGTAAAAGTTGTTCTGTATTATGTTTTTCACAGAACGGATTCTACGTTACTGCAAATTTAGTTAATCATTTGTGTTTAAATGTTTTCAGATTTTGCATTCGCAGCTTACACTGAATCCTCCCTCCCAAATCATGGTGTAAAATATAAATCAGATACATTAAACCAGCGGCAGAGAATATCTTATTTGGTAATCCTATCCTTGTCAGTAAATTACTTTGCCTAAAGGCAATGTTTAATACCCCAACCCCCATCCTAATTTTAATCGGTACACAACGATACATGTGTCTTTGAAGAAAGGCGCATACTAGGAACCCAGAAAGGGATTCTAGATTAGTAATTCTCAGTTTCTCTTTATAACATTTATAATGCAGGCAAGCAATTTCCGGCATCTGACTTTTGAAAACCATAACATCCTTTCACCACTGAAGCCCAAACCTCCTAGATCAAATTTCGATCAAAGAATAAATACTTTTGCCATTTATAAACCTTCGAAATTAGGGTTTTAGGTCGATGGTTCCAGGCAGCCTTCAACAAAGCCGTGTCCGCACTAGCCCCTGAAGCCCATTAATTGACACAGTGCTCTACCATGTACAGGGAGTGTTTACTACAGAAAGAAAAGAACTCAACCTTTGAGCAGGTGCTTTTGGGCAGGGGTGCTGGAGGTGGATGTGTGGGTGTGGGGGGGGGTACAAGCTCGCTCTCTGGGTTCTGGGTTGCGGGGCTCATTCTTTGCAGCTCTCGTGTGCGAAGTGATTTATGGGAGCTGCGGCCTATGGGCCATACATCACCTTCCTGGTTGGCTTTGTTGACACCTTGTCACATTCTTGTGGGCTTGAGGAATTCATGGTTCTTGTTTGAACTGATAAGAACAAAAAAAAAAAAAAAAAAAAAAAAAAAAAAAAAGAAGAAGAAGAAGAAAGAAAGAAAGGCAAAAAGAAGGTTTTCTCACTGCGACCTTGGGAAAGGCCGAGGGGTGGAATGTTGACGTGGAACAGCAGAGCAGGGCTGTGCTTTCCCAAGCCATGCAGGCTCTGTGTCCGCTGCATTCCTCTGTCATGGGGAACCCTTGCCATTAGGTGTGCGGCAGGAGCTATGTCTGCCCCGTGGAAGGAAGTGGTTTTCTGCTCGTGAGGTGCTTCTTTTTGCAGAGATGGTCCTATGGGGAGGGGCTTTGAGAGGAGTACAGAAGAAGAGGGTTTTCCTTCGAGAAGGGGGAGATAGAGTGGCTGAAAGGAGATTCCAGTGGAAGGTAAAATGAGCCTGGTCACTGGGGGAATGTAAAACACGCGGTCGCTTTTGATGTGAGCCAGTCTCCTCCAAGTTCATCCTTCGTACGGCGTGCTTTTCGGGCATGGTGCCACGCTGCCCTCTCCCCTTTGATGTGTAGTGCCCCATGCCTTGCTTAGTATTTTGGCAGCCTGCACTTAAGACGTTGGCATCCAAGCCCCGCACTTGAAGACAGTGAAAAGTTTCCAAATGGGAACTCATTGAGGCACTAGTAAAAAGTTTGTTTGATGTATACATCGTCCCTCCCCCTTGGAGGAGGCAAACGAACACTCTGCCTGTTTTTGTTTGGTTTTAGTTTAGATCTCTTCAGAATAGTCTCTCTGATATCTTTGCTCTAAAAATAATAATAATAATGGATTACACTCCTTTTCATGCAAGAAAAGTAACAGGTCACATTGTATATACCATGTCATGAGATTGTAAATGCTCATGCTTCCTTTGTGAAAATACATGTTTTCTTTGAGAGCAGCTTAGCGCAAACATAGTCCGTTCCTGGTATTCTCTGTCATCAGCTTTTGTGGATTGGAAGAAGAACCCATTCACACACCAGCCAAGGGAGGGGTCTGGGAGTTTTTGCATTTTTGTGTCATACCGTTAACAAGTTCATGTGGAATGTTGCTTTACCTGGAAGTACCATTCACACTTCCCAAAGTGAACCTCATTTTGAACTGGAGCCGTAGAAGTCTGTGGTCAAGTTTCTCCAAACGGCTCTCTCTCTCTGCAGCCATGTGTCCTACAGAATGCACATGTACAGAGTGCTTCTTGCACTCAATTTAAAGCAGTTACGATGCTGCCAATAAGGGATGCTTGAAGAACTGCCAAGGTAGGTGCCCCGAGACTGCGATTCAAGAGTTGACATTGTGGTAATGCTGGATGCAAGTGAACGTGACCCACTCAATGTGTAAGAATACAGTAATTATGTGACCAAAATGAGAAACGAGTTTTGGAAGGCACCCGGGTTTTCTTTTGTGTCGTCCATCTTGCTGTCGTGAACTCACATTTAAATATCTCAGTAGAGGCAGTGCTATCAATAGGGGCATCACGCTTGCAGCACATACCAGTTTTTAAAATCGACAAGCCCAGGTTCCCCAGTTTGTTTGCAACTCTGATGAGTCTGCCAGGTCTGCCTTAGCCTTTTGCGTAACTTGGGAGCTGCTCTGGCTTCCAGAATTAAGTTTATTGACAGTGTTTCACTGCTCTCTGCTGGAGAAGCCCAAAGCGAAGCCAGGATTTCAGAGCTCCAACCACTTGCAAGGAATACAGGTGAGGTGGCTCTGCTGTTAGAGCCCCGGCGTGTGAAATTAAACTCTTGTGTCGACAGGACGGATTCACATAGTGTGCAGTTGAAGAGTCACGGTGTGCAAACTAGAGATGGGTTTCTCAGGGAGGAGGATGGTTGACATGAAAATGGAGCACTGGCCAAACTCCAGTTCTGACTTCCAATGTTTTCCTCTAGGAAGATACCCTCATAGTGGTGCACAGACAGTGCTGTCCCCCGAGTTAACTTCTGTTCTTCTGCTTTTGACACACCCATCTAGACTTTATCGTGTTATATGCGTCCACGACAATAACCCCCACTGCCAGTGGGAAAGAAAATAAAGCTCTTTTGACCAACTTTTATACATTTTTTTCTAAACTTCTTTAGTGTGTGCATGACCAGAGAAAAGGGATCAAGAAAGAGTGTTTTAACTAGGTAGGCAGAGAGTGCATTTGGATTTATTTTCTAGAACTTCCTAGGTAGGAATAAATATCAATTTGCATCTTCCTTTGCATGAGCTTTAAACTGTGTCTTAATTTAGATGCTATGCTTCTCAAGTATGAAACAAAAGTACAAGCACAAACACAGCAAACGCTTCAGGTGAGTATCGTTTTTAATTTACGCATAGAGGTTGCATATACACATATGTTTATGCGTGCACCCAGGTGCGGTTATACATTTATGAATATGCATTTTGAAGGGATAGGAAAAGAAGATAGAAGCATAACGCATCTTCCAAAGCATCTTATGTTGTTTTCAGCCTGACATCGCCTAACTTAAAAACCACTTTGATGTATAGAAATGATCAAAAGCTAGCCTTACAACAGCATTAAAGTGCTATTCTTTTCTACGGCATTCCAAGTGAATTATTGCTATGCTGTCAAAGAAAACAAAAACATTTGGGAAGGGCTGTTTATTTTACAGTGGTTGACCAAAAGTATGCAAGTGGTTATAAAAAAATGTAGACAGCTAACGATGGGAGGTGCCCTAGCACATTCTGAAATCCATTCACAAACCTTTGACACAAACTCTTGGTCGCCGGAGATAATGTTAGAGGCGAAAGCATTTTCCTTGGGGGGAAAATCCTAGCACTTTCAAAACATTTCAGCTCAAAGTAAATAAATAAACCCTTCTTCCCCATCCTGGATCACCAGCATCTCCTCACTCACAGAGTCTGATGACTTTTTTTTTTTTTTTTCAAGAAGAGCAGGAAGAATTTCATAAAAATATTTCTCTCCGAGGTTATGGTGATGAAATATTTTCTGTGCTACACAGCATGCATTGCCCTTCTTATTTAAGAATTAAACTAAAAAAACACCGTTGAGACTAGGTTCTTTGATTAAACAAATGTTTCATTTTGGAACTAGATGGGAAAATAGAAATCCTTAACACAGTCCTTCATATTAAGATACTAATATATATACTTAGAGATAAATGACTTGCTTCAACTGGCATAGTGAGGCAGGGTGGTGGGATACGACTTGGAATTAGGTCGCTGTGTTCCAATATGTTTTGCCCGACAATCAGACCATATGGAGTCAGAACCTCAGCGATACCTCCTGGCAAATATTTATTTTCATGTTTAAGGCTTTCTCATTGGTGAAGAGATCCTGATACCAGAAGTCTAAGGTCTTGGGGTGTAGGTTTCTTGTACTTTAAAAAAAAATCACTATTAAGCCAGGATCCCTTTAACCTTCTGCTAGATCTTCAGATATAGTCTCAAGAAGCCAGAATAATTGTAGCAGGCTCTATGTATTCTTATCATGAGGTGGAATACATGAAAATCTCCTTGATGTGTCCAGCATGATTCTATCGCATAAGAGCACCCAGTAAACATTGAAGGCAAGAGTGCCTTTAGAGAAACGTTTCCAATTCTGTGGGTGCCACTGCAGCTTGCCTGCCTGATGATGTCTAAATTGTAGGAAGGCACCGCATCTTAAGTGTATCAATGTGGTAGAAAGAATTGACAGTTTACCAGCATTCACAAGTATAGACGCCGTGGGCATCTGGCTCTCCCAGAGCTTTGCCCCTGGCGTGGAGAGAGGGAAAGAGAGAGAGAGAGAGAGAGAGAGAAGCAGAACCATCCGCATTGGGGTCCCCTACCTCAGCAGCTCCTTCTTCTTGCCTGGGAGGCTGTCCAGAGTCTGAGAGTTTTGTGTAGTGTTGGCCGGGGAGACAATTGTCCTTGTGACCGCCCGGCTGTTTGTGTGTCCTCAGTGAAACGGCATCAGGTCTTTTTTTGGTTTTTTTGGTTTTTTTTTTCCTCAGATGTAGCATCTGCCTTCCCTCCGTGACATCCTTGGGTGAATCACGTGCTTGCTGGCCCGGATATGTAAATAAAACTTGGCTAAAAAACACTTAGAGGATTATGAAGCAATCTTGCTTAATAGTAGCAAAACAAAACAAAACAGAGGAGCACTCCAACAAATCCTCCTGTGTGCTACTAAGTAGTGGAAAGATCCAGTTACGACTGGAACTGGCCTGGCCTGAGTACTGTCCTAGACCCAGGGAGAGAAAGAGAATCGCAGGGAGAGGAGGAGGGCTGGGCTGGGCGGACGGACAGAGCTCACTGGCTCCCAGGCTCCTGCAGACAGCGCCACACACATTCCCTCCCGCCGAGGCTCGTGAGGCTCATGAGAGCAGCCGTGCTGGGGAAGGGAGCCTGCTGGTTGGGGAAGGGGGGGGGAAGGGAGGGGAGGGCGCCTTCCACGCATGTGTGGGGTTGGCCGGCCCACTGCTGCTTACACGTCCTTGACCCGCATCCCTTCTCCCCTGTGCTCAGAGGTGGCCCGAGCCCTCCGTAGGTCCCGGAGGAGGATGCAGCCTGCAGGACGCGGTGAGAGAATCCGATTGTGGGTTCCCGTGCAGCTTTTGCAGTTGAATGTCTCCATCTCCCGTCCCTGGCCGGTCAGTTGCTGGCATGGGACTGTGCAGCATTACCTCCAGAGCTGTCGGCTCCGACTGGAGGGAAATGAGCATGGAAACCCCTGGTGCCTGTGCGTGCCAAAAGCAACCTTAGTCAATGAAAGAGCTCGGCAGACGGCGGGGTCCTGCGTGCCGACCTTTCTGCTGCTCGTATGAGAATCATGCGCTGCTATTTCTGTGACTTCTGCCAGTTGGCCCCTGCCCACCTTTTCTGTTCATACTGAAGCGGCCAGGAACTGAGCGAAAGAGGAAGCTTCGGGTGTGCTCTGGGCTGCGCTGCCAGGAGCCCGTCTGTAGTAGGTCCAGCAGCAAAAACAAAACGGGGCAGAGCCCAGGGAAGCCCCGCCAGAGCAGCTGAGCATGGAAACAAAGAAGCCCGCCCGCAGCAGCAGCAGCAGCGGCGCGGTCCAGGGAATGTCAGACAGGAAGGGAACTTCAAGAGTGGCTGCATCCTCTCAAAGATGGGAAACTGAGGCCCAGAGAGGATGTGACCTATCTGGGCAGTGGCCAAGTCAGGTCTCCCGAGGGCCCGCCCACACTGCTGTTTGACCTTAGCAGCTCTGAGGCTAATGACGGAATCCTGGTCGAGGTACCTCCTCTCCCTAGCCTCAGTTACCACCTCTGTAAAATGGGAATGCGGATAACACCTCTCTCCCTCTAAAGGTCTTTGTGAGAATTCAGTGAGAAAATGTAAACAAAGCGCTTGGCACAGCGCCTGCCGCCTAGGAAACCCCGGGTCAGTGTTGGCTCGTCTTAGTTGAAGGAGGATTTGAGGGGCAAGCAGAGCAAGAAGGATTGGGAGTTGTTCGTAAATACCTGATCTGGCGTCCAAGTGTTTTTTTTTTAAATGGGGCTGCCTTCCGCAAGAAGGGGCGAGCACCCTTGAATGAAGATCAGGCTGATGATATGATTTTGTTCAGTGCTGATGTTATTGGAATGTTTAATCAATGCAGACTCCCCTCCCCCTTCCAGGAAGAGCCCGACTTGAATAATGAGGAAGCCGGTAATAGGAGCCGTGGCGTCTTTGCTGTTCAGACTTCCTGAATCTTTGTGAAAGCGCACTCTGAGGCTTCCTGACCCAGAGTTTCAAATGGTCAGCTTCGAGGTTATATTCTGGTGGAATACACTTCAGCAAAGGCTGAAGGGCTGTGGTGGGGTTAAAGAAGAGAAGAGGTAGTGACTACTACTGCGTTTGGGGAAAACACTAATGGATATAGGATCTTCCCTCTTTAGGCCCAGGTTACACAGAAGGGATGAGGAACTTATTCCAAAAGTACTTTACAGCTAGTTCTGCCAGTAACAGGTCGTACACAAACAGGTCGTGAATCACTGGGTAAAGACGATACGGCAACAATGACTGTTTATTGAGCCTTTGCTGGGTGTCAGGCATCGAACAAAGTGCTGTATATTTGTTATCTCCCTTCATTTCCACAACAGCCCCACAAAGTCTTTCCCTCTTCTGTGATGAGAACAGGGAGGCCTAGAAAAGTAAAGGAACTTGCCAGGCGCCTTGGCTAATAAGTGCTCCCATGCTCTCAGCCACTATGCTATCCCACTTCCCTCTTAAGGTTAATCCTAACCTGACTTTCATCTCCTTGGCTAGTAGTTTTCTTCCTTGGAAATAAAAGGCTTGACCACAATATTGCCGAGGCTACTTCTTTCAAAATTCTAAATGTTTCCAGGGACTTCTGGGTGACTCAGCCGGTTGGAGTGTCTGACTCTTGATTTCAGCGGAGGTCACGATCTCCCAGTGGTGAGATCCAAGTCCTGCGTTGGGCTCTGAGCCAGGCATGGAGCCTGCTTAAGGTTCTCTCTCTTGCTGCTCGTGCTTACTCTCTCTCTCTCTCTCTCTCTTAAAAGTAAAATTTTAAAAAAGAAGGTGCTATAGAAGTGTTAACTCATATTATCAATCATTGATGATTTCCAGACTGGAATTTTCTCACCATAATGCCTAACAAGTTTTAAATCTTAATCAGCCTTCCGACTGATTCTCTTTTTAATTGGTAATCTGCAGTATGCAGTTTGCTTTTCTCCTTTCTCTCTGGTGTCTATCAATTGTATTTGCACAGGAAGTCTTCCCCTTTAAAGAAATTTTTATATTCTCTTGCTTCATCTTGTCATTAGCACTGTAAGCAGTGGTGACTTGCTATTTATTTTTTCTTTGGAATTTTATCTAGAGAAGCTTGATTTTAAGCTGTGACATATACTGGGTCAAATCACCCTCTGTGCATTGATTTACTCTGCACTGCAGATTATTTTAGGTAAAATTTGTCCTCAACTTTTTTCTTGGTGTCCAAGTTTCAGAGAAACATGTTTCCAGCCCCAGTTATGATAAATAGTGGGTTTTTAAAATGACATCAATGTAGCCACAGAATGCTGGGTTTGAGTTTTATTAATATCCTTGTAGATTGAAAACAAAATGTTTTCCCTCCCCGTTTTTGTTCTTTTCCATTTGGCAAATCCAGCGATTTGCCACATGAGCCAATGTGTGTCTCATTTGCTTATTTTCTTGTGCACTAGCAGCTCTGGTGATGTCATCTGGGATGTGTGCAATCCCTGGGAATAAATAACACGCTGGAAAACAGTTTGCTTTGAGGCAGCAGTAGCATTCATGCACCTTACAGCACACTCTCCACATCTCAAACCAGTTTCCTATTCAAAACAAAAAACAAAAAAACTTCAAGGCAGGCCACGTTGCCCATACTTCTCGGTTCACACTGCAATTATCACAACAATGATATAAAAAAGATTTTTAGTAGTGTAATTTGATAGCCACTTTTCAAAAAAAAATTTTTTAAGTTTATCTGTTTTGAGAGAGAAAGACGGAGAGCACGCGTGTGCATGTGAGCCGAGGGCCTGGGGGGAGGCGGTTGGTGCAGAGAGAGAGAATCCCAAGCAGGCTCCATGCTGTCAGAGCAGAGCCCGGCATGGGGCTCAAACCCATGAACCTCGAGATCATGACATGAGCCGAGAATAAGAGTCTGACACTTAACCAACTGAGCCATCCAGGCGCCCCGCAAAATTATATTCAAATTTGATTTGATAACATCAAATATCTATGCCATGGAAGTGTCTTTTTTTAAAAAAAAAAGTAAATTACTATGTAACAAGATCAGACTTCTGAAACTTGGCTTACATATATATCTTTGTTCCTCTGTTGTCATCAGTCTTTAAACTGTAGTGTTTATTTACTAAATAAAGAGTGCACAGTTTTAAGAGGTTAGGCTGCTAAGTGGAATTTCAACTGGACTTTTCTCAGACTGCTTCCAAGCTGACAGTTCACTAAAGGTTAATGATTCTCTGGTATGTGTAGTCCTGTTTCCTCCTCCCGGTGAGGGGCTTCTTTTGATCCATCATTCTCGCAGGGAATTACTGAGAAGGATTTTGAGGAAAAGACAACACAGTGGTGTTTGGGGAGGGAGGCATAAATCCACCCAGGGCATACCATTGAGTTCAGGAGAAATTTCCAGACAGAGCTCCTCAATTTCCCAGCCGAGAGCCAACTGGCAGCAGTCACTTTTGCTCTCTGCCTTATCTTGAACATACTCTTGCTTGTCAAAGGCACAGTCTATTGAAGTCCTCATTTCCCGTTTTATTCATTACCTTCCTCCAGCACCCCTTAATAAGTAAGCAAGACTCTCTCAAACTATAGGTTGGATTTTGAAATTCTTGGGATTTTTAATGACTTTGAGCCCATTTAGAAAGTAATGTGTGGTCTTCATGGCCCAGGATTGTAGAAGGCCAATTACCTCACTCTATTTATTTGGCAATTTTAAGTGATGCCTTTTCTATAAAGAGCTCATTACACAACTGGCCCCCTGTACAATCCATGTTATTTTAGTGGGAAATTTCAAAGACGGAAGTTTCATGACTTGCTCTAAGGCTTATTTGATGAAAGCAATGAAAATCTTATCTTGACTATTCTTTTAAAAGTTAGCATTTCGGGGCGCCTGGGTGGCTCAGTCGGTTAAGTGTCCGACTTCAGCTCAGGTCATGATCTCACTGTTCATGGGTTCAAGCCCCGCGTCCAGCTCTGTGCTGACAGCTAGCTCAGAGCCTGGAGCTTGTTTCAGATTCTGTGTTTCCCTCTGTCTCTGACCCTCCCCTGCTCATACCGTCTCTCTCTCTCTCTCTCTCTCAGAAATAAATAAAAACATTAAAAAAAAAGTTAGCATTTCACTGAATCATCATATGGAAGAAATTTATGAAAAATATTTTATACTTAGATTCTGTGAAACTCTAAAAATCTTAGAGAACAATAGTCAGATCATAACTTTTATAATTAAAATAATTAAACAGTAAAGACTCTTTGGATTTTGGTCACTAGATCCTTGATAGTAAGATCTACGGTCAATATAGCCTGTTATAGATAAGCTTTAAAAAATAACAAAGCAACTTCCGGGTTTATTATTCTAATCATGCCTTCCTTGCCTTTGATCCCATGACATTATGTGTCTGTTGGATCATTTCATGATCCAACACAGATGTTTTCCTAAAAAGAAAACTTGCAGTAACTCTTTGTTTCCACATTGATTCACTGATTCATTCATCAATATGTATAGTGTGCCTACAGTATGCTAGGCATTTTGATCAGATTATCTCATATAATCCTTGTAACATAGATGACTCAGGAGCCCATGAACCAGCATTGCTTTTTAGAGGTGTGCTCCTGTTCAGTTCCTTTGTCTTCTGAGCCTGTATTCTTTCTACCAGCAGTGAGCTGCCCGCCATGTCTATACTAACAAAAAAGACTACAGCCTTGATATTTTGTTTTATTATGCTTTTGTTTTTACCTTCACCCTACTCCAACCTATTCCAAATAACCAAGGTATTAAATATCTTTTATTTTTAATTTATTTTTATTAAAAATTTTAATGTTTATTTCACACACACACTCACACACACACAGAGTGTGAGCCAGGGAGGGTCAGAGAGAGAAGAAGACACAGAATCCGAAGCAGACTCCAAGCTCTGAGCGGTCAGCACACAGCCCAGACACGGGGCTTGAGCTCACAAACTGTGAGATCGTGACCTGTGCTAAAGTTGGCTACTTAACTGGCTGAGCCACCCAGGCACCCTCGATATCTTTGAAAAGAAATGTTAATTGTGCCCGTTTTAATCTCCTAAAATTTTTTTATTACTTTGTTACATAAACTCTAGAATCCAACTAGAACTTTAAGACTTCCTTCCTTTGGGTTTGGTGAAACCAATTGTTGTTAACTAATATAGTAACACCATCAATATTTTTCCTCACATCCCAACTAAGAAAAAGCCTTTTCCCTTTTTTAAAATAAATCTTTTTTAATGTTTTATTTATTTTTGAGAGGGAGAGAGACAGAGCAGAGTGCTACCGGGGAAGGGGCACACAGAGAGGGAGACACAGACTCAGAAGCAGGCTCCAGCCTCCAGCTGACAGCACAGAGCCTGACGCTTGAACTCACGAACCACGAGATTGTGACCTGAGCCAAAGTCAGACTCTTAACTGATGGAGCCACCCAGGCTCCCAGAAAAAGATTTTTTTTTTTTTTTTTTTTTATAATTTAAACAATATTCAGAGGACTGTGAATTGCCAGCATTATCTGGTATTGATGTTCCTTCTCTTTCCCAGCAGAATAATCTTAGCACTGGATCAAGGGTGCTCAGAGATACACTGTAGATGTCCAGATGACCTGTTATGGTAAACGTATAATAAATACACATTTAATAAATAACTGTATGTACACACACAGATAAAAACAGGTGACCACTGTGGAGGGTTTCCATTCCAAGAATGCTATCTGCAAATTCTGCATACGAGGCCAACAAGGTACAGGACTCAATATTCTAGTTTTGCAGAATGGTGAATGAATTGTATGACTTTAAAGAGGCGATGGATAGCAGTCGACAGATCTTGGTTTTGAAGTGGTTTAGGTCATAGGAAAGTACACGTATCCCCATTGTTGGAAGGATTATCTCATTTCTTTCTCACCATACTCAATGAAGTCGTACTAGTATTATCATTATTTTACTGATGAAGAAACTAAGGCACAGATGGGTGAAGTAATTTGATAGATAATTCAGCAGTTGATGAGTAAGTGGGAGGGCCAGGCAGGGCAGGTTGGCTTTAGAGCTGTCGTATCTGACTACCTATTTCTTTCTACACCCTATCTCCATTCATGTGGTGGGTTATTTTGAAAATTCTGCACTAGAGAATATACAGATTGTCTTCTAACTAATTCTTACCTACTTTATTTTTTAAAAATATTTTATTTATTTGAAAGAGAGAGAGAGAGAGAGAGCGTGAGCAGGGGAAGGTCAGAGAGAGAGGGAGACACAAAATCTGAAACAGGCTCCAGGCTCTGAGCTGGCAGCACAGAGGCTCAAACCCACGAACCGCGAGATCATGACCTGAGCTGAAGTTGGACACTTAATCGACTGAGCTACCCAGGCGCCCCCTACCTACTTTATTTTTTTCATAGCTGCTACAAATATGGACCTGTACCAAGAACATTATCAACTCACAGAGTATTTAATTGAAGAAAATCTGATAAATTCCTCTGGAAAATTCCTAATTTTATCAGCAAAAACACTAAGCAAGATGAGAGTTGCCCAAATCTCAAAAATTATTATACGGAAAAGTTAGTGGCTACTTAGGACAGGCCATAGCACTTGGAATGCTGTATTTTCTCTGTGTTCAACTCCAGTAGGGCAGAGGCCACGTGTTATATGTCTTTGTATGTCTCGTCTTTAGCACGGTGTCCAAGACATAATAGCTGCACAATTTTTAATTGCTAAATGAAGGATGGACTGAATATAGTAATAGGTCTTAGTTTTGAGAACTTTCAAACTACTTAATCTTTAATTAATAGATTCTTGGGATTTGATCAAGTCAAAGAAGAGCCAGATCATCACCTCGTATTATTCTAAGTAATATATTTCTATACTCAAGCTAGCTACATGTGCTGTGAACATCCTGCCCCTCCCCCCTGCCTTTCAGGTAGACCAGAACTCCGTGAAGGGCTAACTCCTCCCTAGATTAAGAGGACCACTTTTCTGCTTCTTCTGTGCATTCTTGCATGTGAATTGACCCTCCCACCCCTTCTTTCACCTCTCTTTCCATATTTTCCTCTTCCCGGCCATTGGAACGAGTTGTCTTTTCGATGTGAAGCGTAGAAACTTAGCCCATCCAATGCTGTTTTTGACCCCAAACTTTTATACCTAACCCGCCCCTTAGAAGACTGGGATAAGCAAGCATTGGAACTCCAGGGAGCCTCCTGGTTTCATGATCCATTTCTGCCTTGTAGGGCCAGACAATGCTAGGCTTAGGGGAGACCCAGCCAGCAAACTGGCAAGTCGATTAATCTGTAGTTAACCGCGGCAATAAATGAACACAAAGGAAATGCAGATGTAAGTAAGGGATAAACTTTGAGTGGTTCCATCAGTAGTGATTCATGATGTTGAACTACAATAATATTTCCCTCCACACACCCTCCAGCTCCCTTTATGACCCTGGAGCAGCATTTCAGGATAACTGTTGTGTTTTGGGGTGGGTTCTGTGGTCATGGCTGTAGAAGATGGGACTGGCTGACAAATATTTTTAATAAACATGTCTTGCTGACAATGGCATTACGTGCACTTAAGGGACAGTGGTAGTTAAGAGAATTAAGAGAAACATTAAAGATCAAGAAGGCAGAAGAGCCGTTTGTGGCTTTTCCGGGTTTGAGAGTCTGAATCCGAGATGGCAGGATAGAGAGAAGAAAGCACCGGGGACACTCGCTCAGGCTCCAGCCTAAGCCCGGCCGCCCTTTGCTGCATAGCCCGGCAAGCCACTTCTCTAACGCCTGCGGGTCTCAGTTTCCTCACCCATAATGTCATGACCATTCACGTGAGAGCATGCATTTAAGGAAGCCGATCCCGTGCCCAGCACCGAGGCTACACTCTGGCGGTGTCAGCCACTCTTCTGTGTGTCTCGTTCTTTCTCTCCAGCTTCTTTGCTTCATCCGTCAGCTGACTTCTGCCCCTCCTGCCCGCTCAGTCACTTCAGTGATTACGGTTTGTACGATCATGTGCCTCCGTGTCTCCCCGTTGGTGAACGTGGAGCGGAGCGCTTGCCTCTCCGCTGATGCTCACACTGATGGTCTTGGCCGGGGGACAGAGGCTGCTGGCAGAAGCCTAAGAGGGAATGCACCGTGGTAGCAGCGTGAAAGAATTTGGCAAGGAGGTGCTCGCCACATGATTGTGATTCATACTGTACTCTCGAAATGTGGCAGGAGGGCTAGGAAAGGCTTTTAATGCCAGCACACAGAGAGCAGAGACACTCATTTTCAAACATCACATTCTTTTTATAGTACAGGCATGCCTCATAGGGAAAATATTGAACTTGGCCTGCCAGTACCACAAGAGTCGTCCCAACTGTGATTTTATTGCTTGAGTCACTCCCTGAATCAGATACTGACTGCATGGAGGAAGTCTTCTATTAAGGATGCTTTGAAATGGTGTTTTTAATTAATTAACACCAACTCCAGGCTGGTTTCTAATTTACTCCTAGCTGACTCCTTTTTTCTTTTCTCCGTCTGAACCTTTTTCGGACGTTTCCTCAAGGTCTCAGTTGGATCATTTTTAAGGATCTTGGTGAAAGAGTCATCTGTGTTGGGTGAACAATGCAAGGGAACTCTTCAAAGCAGAGTTCCTCGTCTCTGAATGATTCTGATACATGGAAACAGTGTAGCGGGGGGAAAGGATCTCTCCAATCTGGCATAATGCTTTTTGATCCCTTCAGCAGCCCTCAATCCATTCATCCTGTTGTTAAAACTTAAACTAGAGCTGGCCAGCTGTTGGGAAAAGTCCTCAGTTTTATTTCAACCAAATGGTGCTGCCTCCTGGGGCTGGAAGGGGCTGACTTCAAGCACAATTATAGATGTGTAGCTCTTTTCGAGCGGCGGAAACCTACAAAATGGCCTTGATTCACAGGGCCCCTTTGGCTCAAAGGCGTTCTGCTTCCCGTGTGCCATAAATCTGTATCTGCATCAAAAAGTGTAAAGGCTGCAGTGTATGGAAGTCCCTCTTCCTCTGCGAGTGTGTCTATGACAGATTTATACTGATGGCTACAGTGCTGCACAGTCACAGATTCCTATTATAGTCATGCCCCACTGACTCGGTCCCCATTTCCTGTAGAAGGGGGAGACAAGGTCCTGCATGAAAGAGGGGTGACGTTACAGCTCGACTCTCTAATTGCTGTTAGTACAGGACGACCTTTAAGGGCCTCAGCAAGACCTGTTTTGTTCATAGCAGCGCTACTGTCTCTTCACGTCGTTGAGGTTACAGCTGAGACACTGAGCATCACAACAAGATCTGCCATGAGCGGGCACTCCAGAATTCAACGTTTTATGAGGACATGCCAAGCAGATCTGAAAGGAACAAATAACCTCTTTTGTTACAGTTTTTATATCTTCAACATGAGGTCTTTTCCTTCCAGGAACCTAGAGTTTAAAATGTTAAAAAAAAAAAAAAAAAAGTGTGCATGGTGGGGAGGGGAGGGTAGCGTGGAGTCCACTTTATTAGTATTTGTAAGTGGATGCAGAGCAGAACTGGTTCCAGAAACTACCTCCTTACTCAAGATGTCCCTCTGTAGTGAACATTGTAGTGTTCCAGAGCAATGGCTTCTTGTATTTGACCTTCACCTCCATGGTTGAGCTATATCAGAGTTGTCCTTCCAAGAGTTAAGCAACGAAGTGACAAAAAGGCTAATTGGTCTAGTTTTGAGGGATGGGAATTAAAAAGGAAAGATATTTGGATGGCTTGAGTCTTCTAAGAAGAGAAAAGGCTAGACTTAGGTCTGACTCTCTTAGTCTATTTGGACTCCAATCTGCACAGGATAGCTGTAGCTTATCACTGTGTTTGTTTTGGCTCGGAGGACCCAAAGATGTCACTAGCTGAATTAGAATGCTTGTATGGTATTTTTTAATTAGCTTTAAAAAAAAATTGTACTACTATAAGGAAGTGATACAGAGGAATGAAAATGTACATACCTAACAATTAGTGTTGTTTTTGACTTCACAATTCTTAATTTTTCTTCTCTTCCATGGCCAACTTAACATGAACATGGTTATGTGACCCTGGATTGTATTATATCCACTATATATAAGATCTACTATATGTTTATATATATATATTCTATATATGCTACTATATATATATATATGCTACTATATATATATACNATCAGATTGCAGTTTGAAAAACTTAGCTATAAAACTTCTACCATCTGCTAGATTAGGGAAAGAGGATCTGGTAACTGAAAACTGTGTGTGTATGTATGTGTGTGTGTGGTTTATTTTATAGACACTGCATATTTCCTTGATGATCTATTTTCCAAGCTCATTCTTATCTTTTAGAAGATATTTCCAGGATTTATGCCTTTGGCCAGATTTCAGAGAACTCTATAGTGGTGGAGAGGTACATTCCATTTATAGGGAATCCTGCAGCAGGGTCATTGAGAGCATGTATTTGGTTCTGTGCTTAAGTGTATTTCTGCTCTGGACATTTCTTTCAAATGGATCGTTTTTTACACTGGCAAAACTAAGCACTTTATTCATAAGAACTCTAATAATAAAGCTTTTTCAGTCCAGACATAGGAGGAAATTTGCAAAATGCATCAGGAAAGTATGCCAGTTGTTTTTCAAGCCATCGGGTATGTTGAGAAAGTATTGTATTCATTAGTGCTTGCAAAACTGTATATTTAATGATGCAAAAGTAAAATTGACCTCTCCCTTTTGGTGCACAGATGTATAAACTTTATGGGAGTACACCCCAAGGTAGAGACTTATTGGAGTAACTCTTAGAAAGGGCAAGGTTGGTCATAAACAGTGATGCAATAACCCCACAATTATGTATGCTCAATTATTTGGAAGGGAAGTCTGGGAGACTTCTATGGCTTTCTATGGTTACATGGGCAAACCGAAGTGAGTATGGAGAAGCAGAAACCAAAGGTTTGCCTTTGTTGTGTATAGCCCAAATAGCATCCTACGACAGCTTTATAATGTAAATCCACTGGTACCAGTAAAATGGCATTTAAAACAAATAATAAAATGAACAACATTTGCAAAGCAATAAAGACACCACCTTTGCAACCACTTTACTGCAGTTTTGAAAATGTTGGTGAATAGCTCTCCAAAGATGCAAATAACTAATACTTTATTAGATTTCAGCCCAGGAGAAAGGGGAGGAAAACCTTCAAGTAGAATTACATGATTATTACTTTGCTCCTCCCTCAACCCAGCAAACATTAAAATGGTACATAAAATAAGTCTATAACAAGATTTATGAGGAAAGGTATTACACTTAGGGGCACATTGTGCAGAAAAGTCATTAAAATTGTTTGGGCCTTAGGAGGGGGGTGGTACCTTTTTAGAAAAATGAGAAATTCAGATGTCCCAAATGCCTTCCTGACGACTACCTAAGGTTTAAGCTTTAACACACCACCGTACCTTAAAGTTCTGATTCATTTTTCTATTATGCCTGCTTCTTCTCACCAAACAGAATTGCAAGGTTCTGTTTTCCCCAGGAAAACTGCACTAAAGGAAGTATAGTGGGCCTAACATTTCTTTGGCCTGCTCTAGTTAGATGAGGCTACGGGATGGTAAAAACAACGTAAGGCGCATTCTTTTCGCCACACTTCAGCTAGGGGATTTTAGTAAACAAATACTGCGCTTGTGGTGTGGAAGAAAGGGGAGCGAAACTTACCCATATCTAGGGTCCTCATGCCTTAACTTCCCTTCTTCCTCCTATTTAGTCTGCCTGGCAGATTTTCTTTCTGGTTGGTCGTATGCATGTTTTGATAATGGTGATAGCTCAGCATTTTCTTTATGCTTTTGTTCTGGTCTGAGTTTGGTTAATACACTCAATTCGGTCCTATGTGCTATCCCGTTTCCTCGTGTTATGCTAAATCTCTGCTTATCCTGTCTGTAAATTTGAGGGGAGTGAGGGAACGTGGGTGTCTGTGTGTATTTTCTTATCTGTTGAAGCTTTAACTTTGGCTTACTGTTTAACCAGGAAACTCAGCAGGACAAAGCAGAGCTAACTGAAACTATATCCCTGTTGAGAATCCCCAGGGTTGTGCAACACTATAAAATGGTGGTTTGGGTCAAAATTCTGTAGTTCATCTTTATCAGAGTAATAGGTTTTTGGTTTTTTGAAAAGGAATGTTTCAAGGAAGTCTTTGAAAAACATTTGCTTCAAATGTTCATTGCATCTAAGATCCCATTTTTGTCCCTTTATTTGCTCCAAAATACCGCCAGACTGCCAACAAAGAGGGCCTGTGCTCCCAGGAATTTTCTGCATTCCTCTCTGGAGTAGGCATTTTTCTCAGCTACAAAGGCCCTTTGGCGAATTCCCTCTAATCATTGGATTTACCCTGGGCTCTGATAGGTGCCATTCATGGACTGGGTCTGCTGTTTGATGGGCTGAGGCATTAATGGGATCTTTTCATGATAAACAAAACTGGGTAACATTACCAGAGGGGTCACAAAGCTGCTGTTGTCGGAGGTGTGGTGCGCTCTCTCTTTCTCTCTCTTCTGTTTTTTTCCTTCTTCCTCTTGGGCTTTTCCTCCCCTTTCTTTTTATGAATGTGCATTTCTGTGAGCGTGGAGCATGGCCATTTCTAGGAGCAGATCTTTCAACCTTTGCTGCTGCTTATAAGTCAATAGACAGTGGCAGGTCTTTGTTGGACATAAGATGATTCTATAAACGGATCTACAGTAGCTCGGGGAGGTCTCTGCTTTTCTAATTCATTAAACATTGGAGGATCGCGGCATGAAGAATCTGATTTAGAGATCTTTCTTACATGCTGGCATTTAATTACTGAAAATATCTGGTAGTTGGGATGGATGAGTCCGTGGGAACAAACACTTAACGTAAGAATCTGACTTGGTGCGGCTGCCCCTGCCTGGTCCATCTTGAGCTGTGTTGTCTGTATCAGATGTTACAGGGCAGCTTTGAGCCACTGCTGTTACTGTTTCCTACTTGCTTCTAAGAAGAACACAGAATTGATTAGGCAAAACCTGATCCCGGCAGTGTCAAAGAAGTAAAAAAGTAAGGTTTGGGGTTCTCTTAGGGGACATAACACTAGTTATTGATGAAAAGAAACTGACATTGTGATTTAGAAAACATGCAGTCGTGTTATCTACCTCATTTTATGTACCCGAGAGGATTAAAGAAAAACAATTCTTATTTTAAATGGCAGTCTTACTTGGGAACAAGCAGACTGTCAAGCACGCTAATGGAGATATTTTACTTATTGTCAATGTATTTTCTTGTGGTCGGTCTCCATGCGGGGGCCCAGGAGAAAGGGCAAAAAGGGACTGGTCGGGGAGAACACAAAATGAGGAAAAGCGCAGATCAGTGTTTTTAAATTCAAATGGGATGTTAGAGGGGAAGCAATGGCTGGTAAAGAAGGCTGTTAACCATTTCTCCTGGAGAAACAAGAAAGATAAATGATTAATCCGTAGGGGGGAAGGTTAACACAATGATTTCGTTTCCACCAGCCATTGATGTTAATTCTTCGTTTTAATTCCGGTGTGACCCAGCAAAATGTGGGTGCTTCAGGATGAGCTTTAGTCCCTTTGGGGAACAAACATGATACCAGGCTGCCTTGTGGCTAAGATGTGCACAGTAGCCCCCAAATATCCCTACGTGACTACGTTTTTAAATACACAGACACCTCAGGTTAGATGGGGAGAAGGTTTGACAGTTAACACAACTAAGGCAGAAAATCATTCTCTTTGGTAGAGCAGTGGTTTATTCTTTGTCGTTCAGGTTTTGTTTTGTTGATGCTATTTGTTAGACTCAGTTCGGTGTACTCTGTTTTAAATCATGAACCAGTCTTCAGATCTTTTTCCATGACTTTCCCAAACTGTAGCAAAGTGGAGCTTCCCAGTTCCAACGGAAGCCTGCAGCGGCTGGTGTTTCCTGCAGAGCCTCCTCAGACGAGTCCCGAAAGCATGCTAACTGGCATCATTTTTTTCCCCATTAAGAAAGCTTCATGAGTTTTTAAATATCTTTGTTATTTAATATTCTGCTGTTTCTTTTTTAAATTTTTTAAATGTTTCATTTCTTTCTTTTTTTAAAAAATATTTTATTTATTTTTGAGAGAGAGAGAGAGACAGCATGAGCAGGGGAGGGTCAGAGAGAAAGGGAGACACAGAATCTGAAACAGGCTCCAGGCTCTGAGCTAGCTGTCAGCACAGAGCCCGACATGGCTCGAACCCACGAACCATGAGATCATGACCTGAGCCGAAGTCCGACGCTTAACCGACTGAGCCACCCAGATGCCCCTGGATCATCCCACTTTAAAGATGTTTGGTCCATTCCAAATAAACAGTAAACTTAAAGGGCCAATCTCAGTTTCCTAAGGAGAATTGGTATGAATTTGCTAAGGCCGATGATACTCTGTTTTCCACGGAATGGAAACCAACAGTATTGAACATCTGTCCTGTACCAGAAACATTCCTCAAAACTAATCTTTTAGGGGCGCCTGGGTGGCTCAGTCAGCTAAGCGTCTTGACTTTGGCTCAGGTCATGATCTCACAGTTCATGAGTTCAAACCCTGCGTGGGGCTGTGCTGACAGCTCAGAGCCTGGAGCCTGTTTCAGATTCTGTGTCTCCCTCTCTCTGCCCCTCCCCTGCTCATGCTCTGTCTGTCTCTCTCAAACATAAATAAACATTTAAAAAAAAACCTAATCTTTTAAAGAACGCTGTGAACTGGGTTCTAATATCTTCATTTGACACAAAAACGAGACATTTTATAAACATTAAAGATGATAACTGGTAATAAATGACGGAGATGGGATTTGAGTTCAGCTCTTTCTGATTCAAAAATTCTGTCTTTCCTGAAAAGATTTTTAACTCCAAGAGCCCATAAATAACAAACAAAGCCAAATTTATATTCTTTTGTATATCATTATTGATCCCATGTGTGGAGGAATGCTTTTCAGCAAGTACAAGAACAAAACTAAATGACTAGACCTGTTTTCAGTAGCAGGTTGCACAGTGTGAGAAAATAGCCACCCAGAAATGAGGGGACAGGACCAAAGACGGTTTGTTCTGATGTGTTTTGCGTTGAGAGGAAAGAAGAGAACCATATTCTGATTTTGTTGGTCATCTCCGACACAACCAAATTTTTGGCCCGTTCATACCACAGGATTTAATTATTAAACTCACAACATGGCCTAATGGAATTCTACCTTCCTCACTATTGTTTTGTCCTGTGGAAAATGGCAATGTGCTTCTTCCCCGTATTGGTTCAAACTTTTGTATCTCAATCATGTAGATTGAGACGGTCGTACAAACCACATAGTGTGATTAGAGAGAAAACAAAGCAAGCTGAAGTGTGGTGTAAAAGAAGAGAATACATTGTTTATCAGTATAAAATTAGTCCAGGGATACATGTGTACTTCAAAGAAAAACAACGACAACGATGACAAAAATTAGCGCCAGGACCTGAGATGTCACAGGAAATACTACCTCCCTTTAGTTGCTTTATATTTTGTTGTAGATTGATTTAGGACTGAGTTATTTATATATTTTCCATAAAACACACACTTTGGAACTAGTGGCCTTGCTGATGAGAAATCTGAAACTCGGGACACTTCACTAAAGTAGTGCCTGTGAAGTGAAATATATACAGGGTCAATTTACACTAGAAATGAAGAAAAACATAGGTCTTTCTTTCTTTCTTTCTTTCTTTCTTTCTTTCTTTCTTTCTTTCTTTCTTTNTTTTCCATAAAACACACACTTTGGAACTAGTGGCCTTGCTGATGAGAAATCTGAAACTCGGGACACTTCACTAAAGTAGTGCCTGTGAAGTGAAATATATACAGGGTCAATTTACACTAGAAATGAAGAAAAACATAGGTTTGTCTTTCTTTCTTTCTTTCTTTCTTTCTTTCTTTCTTTCTTTCTTTCTTTCTTTCTTTCTCTCTTTCTCTCTTTCTCTCTTTCTCTCTTTCTTTCTTTTTTATTAATAGGTTTATTTTAAGTCAACAGTTTGATGCAATATAAATTCCAACTTATTAAGGAAACTTTGGAAAAATGCCGAAGCGTACAGTAAAATGACCTGAGGAGGGAAAAATACCTTCTGAGGAGAGCTGGAAAGAGCATAGTCACAAGAGCAGGCCAAGCAGACTGAGACGTCGTCTGGTGCTTGGGGCAGACCAAGGGTCCCTGGCTAAAGGGAGCCGCTGTAAAAGGCTCGAATATAAAAGGTTCGAGGTGTCACAGTGAATATTTATTTAGGTCAAATGTTAGCAAAATGTTTCTGACAGGCCTGTCAAACACTGCATCAGTGGGCCTAGAAAGGCTGTTTGCGTGACGAGGGTAGTGCTGCTTCATCTTGAAAATGAATATGGATTAAATCACACAATATCCGTCCCCGTATCTACGTCCCGTCTTCTGGCTTCTTGACTGGGGAGATACGGGCTTCTGTGGATAATTGGCAGATAACAGATAACGTTCATTTTTGTTGCTGGGATGAAATGAGACTCAACGCTGACAAATTTACATTCATGGTAACTGCCTAGAGGGGCTTGATCTTCTAGTGGAAACAAAAAGGAAATGCTTCATTTGGGGGAGGTGGGGTTCTATTTGCCAGTAATAGTAAGTAACAAAACCGAACACATCACAAAGTAATTATCATGAGTGGTAATTATTATACGTTTAATTTGTAGGGTAAGTCGAAAAGCCCCACTTCATGTGACAGATAAATCATGAGCTTTGCTGTCCAGAGGACCCCAAGCCAGGGTGGTTCGGGAGATTTTTCCAAGGCCGTAGAACTCATGGGTTGAGAGGCTGGACCTAGTGAGTCTGAATTTACGGCTTCCGCCCAATGCTGTCTTTTGGCTCAAGCAATCTGCTGAGTGATCAAAGCATTGCAGTCACTGTATCTGCTTCTAGATTATAAACTCCTGTAACAATCACAAGCTGCACAGCAATTCATTTTAAATTACTTCTGATATCAAGCTCTGTACAATTATCAGTTAATCTCTTTCAACATATGATTGGGGCATATCCTGTTTTTCTACGGTGGAAAGCATCCAGAATCAAGATAACAGTGCAAGCTGCCCCTATCTTCCAATTCCTTAGCAATTGTTCTTGAACCTATTTTTTTTGTTGTTGCAATTGTAACAGGTAAAATGTTGCTATTTTATAAATAAAGGAAGCAAGATGCACATAGCATGGTTCTGATTGGTTCGTCTGATGATTCTGAATGATGCTGTAAATTGATTCAAATGATTATTTTGGGGATAAAATTGCCTGCTAATTTTGACTGCCTATCTTAAAACTTTTAAGCATCTTGTATATGTATAATCCTACAGCCAAAATAGCTTTCGTTTAGGTGAACTGCAGAGTGAAACAGTATTTTTAAAAAATCAAAAATTTGAAGATACATAAGAAATCATTTGTATTGGACTTTGAAATACATGTCTTAATGTCTTTCTCTCATAAGTTTGGCTTTCTGATCTTAGGGGGTGTAGGGTACAGTAAATTGACTTTACATTTAAATACATGTGTATGTATATAATGGATATTTATTACATATACTTAGTGATAACGTTATATTCAGTTAAACCAAACAAAATTACTGTTTTCGTAAGGCAAAATGATTGAATACTGTTTATTTCTTAGGCTTCAGCCTACCTGATTTTGTTTCAATCTTTATCCAGCTTCTCAAGTAGCCTTCCACTACATTTTAAAATGGATTGCTCTTCCAGAAAAAAAATGAATAAACAGAGAAATCACACCACTATTCTATTACTCTGTTCATTACGACTGTTTTCTAGGTTGAGGAATAGAAAGGAGAGTTAATGAAAAGGTAAATCAAATACTTGATGACAAAGTGTGTCTTGTGGGTGGGCACTTGCCTGTATCACACATGCACATAAGCACTCAAGTACACTTGTTCCAAAACTTCCGCACGATGCCGAGAACGTGCACGTGAGTGCTTGCCTCTGTTTTGCATTCCATGTGCTGGCACGTTTCTTCTTACATAAGGCATATTTTTCTTTCAAAATGTATTTTTTAATAACATATATCCTTTTCTGATTATCAAAGTAATACACTCTTCTTTAAAAAATTTGAATCGTTCATAAAAAAATACAAGCAATAAGATAAAATTCTTTGCTTAATCCTACAATCCATAGGAAAGCCTGCATTAGTATTTTGGTATAACTCTTTCTTATATAAAGTAAAGACTTATTTTTAAAAACCTAAGTATAAAATAGGGCCTAACTTCTTTAGGAAATCTGGATCATACTTTACATATAATTTGTATTTGGCTTTTTTATACTTTACAGTATATTGTGAGCCTTTCCCACATCATTAAACATTTTCTCAGTAACCAGAATAGATCAGCAATAGTTCACTTAAAACAGTGAACAAGCTGCATTAAAAAACCAGCCAGAGCTTTACCAAAGAGCTGATGCTATGAATACCAATCATAGCTTAGTTGCTGTTCCATATGTTAATTTAATTTGACAGAGTAAGGGTCTTTGAAGTCCTAATTCTCTTTTGCATCCAATAAACCAGTTTTTATAGTGCCTGAACTTTTAGACGTCAGCCTGCAGCTCAGCTCATGTCGGGAAGTTGCCATGAGGTCACTTGTAACAATGGCCAGAGGGGAGTTCCTCTGGAAGTCTTGTCAGAAAGGTGAGCTGGACTGTGTGGGGGTCACTTGCAGTGGGGGGAGGGGTGTCAATGCCTCTGGTGATCGCGTCTTACAGGCATGCGGATTTGTTGCCATTTTACATTGAGCCCTTGAAGGTGGATTCCTACAGAAGTGGGTCTGCAGTAGCCCAGCAACGTTCATTAATAAGTGTTCATATACATCTTTGTGTTTATTAGTGGGCCTTGTGGCTTTGAAAGGGAAAAGACAAGCAAAAGTCTCGGTGGTGTGTGGTTTTGTACCCATGCTTGAACAAGAAGGCAACTCCACTGTCTTCCCCACCACCAAGGCTTAGAATCTGGATTGTGAGTTGGTTCAGCTCACAGAATGCTTTTTGGCAATCCTGTGTGGAGGGGTGGAAGACAAAAAGATCTTGAAAAAGAGGATCAAAATGGAAGAGGTTCAGAATAACAAATCATGCTGAACGTGAAGGTCTGTAGAGTAAGAATTTTGAGTTTTCTTTTCTTGCTCTTTGTTTAGATTGTAAGTTCTCTGAGGGCAGAAAACCATGTTTATAAGGTATTACAGGGTTAGAAGCTTACTGTTAGAGTCTTAATAATCCTTCCAGTGGCTCAGCATCAAAGGTAGTGTCATAATTACTGCAACCATTAAAAAGCAATGCCTTCTTAAACTGGGCTTCATCCACAATTACTGATCATCTACAGTGGGCCAGGGCCGATGTAAGGTTGGGGCCTTCTTCCAAAGGTGAATGGGCAATCCCTGTAGCTGAAGATGAGTGGGAACCAAACATGTGAACTGTCACCTTCAGTCAAAAGGAACAAGGACTTTGGTGGAGTCCCGTGCTGAGAGTCCTAGACCTCAGTATTTGTCTGAAGTTAGGGATCACTCACGATAAAAATGAGAATCGGGTGGGGGAGCGCCTGGGTGGCTCAGTCACTTAAGCTTCCAACTCTTGGTTTTGGCTCTTGTCATGATCTCACAGTTTCGTGAGATTGAGCCCCATGTCTGGCTCTGGGCTGAGAGGGTGGAGCCTACTTGGGATTCTCTCTCACTCTCTCTTTCTCTCTCCCCCTTAACACCCCCTGTTCTGCCCCTCCCCCATCACACTGTCTCTGTCTCTCTCAAATAAATCAATAAACTTAAAAAAAAAAATAAAAGGAGAGTGAGGGAGAAATGATGGAGAAACTTCAAAAGGAGTCCATGCCCATCTTTGGAAGCATCGGGAAGCCCTGTTCTTTGGGGAGCACTTCGTTAATGACAGTGATTTGGGGATAGGGAGCAGAAAGGTGGAGTGGCCACTTAGGAGTCACACAGCCAACATTTAGGGAAATTGGTCATTAATGGGAAATTATTGGACCAGTGCTTAATTTTTCCAGTAAGGATGTTTCTAGGTAACAATCCTGTTGTGGCCGAGTGGTTCTGGGATGTGGTAGACATGGGATTGAGCAGCTGCATTGGATAGTAGTGATGTAATTGGACTTCCAACATAATTTCCAGTCCTTCTACTGCTTCTGGGTGGTATCAACTACTACTGTGACCTAAGTTCTCTCTTAGCAGTCCATTTCAGCTTCTACCGCTGCTTTCCAGTCTTTACAAATGTAGCTTGACTGCCTCTTTACAGTAAATTACTCACGTTTTACTCCTTCAGATAAAACTTATACCCTACCTGTCTTTGGCAGTTTGTTATAATACAGTATTACAGACCAGGAAGCTTCTAAGCAACAGAAATTTGTTTCTCAACACTTTGAGAGGCTGGAAGGTCCAAGATCAGGGTGCCAGCACAATCTGGGGAGGTCCATCTTCAGGGTTGCAGATTTCTTGTTTAACCTTTCCATGGCAGAAGGGGAAAGCAAGCTCTCTGAATCTCTTTTATGAAAGCACTCATCGCATTCGTGACCCAATCACCTCAGAGGCCCTGCCTCTTAATACCATCATTCTTGGGGCTAGGATTTCAACATATGACTTTGGGCAAGACATATTCAGACCAGAGCCGATATCTATGGAGTCTGACAATTAAGCATTAAAGGAAACTAAATTCTCTACTTGGGGGAGAGGGGGTTGAAGGGGAGTGGGGAAGCCAACTTAGACAATCAAATGCACCAAGAATTTGCCCAAGATGTATAAATTTGTAGGAGCCTACCTTATCTCTATGATGACTTAGGATGTGGTATAAAAGACGCTGTATTACCCATGTGTCACTTTGAAACATCTGTTACATACAAATGGCAGCTTATATATGGCCTGGGCTTTCTCTTCACCCTCAGTGAGCTGTTGGCATGAGCCATGAGCTGTTCTCCTCAACTCGCGGAGATCTCACACACACATTGTAGTTCTCTTCTTTAGTTTCTTCCCCTATTCTGTGCAGTTGCTTACCCACACATTCCAGAGTCTTCTCTGGACTCTTCCCCATCTCAGCAAAGTCTGATCCACTTGTCTTCACCATCTTTTCCCTTCTTACACCATTTCTTCTTTTCTTTCCTTTGTCTTTCTCTTTCTTCTTTCCATTCTCGGTGTGAGTTCACCCTGGCCCCAGTGGTTTTTGGGACAGAGTTTTATGTTCTCTCTACTCCTTTTTAGCATCTTATAACACAGGGTCCCTGTGTGTGTTGTAATTATTTGATTATGCATTTGTCCCTGCCTTGAAAGGGCCTTCATCTTTAGCTACTTGCCTGAGATCTAATGAGTATTTAATAAATGCTCCTGTTTCTAACCATCCTAATTTCACTGAGAAAGTTTATACTGCTTTCCAGGTAGTCGATTTACAAACAGACTTTTGGAACTCAACTCCAGTGTAGGTTGAGGACTTCCTGAAACGTGGTCAAAGTACAGCAAAAGGCTTTTTGTTGCAGAACTGTAATCTTGATGTACTTTGGCCCCACCTGAATTCCACTGTAATTGCCTTTACAATATATATCCTGCCATCATCTTAAAAAGGTTTAGTTCTGAACACATCCGCTGGCAGAGGATTTGTTTTGCTTTCTTTTCTAGGAAACTGTAGCTTAGCAAACTATTAGACTGTCTGACTTTAATTTTTCTTACTTTTAAACAGTTGATTAATTTTTTAAAAAACCAAGTAAGTAGATTAGCTTTGTTTGTGCATTACACTCAATGATTACACGTTAGCAATTTAATAATTTTAATAGCAGACAGTGCATCTACATCGTCTAACATTTGTCTGCATGTAAACCCCGTACCTGGGAGCCGTAATACTTTCAAAAGAGCACATCAAAGTAATTGTTTTGCCTGGCGCCAGTACAAATTTCTGCTGGGACCTGTCCCATTTAATATAAATTATATTACCTGTGGAATTTAAGAGGATGTAAGGTGTAGCATGCCCCACAGGCAGGAAAGTTAAACTATGGATTGCTTTTTTTTTTTTCTCTTTTAACTCTGGTTTGTTCCTGTAATATGGGATATTTAGCATCCCTAATTTCTGTTTAATCTTTTTACGGGCATATTTTGAATTTTGCATTCATATGGAAGACAAGTTCAAAAGTCCTGTTATTCTCTTAGGCTGACTTGACAATGAACACTATCTAAAGCTAGTGGGATTAACTAACTACGGTAAGGGGGGAAAGAGATGCCATGATCTGAATAAGTCTATTTAGAAACAGACCAAAACACATACCAGCAAATAAAATGATGAGGAAAATAGGGGCCTAGACCCTGATTTACCCAAATCATGATGAGTCCAGCCTGACAGCATGCCTCTGTTTTGCCTAGACAGACATGAATGTAGAAGTAGGGCACCCATGGGCAGGAACATGGGAACAGAAACCTCATGTTCATAAATCCACACAGTTTTATGTCCTGCTTATAAGAGGAAGGCATTAGACTTTCATGAGGGAGAAACGCATGCCAACCCAGCTATTTAGATGGAGAGCTCGACCTTCCACATGCAGGCTCGCCCTCTGTGACTCAGGTCACCTGTGCCCTGATGCCCTGTGGACAGCCCTTGGCCCATGTGATCCTCAGATATGACATGGCTGCATACATATCATTTCAGGTGTTGAATGTGTAGAATAAATGTTTTCAGTAGGATGGGGAAAAAAAGAAGGAGGTAGACAAAAGTTAATAGTAAAGAGCTAGGGAGGAAAGAAGGAGAGACAGAGACAAACAGAAAGAGAGTGAGGAAGGGAGAGATGGGGACTAAAGAACTAAGACCAAAGTGATGTAAGTAAGCTTCTATCCACCTCTTCTTTGTGCTCCAAATGATTCCTACATTCATTTATTCACAGGCTACAGCCTGGCCTTGAACACTTAGCCGGCGGAGGGGGGAATACGTGCCTTAAAAAAGCCTTCTTTCCTATTCCCAGCTAGAGGCAGGGGTCTCTACGAGATCTTTTAATCCAGTCATTGTATTACCATTCTCATACAGGTCCTCATTGCCAGGAATGAGTACTCTGTCCAAGTCTTACTTTTTTTTTTTTTGGTCCAATAACTCAGATATTCTCTGGAAAACAGATCGTGCAATCAGCAGTGGTAGTTGCCGCTTATGGAAGCACCCTGTTAAACTTTTCACCTCTTGGTTAAAAGTCTTGACATCTTGCTCAATCCTCACTTCTATAAAATTGATATGACCATTTCAAATTGAGTAAGATGTTATATAGGTTTAGCCGTGAGTATAAACACATATCATTGATAATTTCACATAGGACCTTGCCGCTCTCCCTTGACTCCTGCATCTGTCTGTCCCCCTTCTGTGGTCTCTGATTTATCATGGGTATCTTCAGATAGGAACTTTGGATATTGGATCCTGGCCACTACTTCTAGTTTCCTCCTTTTTTTCCTTTTTAAAAACAGCACCTTATTAGCTCTTGCAGCGCCGTCCAACTTGAACTGAAATGTACACCTCCATGGTTTTCTTTTGGTTCTTACATGCTTTCTTTATCTTACAGAAGGCTAAGTACCTTTTGTCCAGGGGCTGACTGATATCAAAGACCCAGATTCAACTCAAGTTTTTAAACTGTACAGACTGAGTCATAGCAATTAGTTGTCCCTGAATGTCAGTACACGAGACCTGGTTTTTAACCTTTCTCCTGACCCCATGCCCCATTAAGTTTGTTCTTCTCAGCATTGGAGCCCCCACAGACTTTGCAACAATGATCAAGATGCTCGTAAATAATAGCATTAAGTGATAAAGCTTTAGAAGTATGATGGACATTTTCTGATCCTGAAAATGATGTATATCTAATAGAAACTCAACTCTTGGCTTCAGAACAGGACTTTGCATACCCAGATCACTTAGAATACACGGATAACTTACATTAGCAAGGTCGGCACAAGCAAGTTTAGATGCCACTGTGCTCAAGTGGCATCTTGAGCACAGATGCTGGGTCTGGGAAGGAAATGGGTTTTATTGCTAGAAAGACAAATATTCGGAGGTTGGCATAGCAGACATGCTCTCTCTATTGGGTGACTTTAAGGTTAGTTTTAGATAAATGGATAGTGTAATAATGGAGGTGAGCTGGTTGTTGAGAGGATCATCCTTCTGAAAACTTGAATACCTTTTCAGCCTTGCCCAGAAGCAGATGACAGGGTGGTTGGGGTCCACATCCTCTGCTCAATAGAGCAGTTTTTCTGCTGGTACTTTGCTTGGTCGAGCTCCAAGGAAAGCTGTGTGATGACAGAGAGATTAGGATGCAGGCAGTAGGGTTAGGTCATATATTCTAAATGCTCTGTTTCTCCTGTTCCCTTAGCCTGGTGGATTCCACCAACATGGTTTATCCCTAAAGCCAAGCTTTCTAATGAGCACTTGGGCATTTGAATTCCCATCATATCAAACCATTTCAGTTCTCTTTCTTGATCATACTCCTAGTGATGGGAGATCTTACACTGTAGCCTTCCCCCATCCCTTAGAGATTAGGGTGTCTGTGTGGAAATAATATCATACCATGGTGAAGGTTCAGCGTTGTTGACTATCCAAGATTTGGGAGTCGCCACATTCAGCTGTATATTTATCAAAAGTCTTGTGCTTGAATCTATTTTACAAGCATGGCCCAACAGGAATAAGGCAATAACGATGGCATTTCTATACTAAATTCTGCTCTCTGTGTATCTGGGCATATCTGTGCTTATAGATAAGATATTATATGGAATTTAGACACTGTAGCCTCCTTAAAATCTATCATCTGTAACTATGCTTTCTTCCCATTCGTTTTTCTGTTTATGTTCTCCTTACAATCCCCAAACACTCAAAGTCGCAATCCTTACCTCATGTCCCAGAATGCTTCTTAAGGTAAAGAATAAATGTTTTCAAATTTCTTTAAACTTCTATATATATTATTTTGGCAAGCAAGGCACTTAACACTTTTTTTAAATGTCAAGGTGAGCTTGATGTGTGTTTCACATTTTGTCATTTATTTCTCCAGAGGAGACACTGCTTTAGAATTTTTCAGTGCCGCCCAAGTAGATAAAAAATTGTGACCTCTCATCTGCTTCAAATTCGAATACTTGAAAGAATAAACAAATGAAGGAAAGCATGTTCTGAGGGTGCAGTCTTCATAGTGGACTCAGCAACATACAGACCAAATGCTTTTAGACAATGCTTCCCACTGTCTAGAGCCATTATGAAACTGATCTCATCCACATGTGTGTAGGGGCCATGGGTGTCCTGCATACGTGGGTCCTTTTTATTGTCCTTTTACTCCGCACGTCAGTTTTCTTTTGTAGCTCTTCCTCGGCCCATCTCTAGCATTCACGAATGAAGTCAAGGAAACAGCATGAGGTGGTATGGTTGACAGTTAGCCAACTCTCAAGATGTGTTTGAAAATGCTGGTTAAGTTTCTGGAAAGACTCCTGGATTTGGGGTCCATTCAAGGACTTAACGTCAAGTCTGAGCTCTGTCCGTTATTAACTAAGTGAGTCGTTTAGCCTCTCTGGACCACGGTTTTCATAACTCTGAAATGTACATTGTCACAGGATGATAATGCCTAATATATAGGGAAATAAGAGAAACAAATGGGACACGATATTTTAAAAAATGAGATCACTCTTCAATCTATATAAATGTAGAGGTAAAGAATAAGCTGCTTTGAGGATTACAAAAGCCCCTAAAGTGGTCATTTAGCACTTATGAATTTCTGCTCTGAGGCAGGCCCGCACTTAAATTCTTCCTTTCAGACTACAGTCTGTATTGCTTGAAAAATAGCTTCAGAGAAAGAAAGGCTATAGGACTTTGCTCCACAAACCGAGTCACACTGGACGTTAAGAAAACAAAAATGTTTTCGTTATTTATAATCCTGGGATTCTTTTGTTTTCCATTATTTCCCCACCCAACAGTTCTTCTGTCTTTCCGTTCCTTCTACCATTTTGTGCTGTTTGGTCGCATGCCACTCTGAGGTCATTTTCCTTCTCTTTCTCTCTCGTGAACGCCTTCAGCGGTTTCCTCCTTTTTACACACAGTCCACCTTTCATCTCCTTACCGGGGTTAGTCGTTTTGACTTCTGCACAGGAAGGAGATTCCACAGTGTTCCTTAGCCTCTAACTCCACTACATGCAACCCTTCTGGTAAGGAAGCTTTCCTTCATGTCGCCGTTGAAGCCTATTTCCTATCCTTATTTCTTCAGAATAAGTTTTAAAACAGCTGGTTACCATCCTTTAGGCTCGTCCTTCCTAGACATTACTTCAAAAACATTATATCACTTTTCAGTCTTTTTTGTCAACCATGAGTTATAGAACTTCCTTTAACTTTTACTCCTCAGGCATACTGTTCAGCCTTTTAATAAGCAGCGTGGTGTAATTGAAAGAATATGGGCTTTGTAGTTAGACCTGGGTTTAAATCTGGGCCGTGTGACTCACTAGCTGTTTGACCCCAACCAGAACACCTGACTTCTCTGAACTATAGTTTCCTCATCTGGGAGGTGGGGTTAATGGGACCCATCGCACAAGGTTCTTGCCAGAATTGATGATGGATAGAACATTCCTAGTATAAAATCAGTGCTCTGATAAATGTTAGTTCCCTTCCGCTCTCCTCTTTGTGCTTCTCTACATCAGGTCGCTGTTTCCTTCTAGTTATAGCGCGTAGGACTGAACACAGTGTTAAGAATTTGAAGTAAGTCTGCTTACCTATTCCTCAGAAACATGCTTTCCCCTCCCCCCATTACACTGTCCCACCACTAGATCCCTTTTGAGGTTTTTGTGCCATTGCCATGTGCACTCTGATGTTATGTCCTCAGAGACAAGCTACTTCCAAGAGCCAGCTCTAAGGAGAGAACATCCAGAGGAAACAATATTGAAAGGAATCACTTAATTGGCATTGGAGGAGGCCAGGATAGCTCTTGACCTCATTTTCACCTTGAGGAGTTTCTCTAGTTACTTCCGTGGCTCATCGGTGGCTCTCTCCAACATGGGGACATGTCAGCTGTCTTCAGATCACTGCAGCACACGGAGTTACTCATGTGGAGGGGTCCACCCTCAGGTCTAGAGGAACCCTGGGATTCCTCGTCTCCCTGCTGTGCCACATAGCACCTTGCAGAAATTAAAAGAATCCCCTGCTTTCAGCAGGCACAACACCGTGGGGAAGGAGAGGGTGGGCTGAACGTCAGACCCTTCACACAGGGTTCGCCTTTTCGTAGACACCGCAGCGTTGGCTCTGGTGTGGTTGAATTTCATAAAACAGACACTCCAAAAGTACTCGCCACCTTTGCCTCTTCCGTATCACCTAATACGAACCTTCCCATCTCATTCCACTGGGCTTCTCCATTGCCTATATATTATACCTCTCTACAGTTTGTAAATGACACTTTATTCCTGCTTCATGTGTACTCTCATTACTTCTACCAGTTCTAGCGGTTTCTTTACATGCACTTTTTTTAATAAGACAACAACATAATTTTTTTTTTAATTTCTGAGAGAGAGAGAGAGAGAGACAGTGTGAGCAGGGGAGGGTCAGAGAGAGAGGGAGACACAGAATTGAAGCAGGCTCCAGGCTCTGAGCTGGCTGTCAGCACAGAGCCCAACGCAGGGCTGGAACCCATGAACCGTGAGATCATGACCTGAGCCGAAGTCATACGCTTACATGCACCCAGGTGCCCCTACATGTACTTTTGAATAGCTGCCTTGACTGATGTGTGTGTGTGTGTGTGTGTGTGTGTCAAGTTACTTTTTACGTTTAAACTTTGTGCAATTTGGGATGAAGCCAAACGGATTTTCCTGAAAACTTCAATATTCTATTAACAGATTCTTATTAGAAGCAAATTGGCAAAATCCATATAGCTGAGTTACTTTGGTGTTGCTTTCCATCTTCCCTACTCTTCCTCTAGAGACAATTTAATGAGCGTCTGAAAGGCCTCAACTGAGGTAATGGGGGAGAAAGGGAGAGGGGTTGCCAAGAGACTTAGATAAGCCACACACTGAGAACTTTCCCAGGAAGTGAGAGTTGCGAGGTTCCGAGAGGAATGTGATGCTCTCTTCCTTAACAGGAAAGAAGAGCCTTTTATGCTAAGCCCACAACCATGGACAAGTCCCACATTAAACAGTAAGGGGGGGGTGGGGGTGGGCGTGAACAATTAAGTTTTCCGAAGCTCAGCCAAGGTAGTTCTGGAGCTCAGGGAAATGACAAGTCTCAGTCAGCTTGTCCTCTTGCCCAGTAACTGAGAGTTATTCTTAGATTCTTCTCGAGGGGATAGGAGAATAAGTCAATGCAGAAAAAAAAAAAATGTAAAAAGGGATGAGAATTAAGAAATGAGGAACATGAAGATAAACGAGAGGCAGAATTTCCTGACAGCATGATATACTGGCTTTGGGTGAGTCTTCTGATGTGTATGCTTGGAATGCCATTATTAAATCTACCGAGTCCTCATTCTGTTCCATCCATTTCTAATGTGCCTGTTAGGCCATTGCCTCCCTGGGAGCATAACAATTAAACAACTATTGAGTTAAGTAAATAGGAAGACCTAATAAATATTCATATAACTCCAGCTTGAAGCGTTTCTTTTATGCTCTATAAATCACTAGAGAACATGTGACGGGAACCGATCCTGGTCTGTCGGAGCATGTGTGGGCTGCCCCAAGAAGGCTTTCCTGTTTATTACTTGAGTGTATTAATACATAGGTATGTTTTTACTTTGAGAGAGTTACTATCTGGAATAGTTCTTTGCTGGGGAGATCATGGTGAAAGGTTGGTCTGAGGAAATGACCCAGAAAAGGAATGAGTAGGGTGGAGGGGAGGCCGGAGGGGAGGGTGCAGGGCAAAGGGGACAGTGGGTGGGAAAAGGGGGCTGGTGGAAGATGGACTTGGAAAGTGGGGACACCGGTGCTTCTGTGCATATGGGAGGCAGTCAGCAGAGGCAGCTTTGCGAGGAGAAATAATAGTCTCGTTTTGATGTTTTTGTATTAGACCGTGGGGAGATATCTACATGACGTATTTTGTAGACATTGAGAAACACGGACTGAAGAGAGGGTATAAAGGTTGGTCTGGAGATGGGGATCGGGGGCTCACCTGAATGTAGGCGCTAATTGAATCTAAGTGGGTGCACTAAGGGAGTGAGTAGAGGAGGAAAAGAGGAGCCAGGACCCCCAAGCTGAGGCCAGGGGACACCGAGAGAAGTGGGGGGAAGGCACGGAGAAAGCAGGCAGAGGCATTTGAGGAGCTCCATGGCCCGAGTCCCATGCCATGGAGGCCATGATGTCAGGAATCCCGTCACGGTGTGGAAGGTGGCCGGATCCCTGGAACTGGGGAGCTGCTCAGATGCCCACTGAAGAGCCTGCTATGTGATGGCTCTCACAGAAGCGACAGACACAAACCTAGGACTATAGTGAGAGGCAGAAGACTGCTTGCAGAAGCTTGCTCATTCCACGTTGTCCAGCACAGAGTTTGGGAAGATAGCATCTGTTTAATGAACAAATGACTGAGTGAATGAGTGAATGAATCATGGCCATCATGGTTTCTTCCATAAATAAGCAAGGATAAGAGTATAGTACGAAGCAGTGTCTATAAATGTGGCTTCAGACCTAACACCTAAAACAGGCAGAGGGGAGGAAAGGGGGTAGTGAGTTGAGTGCCGAAGTCCAGGTTTCCTGGAAGGTGAAGTCACAGGGGTAAACAAGCCAAGTTTATGAGTTTGGACTTTAATTTGTATGTATTTCTAGCTGTTTCCCAAACGTTCATCTTAGGTCTCTGATAGAACTTTAAGCTTCTTGGCAAAGACAAGAACTACTTTTGTGTATCTGTTTAGCACATAATACAAGCCATTTACTCAACAGTTACTGACAGGTCGAGGGAAAGAAAGGCAAGCTTTCAGTGATTTCTAAAAGTATATAATTATCTAGAAATTTAGTGGTGGAAAACATCCAGTTTTGATCAATCAAACTAAAATAATCCCTTCTCCACTCAGAGGAGGCTTTTGACGTTGATTTTTCTAAATAATTTACTCAAAGCCCTACCTTTAAAAGAGTGTCTTAGGTACACTGATCGTGAAGTGACCCTCAGAGATGGCTCTACACACATCTTTCCCAGTTTGAGCAACGTGAAGAAATGTGCCTGGAAGATTTGAAATATGCTTCTTTTCCTTCCCTTCATTTTTGTTCCATTTTCATAAGAATACCTGTAAGTATTAACAGATGAGTTAAAGACAGTGCTGTTCTGGAGGGAAATCAGATGTCCCTTTAAGTTTGTGACAGAAGGACTTCTCAAGAAAGGCCAGGCTCGTGTAGTAATGTGGAAGGGACGCGTGGGAAGGCTAAGCAGGGCTGGTGAGAGAATCAGGTGGAGACAGTTAATTACTTTTGAACCCGGGAGATGCAGATCTCTTTCGAAGGATCCCGGACACCTGGAAAACTTCAGCTGTTTTGTTTTCAACCGATTTGTATGCAGTAATGATCCAAGTAGGAAAAAATGACTTTGAAACCATCAAAAATGTAATTTTCACCATCTTCTAATTTAAAAACACCTGTGCACATTTTCCCCAAGCTTTTAAGAAAAGAAAGAAAATTCACCTTTTGGGGAAGGTCAACACGGATGTGTTGACAAATATTGGGAGGCTGGAGACTGAAAATAGCCCGTGACAAGTGTACGTAACTTCATGATGTTCTACCATAAATGCTCCCCTAAGGGCTGTGAAGAGGCAACAAAATTACTCATTTTTATTAAATACATAAGGGTTGTTGGATCCATTTCCTGGTAACTATCCCCATTTTTAGGAGGGATGTCAGTGACACTGTGGAGCAAGAGATACCAGTGACTTTCAAAGTGCTTTTAGATGGAAAAACACGTTTCTGCAGGAGGGAAGGGGTACCGATCTGATAAAGCAGTGGGATGAAGAGGAAGAGGGAGGTCTAAACAGTCTTGTTTCGTCTGATAGAACTTTCCCACAGAAAATGGAGGAATATCTGATAAAGAATGTGCATCAGACCTTAGAGATTTCACGGCCACTTCTCTTTGGGAACATTATGCAGTGTAGACTTGCTGAATCCCAAACGTGGAAGAGAGAAAGCACTATAAAAATAGAGGCCAGCACCCTAGGAGGGGCAGTAGCAAGGCTTCTTTATTTACACTGATGTATACATTAGGCATTTGGGTGTGTTTGTTAAATAATACATAAGACAGTCGCATTGAAGAAAACATAGCAGTAGCCCATGAGTTCCTGGCTCAAAAGAAGGCTAAAGTGAATTAAGCAAGATATCTAATAAAAAGATGGCAGTGATACTAATAAAAAAAACCCTAAATATTCTTTTCTTTTGGTTTTGTCTGACTTTGGTAAGAATGGGTGACAGTGGAGGACCCTTGAGCATGACTGCAGAGGCTGGTAACTATCATCAGTTACTTGCAAATGTTGGAATCAAGAGTGAACTAGCTAGCAACCTCAGTGATGCTTTAGTTAGCAAGGGCAGGTATTGCCAGTGGAGATCTTTGTGGATGAAATAGAACCTAAGGAAGGGAAACTAAGCATCATTTCAAAGGCTAATGCTACTATCGTTAAAGATTTATGGAAATCTTTTATTTTCCCATCTCTGTTCCCAGGTAGAGAACAATGTAGAAAGGTGTGGGATGTTCTATTACTTGCCGTTCAATTGATAAGAATTAAAAAGCCAGAGACCCTATCAACATCGCTGAAAGGCATGCCATGGAATCAAATAGATGGTAGAATATGTATATGAGTGATGAAGTATAACAAAAAAATTTCACCAGGTAGTATTCAGATCTGTTCTCTGTTTATTTGTGGCCTCCTTGATTATTATCCTCCTTTAACTCAATCCATAAAGGATTCAAGGCTGCAGAAAAAGAACACAGTGGACCTCAGGCAACCCGAATTTTCGGTAACCAAAGATGGAGTCTGAGGTCCATGCCATTTAGTCAGACACAAAGTTCAATATTGGCTCCTAGAAGCTGAGGTTTGGGAGAAAATCATTCAATTTGTGGATGAAGTGACCCAACGCACAGCTAATAGTCACATCCCAATGAGATGTGTTTTTTTCCTAATTTGAGTTGACATAGTAACTTCCTTTAGGAGACTAAATACTGTGTGTGTGTGTGTGTGTGTGTGTGTGTGTGTGTGTGTGTGTGTGAGAGAGAGAGAGAGAGAGAGAGAGAGAGAGAGAGAGAATACCCAGGTGAGAGATGAATCCTTGGTAAAAGTTGGAGAGGGAGCCAACTTTGGTATGAGGATATTCAGGAAACACTTGCCTCTAGTTAGTAATACAGTTTCGAGAGAAATCTCCAAACCTGAGCCAAATATTTCCTGGATTTCCAAATTTAGAGACTGCAAATTTAGGGGAGTTGTCAATTCCTGAAAACTAACAAGAGTCTACTAAGCTATAATAGGAAATTATAGGGAAAAGAAAAAGGACAAGGAAATTGTAAATAGTTTGTTTTAAAGGTGTACTTTATATCCAGTTCTCCTACTGCTAAACCACTTGGCCTCGGGAAAGGTCTGACCATTTCTTTGGTGTCCCCAAAGTGGAAATGAGGTGAAACTGTACCTCCCTACGGGCTGATGTGCCCCGAAGAAGAGTAGCCTGCTCCTCTAATTTAATTGGTGAATTCGGTAAATCAGTCAAGTAAAAGAGAAGCAAAAAATCCCTATGGCTGTACTTCTAAGAAGGTTCTTAAAGGACCAAGGGTTCTGGGTCCTTTCCCACTCCCCAAACCAGGGCAGTTCNCGGGGGGGGGGGGGAGGAAGGGGAGGGAGGAGAATTCTTTGATGTAGGAACACTCATTCCCACTATAGGCTCACCTGTTTCACACACAGATCACTGTCAGTTCGCAGGTATTAAGGGCTAAGCAGGTGCAGTAGTGGGTTCCCCTTTGCAGTTAAACAGAATGTATTAGTGGTGGGGAGGATCAAACAACTCCCCGACTCGCTCAGTGAATACCTTTAGCGCCTGTAGGCTCCTGTACCCAGCGAGAACCCGGAATGGTGCATTCAATGTAAGTGCCATTTTACGGCTTCAAATGGGAGCTCCAGAGTTTGTCGGATGAGAGAGGCCAGACTTTGAGAAAGCTTTCCCAAACTCCTCCCCCAGCCTGCCTCGGGAGGGATACTACCCAATGCTAACTGAAATACCTCTTGGCAGTCATTAAGGTCTGTTTTGTCCTGGCTTACTCTGGACAGTGGAAGCTTTACCTGGTTCCCACTCTCCTTCGTGTTATTAAAGCTAGGTTTTAAGTGAACTCACTTCAAGTTAAAGTATAAAATTATTTTAATATACCTTTATCTGACTTGCTTCTAATCCCATTGTTCTTTTGCTGTATCTGAGGATAATCTCCAACTTCCCCAGTATGTTAATTTCTAGACTGTAAGTCCGATCCATGGCAGGCACTCACATTTTGTAACTGCCTCGGGGTTACAAATCACACCTGCCCTCCATCTTGTGTCAGCCTCCCCCTCCCTCCCCACCTGTCAGAAGTCACTCTAGTGAGCAGTCACTGTGCTATGGACTAGATCGGGGGCTGTGATAAGACTCAGAGATTCTTCCTGTCTTTGTATCTTCTCAAGATAATGGTCTCACACGTATTTTCTTTTTTTTTTTTAATGTTTTATTTATTTCTAGGAGAGAGAGAGAGAGACAGCGTGAGCAGGGGAGGGTCAGAGAGAGAGGGAGTCACAGACTGAAACAGGCTCCAGGCTCTGAGCTGGCAGTCAGCACAGAGCCCGATGCGGGGCTCGAACCCACGAACCGCGAGATCATGACCTAAGTGAAAGTCGGACGCTTAACCGACTAAGCCACCCAGGCGCCCCGGTCTCACACGTATTTTCATACAAACATCCGCTTTACTTTCTCTTTCCTTCACTCTTCCAACTCTTCCCTTAGAACATGCCTATCCCATTTTCTTCGATGCCTCTTCCACCATTTTGTCATATTGCGAGAGTGGCCCCGGCAGTACACGTATCAGAGAAGAGAGAAACCATATGTTTTGAGGTAAAATTTAATAGAATAAAGAAAGAATGCCATTAATCTCCAGCCCTTGAAAATGCCCAGAAGCTCCCATTCAGACCCTTCTTAAAAGTTTCCATTCACTGTCTTTTATTAAACCCTGGTATTCCTCAAATGTCAAATTCCAAGATGAATTTTAAAGATATTTCCTACAAACTTTTGTTTAGCTCTTTTAATTAATTATAAATAGCTCAAACGCTTTTTTTCCCTCTAAAATTTCTATTGCAGAAGTGCTGCGTTTTAGGTTGTGGGCTTTTGTCACCCCACCTAAGACCCTAACCACCCATTTTACCTTTGATCACTCAAGNGACACCCAACTCAACTTTTGGACTGCTTCTATTCTAATAAGGATTTGGTGGCCGTGAACAGGAGGAAATGGTCTAGCTTATGAAATATAGCCAAGGAAAACATCGTAGGTATAGCAAGGAACTCTCATTTCTAAGACCTTGGAAAGGAGTCCGATTTGCAGTTCAGGGCTGTGATGAGGCTTGATAATCCACCCTCAGGATGCTAGCATTCTAATTCTGGTCCTGAAGCCATCTTTGCCTTAAGGGGAGCGGCTCCACTTGCAGCCCATCGGTGTCTCGGCCACACAGCTCCTATTCGCCTTTGTGTCTGATAACAGTGCCTCACAGTAGTGCACTTAGTAATCACTCCCTGAACTGAATATAACCCACGGCTAATGAGTGATTCTTCACCATCAGACTTAGAGTAAAAATGAAATCCGATGAGAAGTATCATAAAGTACTCAGGTCAAATGGCATCAAGTAATGACGGGAGTTTCAGGGAAGGCGAGGATGCGGGTATTGGGGGACATCTGCAGTGGTGTGTACGGAGATGTCAATGTGTGTCCCTATGGACGTTCTCCCATAGTAGAAGGAAGGAAGTTGAAAGGGTAGAAAATAGAGCCATTGACTGAAGAGCCATAAAACTGTTTTTAGAATGACCGCTTCTGTTGTGTTGGGGCGTGCTTCCTTTGAGGAGGGGTGTATTATGCATCCTCTTCCCATGGAGTCTATTTGGGGAAGAAATTACCAAAGACAATATGCTACCAGCTCCTAGAGATCTCTTATCAGCCCAGCGGCGCTTCTCATCACACACCTGCCCAGAGCCAAAGAAGCGAAGCCTCCGTTCTCAGGGACACCAACCCAAAACATTCAAAATCTCCAGTAAACCATTGTGTTTATTAGGGAGGCTGCTGACTTTTGACAAGTGTTAACTTTGCCCCGAAAAGCAAAGCAGCAAGTGAGAGCAAGAACGCCGGTGCCTCTGGTCTGCGCATTCAGCCCTTTTCAACAGTGGCAAAGCCTACGAATTGTTTTCGAAACAGTGTGGGGCTTCCTACTCTGGGGTGAAGATTTATCTGCTTTTGGCAACTACCCGGGTAACTGTGGAACAAGAAGTTTACTTCTCAATAGTTTTACAAATTACGTGTTAAACTTTGTCTCTATAGAATTAATTCCTGGGGGGCGAGAGAGGAGGGGTGGAGGCGAGGCTTTCAAAGGCTGGTTTACAAATTTGAGTTTTTAAAGTAATAGCAGCAATTCTCCCCCCTATGCACAACAGTGCCATGAAACTCTGTTTCAACCTGAATGCAGTTTGCATCCTGCATTGATTTACACATTAAAATAAAACAGCTTCAATGTTTAGCAATAAAAAAAAGTTGTTTAATCATTAAACAACCACCGTTTTCTTTTGCCCTTTAAACCTGCATTCAATCAGCTCGGATGCTGGTTTACAGTCTCGTTAACTGCTAAGATCACAAAGGAAAGGTTAGCAGGATCACCAGCAGCAGCAGGAAGCCCTGAAACGCCCCCAATGTCACATGAAACATTCAGCAAGACGCTCCTGCGGCTGTCCTGCAAATGCACACTCAGCTCTGAGGGAGGTGTGCGGTGAGAAAAATGCAACTTTTAATTCCAGCAGCGGAGGGAAAAGAAACAAGCGTTCTTGCGTGTCATCTTCTGCACGGCCATGTTCATCTGAGTTATCTGCCAGGTAAGCAGGGCTCCTCCCACTGCCAAAGTGTAACCTGTCGGAGGGTATGTCCTGGCAGACTCCTAGGCAAGAGGCGTGGAAGGTCCTTTTTTTAATATATAAAGGGAGGAGGAGTTGCAGTGTTTTATGGCCTTCTTTCAACACATGAGAGTTTTATCACTCATTTTAAAAGTACAACTTAACACCCTTTTCAAGCCAGCCTGAGTTCCAACCTTGGATTGTTTTCGCAAAAAGGCCCCTTTCTTCCTCTGAGCGGGATGGTCACAGGTGCCCATTAATTGCTATACTTGTAGGAACTGAATTTATTCCCTTCATGGTAGGAAAGCGGAGAGTACTTTCTGAAATTTAATTCTGTGAGCTACAATCCGCTCTGTCAGGTTCCAGGAAAGGATCACGACTTTCTGGAGATGAATGGCTACTTTCCCACCCACTGTGTGCCTTTTGCTTTCTTATTTTACCTCTGTTGGGTGTTCGTGTTTGCTGCCAAACTGGAAACGACAATCCTTCCCTTCTTAAGTGGTTAGGTTCTAGATAAAATTGGTAATGGTTTCAGTTTTGAAGAAGCCATGGACAAGCAGTTCGTTCTGTTTTATAGAATTGCAAATGTTGACAGTGCTCTCCGCCTGAGATGGAGATAGGGAAACCTAGGGAGTTCACGAGACTTGCCCAAGAACTCGCAGCTCGTTGGTTCATTATGCTTTTGGCCACCCATACGCCTTTACTAAGTTAATACAAATGCTCCCCGCACTGCCGTCACAGAAAGTAAAGGCTTGTTTTTTATCTCTGTCTCAAGAAAGCTCTGCAGTCACAGCATTCTCCCCTCTATTGAACCAGACGATCCAGTTCTTTTTCATTAACTTTGAGTTTCCATTTTCTAATTTTTTCCACCATTTTGATGTGGTCTGTTCACAGTAGCCTTTTAGAATCTGAGCCAAAATACTCGGGAAATTAATCGTTTTTGTATGGGTATTTGAATGCTGTGTAGACAAGTCCTACATTTCTCTGTTCTCAAAATTGCTGCCCAGGGAGCAACTGCATGTTCTTTGGCCAATTCATTGAACCATTTCTCTTAAGAGCAAAACTACCTACCTCATGTTTTCCATTCTTGTATTTCAGGGTCATCTCTTTAACACATTTGATTTTTTTGTAATGCTTGTTTATTTTGAGACAGAGACAGAGTGAGCAGGGGCGGGGCAGACAGAGGGAAAGAGAGAATATCAAGCAGGCTCTGGGCTGACAGTGCTTTGTGGGCTGGAACCCACAAACCACAAGGTCATGACCTGACCCAAAATCAAGAGTCAGTGGCTTAATCGACTGAGCCACCCAGGCGCCCCGATTTATTTTTTAAGTAGGCTTCATGCCCAGCACAGACCCCAGTGTGGGGCTTGAACTCACGACCCTGAGATTAAGACCCGAGCTCCTGAACTGAGTTCAAGGGTAGGAAACGTAACTGACTGAGCCACCAAGGCACCCCAAACACATTTGATTTGTTTTAGCAGGGTTTTGTTTTGCTAGCTCTAGTGCATCATGATTACAAATTTACATTAATTTTCATCTCTGAAGATGAAAGGAAGCTATTGCTAAGATTAAAGACCTGTTCTAACTCACTCTTTTTAAAAAAAAAAAAAAACAAAACTTACCAACTTTATCTTTCCTGAAGACATGCATATTGATTTAAGTAGCTAGTTCACGTGGTAGACAAGAGAATAAGCCTTACATCAGTTGTTCAAGCACCTTACTTACATTAAGTACTTCAATGAATACTCACTTCCACTCAATTTTAAACTAAATCCAGCTGAAAATCATTACTTAACAATTTGTTTTTTGATGTGTATTTATCTTTGAGAGGGGGAAAGAGTTAGGGAGAGAGAGAGACACAGAATCCGAATCAGGCTCCCGGCTGTGAACTGTCAGCACAGAGCCTGATGCGGGCATCAATCTCTCGGACCGCAAGATCATGGCCTGAGCCGAAGTCGGCCGCTTAACCAACTGAGCTGCTCAGCTGCCCTGAAAATCACCACTTTAAAGGGGATAGTTGGTCAACTCAGTGGGGGTAAAAATAGTTGATTAAACTAGTTGTTTGCCCTTACCTGGATAAAACCACTGATTGACTATTGAACAAATTTTTCTACTGTGTCATGATATAGGTTGCTCTAATTATCATACACGTTAAGTGTAGGGTATGGCAGGAAATAGCAGGTTCTTACATGGTGATAAGAACTGTGGAAAGAGAGAAACCTGAAAAGATGGAAATGGATGAGAGGGAGAAAGAGGGAGATGATACACCCAAGGGAAGTGGAATTAACAGGGACTATTTCAGGGTAAAACATATCGTAAGCCCCCATCTAGGTGAATGCCTGTAAGAAATGCTTTCAGCAACCCTTATGTTTCCTAATGTGTATACTCTACCTGAACAAAATGCTTCTTTCCTCTGAGCCGGACAGTAGGAAGTAATCTATCTTCAATCTTGTTTGGTTTGTAGATAACACTGTAGAGAAAGTCTGTTGAACTTTGGAAAGCCAGTCTCCATGTGTTATCTCTCACCCTTGGAGGCCAGTTAAAGGACATGGCCATGACCACCACCTTGGTCCTTCAACGATTGTTTACGAAAGGTTGAAAAATGTTTCCAGGGCTCATACCTGCCCCTCTGTGGAGCTAACCCTACTCCAGCAGGCTGGCAGGCAAGCCTAGCTTTCATGGAAATGGAAGAGAGGGAGTTTGGGTGAGCTTGGCATCTTTCAACACATGCTTTTTTGCTCTCTGCTGCTGAATTTTAATTTCCATGAAATTTCAGCGGGAAAGTGGACGCCGGCCTTCTTTCCTTTCGTCCGCTGCTTTGCAGCTATTGGGATACTTCATTTGGATAATGAAGCAGGTTGTCATTTCCTCCCCCAAATAATACATTACAAAGTGGAAAGGCAAATTTCCTGTGGAAGCTCGAAGTAGCAGGTGGTGTTTCCTTAATATATTGTTTTTAACCTTTAGGAAAATTGGTATTATGAGCTGACTTTGGAAAATTAAAATAGCATCAATGTCCTCCATTTTCAATAAAACAATTGAAATCTTAGTTAATTAGAAAAAATTAAACTAGGATATGGTACCGCTAAAAGATACCATGTGTTTTGTTTTTACGTGTTATTTTAAAGTTTGTAATTCATGGAGGACAAGAAAAGGAATATAGCACAGCTGAATTTCCCAATTCATTAAGGGTTATTTCTTAAATATGTATTTTGAAGTCTTACATGAAACCTTTTCTGTTAACTAATGCTTTCATACATTTAGCCAGTCATACAAAGAGTTAAGCGTGGGACTGTTCACATGGCAAATCTGAGTTGAGCTGGAGGTAAAAACATCTGTATTTTTCATTCATTTGCTCAGCAGCACTAAATTTCAAGCTTGTTTTTTGTTTGGCATCAAAGAAAAAGTTGTTTTATGGTTATTGGATTTTTTAAACTCGCATATTTCATGAAAGGGACACAAGTCACTGGATCTTTATATTCTTTTCAGTTACTTTACTGCTCAGCAGCCCTTCTGCGTGCCATCTTGTTGAATAAGGAAAGCATAATTTTATTCTTTTTCTCTTCCTTGGAAGAAAAAATTTAAGAGTTTTAAATACCATTCACATTTTGGAATTTCCTTCTTTACTCCTCCCAAAACCATCATCTCACAACCACGTAAGGCGATCCCATGTTGAAAGACTTAAGAGATTCTCACAACTATAAATATCCTTTATATGATTATAACTCCTCTGTTTATCGAGGGCAATAAGATTGGAGCCCAGGAGCTAACAAAGTTTATGGATGTGTGCATGTGTGCTCACGTGTATGTATTGATATATATCCAAAGTTTTATGTGTCCAGATATACACAGTGTTTTTAGCATACAAATTGCTGCTTAAGCATCTATTCTTTTTTTCTCTAAAAGTTCTGAGCGTGTGGACCTGTTAATTTCCAGGGACCAAATTGCCACAACCAATGGAGGACTAAAATATTTACCAACTCCAAGAAAATGAGCTATATCCACGTTTAAATTATTAAATGTGACTGTTTTAAATAGTTATCTTCATTCTTTAATTGTTCTGTGACACAACTTGGCTTCAAGATCCAGACTCTCAGGTGCAAGAAGTCTACATTTTCATCCTGAGAAATATGAAGCAAGATACTTCCATTTCACTTAAAGTTTACCTTCATTGTCATTACCCCACTCCTTCCCAAAAGGAAGGAGAAGTAAGCGCTGGGGTCAAAACCAGATACTGTAAAAGTTCAGCTAATCTTGGACTCCCCAAAAGTATTCATTTTCCAGATAATTGAATGTTAACATCTTTCATTTTTAGCTTTAAATTTTGATAATGTTGTTGTATATGAAAATCTGGGCTAATGTATACGGTTCATGTGTCTCTGACTACATTTATCAGTGCACTGAATATAATTTTGTAGGTTTCTTGATGGTGTTTGGTCATTAGCATAAGCATCCCTAGACTTGTCAAGTGGCAAAGATCGTATTCTTTCATCCTTTCTTCTTTTCTCATTTCTTGAACGTTCACCATATGAAAGGAACTATGATGTCCGTCCTGGTTCCTAACAAATAGAAGGCACTCATTGAGTGTATGTTGAAGAAATGAAGGAATTAAGGAAGAAATAAGTTCAATGGGTAGTTACAAGGATAGGTCCAGTTCTACAAACTTTGTTTTTGGTGTAGTACCAGGCTCAATGTTAGCTGAGACTATAGACAGAGCAACAAGGTCACAAAGTATGTGGACCACAGGAACATCCCCGGGCCAGTGGTACCCTGTCCCTCCTTGAAAAGTACTCCAAACATGAGAGTGCCTTGTCATTGACCACTTTCAACCTTTCCTTGCTGCTGCCATTTTGGCATCCTTGGCACACATCACAGACACCAGCTTGCAGGTTTTATTCACCGTGCCTCTGCCCCATGTGCTCTAGGTGTGTTCTTGGGCTAGAATAGGGCAGTAAGAGTCACCACTTTGAGAACTGGGGCCAGGATACTTCGGGGGATGGAAGTACATACAAATTCATACAAATACCTTATCATCATTATACTCCTATTCAGCATAATGTGGAGGGAAAGTGGGGCCTTTGGAGATAGACAAATATAGGTCAGACTGTCTACTTCATCCGTCATGAGCCGCTTATCAGCTGTTTGGAGAGCCTTGGGGAGTGTCAGCCCACTCATCTGGCTTCATAAACATGGAGATACATAGGAAAGACCTTTGCAGAGTTCCATGAAAGCTTGTTACTTTTTTATTACTCCTACCTTTATCAGCCCAGACATAGCACCAAGCTCGAAGTTGGTTTTTCTTAACTTTCCTTAATAATTGTCCTCTATGCAAAAACAGTCCTGCAAGTTCTCCTTTTCACTTATTCCATCTAATCAGTCTCTGTAGAGTCTGAAAACTAGATTAGACTTCTCATGAAATCCATTTTGTATTAACCTTTTCATATACTGAATGATCCATACAGCGAGTCAGAGGTAATTAATGCTAAAGGATGAAAAGATCGCAAAAAAAATTTCACAAAATTATACCCTGCTTCCTCAAGTAGTCTTCCAAAGGTAAGTCCATTGTTCCAAAATGGGTCTTCACTGAAAGAGTAAATATAAAAGATGGTGGGAACAGTCCCCCAAAAATATCTATCTTTTTTAACATTAACTTGTTTTCTGTAACCAGTAAACACAAGTGATTTTCACTCATTCTTTTAAATGTTTTTCTTTTATTTTTGATAGACAGAGTGCAAGTGGGGGAGGGGCAGAGAGAGAGAGAGGGAGACGCAGCATCCAAAGCAGGCTCCAGGTTCTGAGCTGTCGGCACAGAGACCAATGCGGGACTTGAACCCACAAACCCCGAGATCATGACTTGAGCCTAAATTGGACGCTCAACTGACTTACCCACTCAGGCATCCCAAAGCTATTTTCTGATCACTAAATTTTTACTTACCGTCTCTGAGAAAAGTCAGCCTGTGCTTCATTTTCATAAACCCATGGAGGCACGGCTCACCAACATCAGCGTAGAGTATGGAAGCAACGCCAGCATCCAGCCACTCTGTCAGCATCATAAACCCATCCTGGGACCAGACCCTGTATGGAAACGAGTTCTCAGAAGCAGCCACAGAAATCTTTTGTAAATACCTACAGCAGCCATGCCTTATCTCCTTTCCTGCCTCACTTTGCCACAGCATTGTCTCGCTTTTGGAAGATACGTAAGTCTCTGTCAGCTGTCTGAATTCGTGACAAAATGTTTCCATTTGTTCGTGTAGTCACACGACGGTAGCCCTCGGAGATCAGGGAGTTCTTACATCTGCTTAAGAAGAACCACCTGAAGAGAAATACGGTGTCCGGGCTCGAATTCACATTGAAAGGGCACATTGTGAGAGATTGTTCCACACAGTTTGGGTAACTGAGAATTTATACAGATTTTCAACAGTGGTCCTTTCTAACATTGGTAAAATATAGGCAGATAAATCCGTAGTCCATGGATCCAGTGCCATTTTCTTGTGCTCAGTTTTTCCACTTGTAAGTGATGGCCGTATTCCCGAATAATATTAGCATCATTTTACTCTTCAGTCTTTTGCTTTTTTGAAAAGAATACTGGAATTCATGATAGGGAATGGTTCCTTGTAAACCTTCAGCCCTTTGTGCATTTAAACACCCATGTGTTTAATGACACATGACCTAACGTGTCATGGCTATAAATGAAGGATGCAATATTTGCCTTCATGGGAGACTCACCCCCTATGCCAAATCAGGTTCAGCCTTCCTTCATTTTCTCTATAAGACTCACAAGTTTTCAAAGCACCCACAAACACCATCGCTTAGTGATGAGCAGGACTGAAGAGCTTTTGTTCTGATGCTTACCTTTGTTGGTATAAATGGAGGCTCGCAAGTTGAGCGTGGTCTACAAGTAGGCTGGGGAGCTGGGAATGTAAACGCTCAACTCAAATGCCTCCATTTTTCAAACTCTTATCTCTCGGTCTCCTCAGTTTCCTCATCTTCATCCTGAAGACCCTGAGTGAGTGGCATAGTGTCCATAAAGGCATTAGGAGACTCTGACTTAGACACTTTTTTGGCAGCCAAGCAGGTGTTACCGTGCAGAACTTGGAGGGATCTTGAGAGCAAGAGAAGGAAGGAGTGGATATTCATGCCAGTGGCCAGAGCAGAGAAAGCAGAAGGGCAGGTCACAGGTTCCAGCAGTGATGGAAAGATGGATTCTGAACTGAATGGCAGCCAAACCGTCTCTTCTTTCCTTGGTTCTTCTACCCCGTCACCTCAGCCAGAAGTGTAGTGACTTTAATGCCTCCCGGTAGAAGGGAACTTACAGAGCATGTGTGGCTTAGCCTCCTGATGATACTATATTTGTTTGAGTCTTTGGGGATAGACATCAGGAAAATTAGATTGTTGGAATATTCGAGCTCTTTCACATTAAATACCTCTGCATTCTATTCGGTATCAAACTATAGGTTGGAAATGTAGCTAAATTTTAAGGTTATACAGAAACTGTTATCAATTTTTAGAAACATTAGAAGTGTTGCTATGTAAGCAAACTTCTAGTGAAATGTCATCTATTAGAAGCTGCTTAACAGTTGTTTGAGAATAGTCTGTTAGTCATTTTAGCACAAAGGAGCTACTCGAAAATTTGTTGAATACATGAAATGCTTTTGACAGAAATATCTGCATAATTGCAGTGTGTTTTACATGCTCGTTATAGCCTAAAGGCATCTGTTTGAGCCAGGGGTTTTCTTTTTCCCTGTCTGTGCAACACACTTGCAGACACTATGTGAATATTTACTGCTGTTATCCTTGTAAAAAGTGTATCTCTTGATTCTTTTAACAGCCTAAGCATTTTAGAGCTAGTTTGCAAGCAACACATAACTTGGACGAAGGAAAACGAAGTTTGCTCTTATTGAAATTCTAATTGTGGAACTTGCTGAAAGTCAGTTTGGGAGAGAGGCGATTTTTGAAGAAAATAAAGAGCTTTGATTTTGTTTTTGTTTTTGTTTTAATCTTGCAATCTAATTGGGTAATCCTTTATTATATTTAATAAAGTATGGGCTCCTCTCAAAAGAAATCCCTGACAATAGTAGATTTTAAAGCCAGGCTCTCTTTCCCAGCAGCCCAGGGTGTTTTGAAGATAAGAGAACAAGGGAAGTACTTTAAGCTGTAAAGCCTTGCAGGGCTGCAGTTAAGTGCTTCGGGCACTGCATTCTTGATGCAGCATCATATTACAGTAATATTATGAAAAAACAAAGCTACGGGGAATTCTGAAACATGCCTAACACATATAGAGCTTTAATGTTCACATGGCTGCATCCATTCAACAAATGGGATCTGTGGGTCAGATGCAGTTTGCAAGCCACCATTATTAAGTTGTTTTACTTTTGCCATTAAGTAATGGCTCCTTGTTAATATTATGAATGCGTGTGTTCTTTGCTCTCTCTGTAAATCTTTTGTTCTGCTCTTTTTTTTTTTTTTTTTCTCTTTCTGGCTGTACAAGAATGTGGGGGAGGACATCCTTCTCCACAAATCAAGGGCTTTAAATAGCCACGCTAGAGCTGAATGAAGGAAATCAGGCTAGATAGCATCTTTGTAAAGTGTGTGCCTATGAACTCTGCATCGCACAATACAAAGGAAATTGCCATTGTCCTGTGCGAGTTAGGTGAACAAAGCACAAAAAAAGTCCCGTTCTGGTGGCCATGCATGTTCCTGTGCAGCCGAAACCGGAATATCGAAGGCCACAGAAATGGCAAGGCTTACGTGACAAGTTGGCAAATGAGAGCATGTGGGTTTGAAATTTATGATGCAGGGAGTCTAGTAATCATTCACTGGAGGGCTACCAAGTTCTTTGATATGAAGCAATGTAAATCATAAACAATGAGGAACGCCTGCCACTGCTACTATTACCACTAGCATTACTATTACTACAACTATTACTATTACTCTTGGTATTACTATTGCTACTGTTACTAATAATACTAGTATGACTACTAGTATTAGTATTATAATATTACTAGTATTGCTATCGCAACTATTGCTATTAGTACTCATATTACTATTGCTACAACTCTTACTATTACTACTAGTATTACTTTTGCTATGACAATGACTACTAGAATTACTATCACTACGACTGCTATTACTGCTACACCAGCACCACCACCTTCCCTGGGGCTATTAAATAATGTTTATTAAATTCTTACAGCCAGCGGTTGTGCCATGTGTTTAAAAGACATTACTCATCTTTTTTTAATGTTTGCTTATTTTTGAGAGAAAGAGGCAGAGAGCAAGCAGGGGAGGGGCAGAGAGAGAGAGGAAAACACAGAATCCCAAGCAGCTTCCAAGTTCTGAGCTGTCAGCACAGAATCCGCCGCGGGGCTCAAACTCACAAACCGCAAGATCATGACGTGAGCCCAAGTCGGACGGCTTAACCGACTGAGCCACCCAAGTGCCTCGAGGCATTAATTATTTTGAACCACCCCAACAAACCAATGAGTTATCCTCATTAGACAACTCAGTAAATTAAGGTTTACATTGCTACCAAGTCACAGAGCTTGTGCATTGTTGGTCCCAGACCGATTTCTATGGCCTTTCTGACCCCAAAGACATGTCTTTACCACCATCTGAAGTGTTCTTTCCCTGTCTGGAACTCTGGGTACCAAGACGTCCCCTCCAAACCCTTAGAAAGTAAATTGAGGTCCTTGGGGGATAATTTCCCTGAGGCCAAAATGCTGCTTCTGTAGTACTCCAAAGCAGCTTTCATATCCTGGAAACAGCAACTACAATCAAAGATAGCACCTTACACACATCCTTCCTTTATTAAAAAAAAGAAGAAGAAGAAAGAAAGAAAGGCAAAACAAAAAACCTTCCACCACCAACAGTCCCTCCTAAGATCGGAGATACCTACACATATCTGGCAATACGCCCAGACATACCAAAACATGTATTATCTAGAGCCAGGACTTGAATCCCACCGCGTCTACGGAGACACAAGCATCTCATTTCAATAGACAACTCGTTCACAGAGTAAGGATACTCCCCTGGAGGTGACAGGGAGTCGGAAGAGCAGCCTAACACAAAGAGAGTAGTGATTAGCACCTAGCCAGGGGGCCCCCAGCTCACCCTCAGGTTCTGCTCTGCCTCAGTTTAACCAAGTGCAACTGCGGTCGCCTCCCATTAAAAGTCAGTAGACATTTAGTCGACATCCAGAATGTAGGCAAGAGCTCCTGTTAGTTATTTCCTACCCATCTCTGGCATTCCTTTTGGACATGACCAATGAGTTACAGCTGGTTTTTAGGCAGCGTGGCACACTCATTAACTAGCTGTCAGGAACAGCTACACCCTCCGGTCCACAACGAAATGAACTCAAATCTGGATTTACCAGAGGAAAATTCCAAACAGACCAGAAAAGCAAAAACCACAGACACTATCTCCATAACAACTGTAAAACTGAAATGTGTGCATTCTACAAAGAGGCCTGGTCCTCTACCTCTTCTGAAATGCTTGATGAAGACAAAGCTTTTATGCCCTCGCACAGGACAAACAGTGCAAAGAAAACTCTTGCCCAGCTGACTTCAGAGTCAAGAGGGCACTTCTTACCAGCCCTCAAAGACAGGGAATAGAACCGGGCACAGAACCAAACTGGTTGCTGTTCTGTAACCAGGCCCATCTTCCTTTGTTTACAGAACGTGACCCTTTCCCTCATCCAGGGGTAATGCTGGTTTTGTCAGAGCCGGTCACACGGTCCCATTCCCCTTGCGAGGCGGTCTGCTTGGGCCCTAAGAAGAGACCGGCTCTCCTACTGGATGCTGAGATTCCTAGAAGCGCCACCGGGAACCACCATACCGACTTTGTGACTCTGAGGGAGGTAGACCAGAAGGATAGCAAGAGTCTGACACCCTGGAGATTTAACCAAGTTCATTTCAGCTGCTGACCTAACCAGTTCTGGAGGTGCAGCATCTCCAAGCTCTTTGCCACGTTAGATAAGTAATCCCCTTATCAAATCAGTTTGAGTTTGGGTTCCCTGTTGTACCCAAAAGTGTACAAGAGAGATTTTCTTTGGTGAGATACCTGAGATGCATTAGAAATTATTGTCTACAGTTTTACATATTAGTTTAATTTCCATTACTCTTCCGCGACAGATACTGATCTACAAGAAGTATAGGGAGATAAGAGTCATATTTAATATGTCTTCTTATGTTTCAAAAACATACCCATCTTCCTCTGCCACCTTTGGATCTGCATTAAGGTAGCTCTCTCCTGTCAGTGACAGCCTCGTCGGAAGGGAGAATTGTAGTTGTGTAAGTGTTGTTTCACCATGACAGCATTTCTCAGAGCCCTGCCCACAGGACCGGTTGCTTATTTTACTTATTTATTTTTAAATGTTTAGTTTTGAGAGAGCGAGAGAGCGTGAGTGGGGGAGGGGCGGAGAGAGGGGAGGACAGAGGATCCAAAGTGGGCTTCGCTTTGTATGTAGTCAGGAATCCTCATTTCTAACCAGCACCTTTTATGAGAGCTATGAAAGGATCCCTACCACTTCAGGAGGTGGGGCTCGAGGAGAAGGACTTCCTCCAGGCAATTTTGGGTTTAGAACTCAGAAACCTTTCTCTTTCTTTCTTTCTTTTTTCATATTTACTCCATGCAGAAGAGAGGAAGTGTGTTAGCCGCTGAGCCAGGTGGGTGGGCAATTTCCCTGTTTGTGAAGAGTCCCTGGGAATTTTCCATTGTTGGTGTGGTCTGCGAAGCTTCTCTGAGGTTGGAGCGTGAAGTGGTCCGCGTCCGTAGCTTTGACTAGTAATTGTGCCTTAATGTAAATATATATAAATATTATACACATATATGCTGGCTTTAAATGGAGTGTTTTAAATGACTCCCTCTGTATGGCAGTGTGTATTTATATATATCATGGGTAAAAAATAAGTGTCATGGTGGTCACATTCCAAAGAAATGAACGCATGCACACAAGCAACCGCCAGTGAACGGAGAGACCATATACATCACGGGATTAAGGGCAGGAGACATACAGATATCTTGAGTTGAAAGCCACAGGAAAAGAGGAGGGGAGATGTCTGATGATGTAGATGAGGAGCATAAGTAGGAAGAACCTGTATGGTGGCCGTGTGGGAAGCAGGCATCTTTATTCTTTCTCAGTGTTGGTCACAGACAACAATATATAATACGTAAGATTATAAACACCTTAGATACAGGAACTGTGACCATGTATTTCCTATGTCATAGACACCGTGGGATTTACAGCTAATATTGTAAACATGATCACATGTCAGAACAGCTGATAAATAAGAGGGAAAGAAACAAACCAAAAAATTCATTAGCACTTATCTCAGAAATTTTAGCCTCCACAGTCTTGCCTGATTTTTTTTTCCTATGGACTTTTTGAAAGAAATAAAAGAAAAGGACGAAAGAAAGTGTAGATAGATAGATAGATAGATAGATGATAAATAGATAGATTGATAGATAGATAGATAGATGATAGATTGATAGATAGATAGATAGATAAGAATAGCAAGATGGGCCTCTTTTACAGAAATCTAGTGAGAAACAAGATGCTATTATATTTATTAGACATCTTTAAATTAAAAAACTTTTTTTTAACATTTATTCATTTTTGAGACAGAGAGGGAGAGAGAATGAGCAGGGGAGGGGCAGAGAGAGAGGGAGACACAAAATCCGAAGGAAGCTCCAGGCTCTGAGCTGTCAGCACAGGGCCCAAGGCGGGGCTCGAACTCACGAACTGTGAGATCATGACCTGAGCTGAAGTCAGATGTTTAACTAACTTAGCCACCCAGACACCACCACCCCCCACCCCCATCTTGGACTTTTTGATGAGAAAACATTTTTTCAGAGCAAAGCTGCTATTATGAAAATACTGTTCTAATACTGACTGGTTCTCTACGTGTATTAGAACCATTCTTTTGAACTAAGATCTTTAAAATTGTTTCATTCAAATGCAGTTTTACTATTAGTTGTAATTTTTCTTCTTAGTGAAATCAGAGTCCTAGAAAGCTAGATTTGTATTATTTCAAAAAAACCAATCTACTTTTATGGATGAGAGAAGACAGTTTCGTACAGCACTGGTTTTTCATTAAAAAAACACCCGCATACAATAAGCTCCTTGCTGGAGCAGAGTGGGAGGGTGGAAAGAGGAAAGGATGTGGAGCCCTATGACATGAAGTGAGAGCTTCATTATATACTGGCCTTTTCATCGTTTACAAGTCATTCACTGCTTTAGAATCCGCTTCTTTGGATCTAAATCTGAACGGCATTACTTCCTTCAGATGGCCGTTGTGAGGTACACACTAAACCATATGGTAAACTCTGTTATCACTGTATATTATCATATGATTGATCTGAAATGAAGTCGTGTGATCTAATCCCGCCTTGTCGTTTAAAAATGTCTGATTGGATGGATGTGATCAGAAAGTACAGCTCAGAGGGATGTTTCTAGAAGAACATAAGCAATGGTACGTAGTTTTTAAACGGACAGTATATCGCTCCCAGAATTATCCATTTTAGAGGAGTTGACCTGAGTTAGGTAGTTCAAGGGTTGCCTGAGGCTCCACTTGAGTTTGAAGTAGAGATTTTGGAGACCAGCTAAATGAAATGTTTGGTTTTCTGAAGAAGGAATGAGACATTTTAACTTATGGATCCTGAAGAAAGGGACATTAATCCAGAGAAAACCTTGAGGGTGGGTCCAGGAAGAAGGTGTTTTCTGGAAAGACTGGGGTGCTGGGTGCACTCTGCAAGTGTGAGAATGTGGAAGAAAGAGAACTCCCTTCTACAACTGTTTAAAAAATTAAAGGGTATAAGCTAATGTTCGGGAATAGTTAACATTTCTCGGATTGAATATTAAACTCCCTCCAAGGAAAACAGCTCAACTGCTAAAGTCAGCCCTAAGCTGGTGCCAAGAAAATACTGCTAAATTAGGATTCTAGGAGAGAGATGACTCAGTTAAGTATCGTAGAGCTCGCAACCCATAAACTATCCCTTTGTAGTCCTTGAGAACATAAGAGATTACAAATAAATTTACTGAGTCTTTCCTTAAGGAAAGGAAATGCCTAAAATCATGATTCAGCTTTTTAAATTCAATTCCATGTGTAACTATTATGGCTGCTGGGAAATACTCAATACTCAAAACTCATTTTGTAAAACTATCTTTAAATGCTTTAATCTAACAACTGGATAGACCTTCTGAGAACCAAAGACTTTTTAACTGAATAAATTTAACATGTAACATTTTGTAAGTTTAAGGTATACAGTGTGTTACTTTGATATATTTGTATATTGTAAGATGATTGCTGATATAGCAACATTTATCATATTATATAGTTATTACCCTAAATGTAGTACAGTATTACTGTCTCTATTCATTGTACTGTGCATTCATCTCTATGGCTTATTTACTACTCATTACAAGTTTCTACCCTTAAACACCAACTCTTATCCCTCCAACCACCCCATTCCCATCTCCAGCCACCATTTTACTCTGTTTCTTTTTTTTTTTTTACAGGCTTCACTTTTTTAGATTCCTGTGCAAGTGATATTATACAGTACTTGTCTTTCTCTGTCTGACTTATCTCACTTAGCATAATGTGCGCAAGGTCTACCCATGCCGTCATAGATGAAAGGAGAGCTTCCTTTCTCATGGCTGAATAATAGTCCATCGTGTATAGGTACCACATTTTTTATCCATCCATTTGTTAATGGGCATTTGGATTATTTCCATGTTTTGACTCTTATAAATAATGCTGTAAGAGTGTGTATATCTTCTCAAGATCCTGTTTTCATTTCCTTTGGGTGTATACCCAGAAGTGGACTGGCTGGATCATATGGTAGATCAATTTTTAATTTTTTGAGAAACCTTCATATTGCATATTGCTTTCCATAGTGATTGGACCAGTTTACATTCCCACCAACAGTGGGTAACGGTTGCCTTTTCACCACCTTGTTGCCAGTACCTCTTACCTCTTGTCTGCCTGATAACAACCATTCCAACAGGTGTGAGGGGGTATCTTACTGTGGTTTTCATCTGCATTTCCTTGATGGTGAATGATATTGAACGTCTTTTCATGTGTCTGTTGGCCATGTTGATGTCATTTCCAGAGAAATGTCCATTTAGTGCTTTTGCCCATTTCTTAATCAGATTCTTTTGTTGCTGTTGTTGAGTAGACTGAGTTCTTTATATATTTTGGATATTAACCCCTTATCTAATACATGGTTTGCAAAATTTTTCTCCCATTCTGTACACTGTCTTTTCACTTTGTTACTTGTTCCTTTTGTTGTGCAGAAGCTTTTGAGTCTGATGTAGTCCCACTCATTGATTTGCTTCTTTTGTTATTTTTTTTTGTTCTTTTGTTCTTTTGTTATTTTGCATTAGACACCCCAAATTATTGTCAAGACCAATATCAACAAGCTTCTTCCTTATATTTTCTTCCGGGAGTTTTATGGCATTGGGTCTTATGTTTAAGTCTTTGATCCATTTTGAGTTAATTTTTGTGAATGATGTAGACAGGGATCCAATTTCATTCACTTCATTGTTCTGAATGTTTCTTCAGTTTTCCCAGCACCATATGTTGAAGAGACTATCTTTTCCTCATTGGGTATTTTTGGCTCCCTTGCTGAATATTAATTGACCCTATATACTGGGGTTTAATTATGGATTCTTTAATCTGTTCCGTTGGTTGATGTGTCTATTTTTTGTGCCAGTACGATACTGTATTTATTACTATGGCTTTGTAGTTCAAAATTCAGAATCATGATACCTCCATCTTTGTTCTCAGGATAATTCTGGTTATTTGGGTTCTTTTGTGGTTCTGCACAAACTTTAGGATTGTTTCTTCTATTTTTTATAAAGAATGCCTTTGGTATTTTGACAGGGATTGCATTGAATCTATAAGTGGCTCTGAGTAGTATGGACATTTTAACCAATTAATTCTTCCGATCCATGAATATAGAATGAGTTTCCATTTGTTTGTCTTTTTCAATTTCTTTCAGCAAAGTTTTCATTTTGTAGTTTCCGTTGCCTTGATTAAATTTATTCCTAAGTATTATATTGTTGGGTTTTTTTTTTTATTGTGAATGGGATGCTTTTCTTTATTTCTTTTTCAGATGCTTCATCCTTAGTGTAAAGGACTACAACTGATTTCTGTGTATCGATTTTTTGTCCAGCCACTTTATTGAAGTTGTTGACTAATTCTAATGGGTTTTGAACTGATTCTTTGTGAACTTCTATGTATTGGATTGAATAATCAACAAATAACAGTTTTACTTCTTCCTTTCCAATTTGAATGCCTTTTACTTCTTTGTCTTGCCTAATTACTCTAGCTAAGTCTTCTAGGACTATGTGAAATAGGAGTGGTGAAAGTGGGTGTCTGATCATAGATGAAATGTTTTCAGTTTCTCTCCATTGAATATAATGTTGGCTGTGCATTTGTCATATACGGCCTTGGTTATGTTGAGGTATGTTCCTTCTCTGCCCATTCTGTTAAGGGTCTTTATCATGAAAGGAGGTTGTAGTTTGTCAGATGCTTTTCTATGTCTGTTGAAAGGATCATGTAATGTATTACATTTATTGATTTGTATGTCAAATCATCATTGTATCCCAGGGAGAAATCCCATTTGGTCATGGTGTATAGTCCTTTTAATATATTCTTTGATTTGGTTTATTAATATTTTATTGAGAATTTTTGCATCTATATTCATCAGGGATATTGGCTTATGATTTTATTTTCCTGTAGTTTCCTCATCTGGTTTTGGTAACAAAGTAATGCTGGCCTTGTAGAATGAGTTTGGAAGTGCTCCTTCCTTCCTTCTCAAGATTTTGGAAGTTTGAGGAGGATTGGTGTTAATTCTTCTTTAAATGTTTGGTAGAATTCTCTAGAAGCCATCTGGTCCTGGAGTGTTCTTTGCTGAGAGCTTTTTGATTATGGATTCAGTCACTACCAGTTATTGGTCTGTTTGGATTTTCTCTTTATTCCTGATTCAGTCTTGGTAGGTAATGTGTTTCTAGAAATGTATCCATTTCTTCTACGTTACGTAATTTGTTGGCACATAATTGTTCTTAGTAGTCTTTTATGACTCTACGTATATCTGTAGTATCAGTTGTAATGTCTCCTGTTTCATCTCTAACTTTTTATTTATTTGAGTTTTCTCTCTTTTTCTCTTAGTCTAGCTAAAGGTTTGTCAATTTTATTTTTTTCAAAGAGCCAGCTCTTAGTTTTACTGATTTTTTTCTGTTGTTTTTCATATTTCTACTTCATTTATTTCCATTCTGATCTTCATTATTTCCTTTCTTCTGCTGACTTTGAACTTCATTTGTTCATTTTCTGGTTCCTTAAGGTTGTAAAGTTAGGTTGTTTATTTGAGAGCCTTCTAATTTCTTAATAGACACATTTATTGCTGTAAACTTTACTCTGAAAACCACTTTTGCTGCTTCCTGTAATACTCAATATGTTGCGCTTGCATTTTTGTTTAAAGATTATTTTTATTTCTTTTTATTTCCTTTTTGACCCAAAAGTTGTTCAGAAGTCTGTTGTTTGGTTTTCCATATATTTGTAGATCATCTCACTTTTCTCTTGTTGATTTCTAGTTTCATACTATTGTGGTCAAAGAAGATAGTTGGTATGATTTCAGACTTCTTAAATTTGCTAAGATTTGTTTTGTGACCTATTGCATGTTTGGCTCTGGAGGATGTTCCATGTGTACTTGAGAAGAATGTGTATTTTGCTGCTGTTGGATAGCATGTTCTGTATATGTCTATTGAGTTCATTTGTTCTAAAGTGTGATTCAGTTTCGACATTTTCTTGTTTTCTGTCTGGACAATCTATCCATTGCTGATGGAGGGGTATTGAAGTCCCTTACAATTATTGTATGGTTGTCTATTTCTCCTTTAAGACATGTTACAATTCCTTAACATATTTCATAGGGGCACCTGTGTGGCTTAGTTGGTTAAGCGTCTCTCAGCACAGAGCTCGACGCAGGGTTCAAATGCACAAACCGTGAGATCACAACCTGAGCTGAAATCAAGGATCAGATGCTTAACCAACTGAGCCACTCAGGTGCCCCAGATTGCTATATTTTCTTGACATTGACCCCTTTATTATTATATATTGACTTTCTTTGTCTCTTATTACCCTTTTTGGCTTGAAGTCTATTTTGCCAGATATAAGTATGGCTATGCTCACCTTCTTTTTATTTCCATTTGTTTGGAATATCATCTTTCATCCTTTTATTTTGAGCATGTGTGTTTCTTTAGAGCTAAAATTAGTCTTCTATAGGCAGCATATAGTTGGGTCTTGGCTTTTTTGTCCATCCAGCCACTCTGTGCCTTTTGATTGGTAAGTTCAATTCATTTACACTTAAGATGATTATTGATATGTAAGGATTTACTACTGCCCTTTTCTCTTTTGCCTTCTGGTTATTTGTTTCTCCATTGTTTCTTTTTCCTTCTGTTTCTGTCTTTGTGATTGTGTGGTTTTCCATGTTGATTTGCTCATTCTCCCCATTTTTTATGTTTCATGTCTCTAGATTTTTGCTTTCTGATTACCAAGAGGTTTACATAATACACCTCGTTAATAAAATAGTCATTTTTCTGCTGATCGAAATTTATTTTCTTTTACTTCTAAAATTTCCATCCTTTAACTCTTCCCGTTTTATATTTTCAATGTCACAAATTATCTTTTTATGCTGTGATTATGTTACCAAATTGTAGTAGTGATAGTTATTTTTAATCCTCTTTTCCTTTAACATTTATGATATAGTTAAGAGTTTAACATACCATTCTTAGAAAGTTACAGTTGGAATTCTGTCTCTTTATCACCTTATCAGAGTTTTGTATACCTTCACCTTTTCAGCTTGAACATCTCCTTTCAACATTTCTTATAAGATAGGTCTAGTAATAGCGAACTCCTTCAGCTTGTGTTTGTCTGGAAAAGCCTTTATTTTTGCTTCCTATCCATAAGATAATTTTGCCAGGTAGATTATTCTTGGCTGATAGTTTTTATCTTTTAGTATTTTGAATATGTCACTCCATTCTCTTCTGGCCCAGAGAGTTTCTGCTGAGAAATCTGCAGTGGCCTAATGGGAATACCATTGTAAGTTACTACCTTTTCTCCTGGCTGCCTTTAAAACTTTCTTATCACCAACTTTTGATACTTTTAATATAATGTGTCTTGAAGAAGGGATTTTCTTTTTTGTTTTGTTTTGTTTTTGCATTGAGATAGCAAGGTATTTTATTAGCTTCATGGGCTTGTATATTCAGTTCCTTCCCCAGGTTTGGGAACTTCTCAGCAATTATTTCTTTAAATATGCTCTCTGCTCCCTTCTCTCTCACTTCTCTGGGATACACGTTATTCTTATTTTGGCTCTTCCAGTAAAGTCAAATAGTTCTCATCAGCTTTCATTACTTTTTAAAATCTTGTTCTGTCTCCTCTTCCACTTGAATAATTTTTATGTTTCTATCCTCAAGCTCACTAATTCTCTTTTTCATATGATTACTTTATATCCACTGTGTTCTAATGCATTCTTCATCACATTTTTTGAGGTCTTCAGCTTTAAAATTTCTGTTTGATACCTTTTTAGAATCTTAATCTCTTTGGTAAAGTCCTCCTTCTGTTTATCCCTGAGATCATTGTGTTAACTTTTGAATTGCCTTGTAGCTTGTTGAATTTCTTTATAACAGTTCTTTTAAGTTCTTTATCAATTTGGCTGCAATATTCCATGTCTTTGGGCTCAGTTGTGGGAAAATTTTCACTTTTTGTGATATTGTATTACCATGGTTTTTCATGGTGTTTGTTGAGAAGTGCGTCTGCATCTATATAAGAAATAGGGGATACCTTTCCTTTTTTAGGCATGGTTTTGTTTACTTTGATTCTAGCAGTTCAATAGGCTGGTAGTCTAGAGCCTTCCTTTTGTTTTCCAGAAGGTGGCGCTATAACACATGTTTTTGGTTTCTTTTACCCAGAGCTGACTCCCTAGTAAGGCTAGCAGCAATCATCAAAAGGAAGGGGGGAAAAAGTAAAGGGTGGCAGCAGAGGAGGAGATATGTGTACTGAGCACTTGGGCTTTAGGTATGCCCACTGCCCAGTAAGGATATTCTCAAATTGGGAGGGTCCCAGTGGTCCATGGGCAATCCTCTTGACTCCTGAGGCAGATAGCAGGAGAGATTTCCTTCAATTCTCTGTCTGCCTACTTCCCATTCATTTCCTTTCCCACTCCAGTCACTGCCATCTCTCTTCAGAGAGAGCAAGGCATCCCTCTAGCTATAGGACATGACCAAGCAAGCCCTAACTCACTGCCTTTGCCCTCCACCTCCTTTCCCGGAAAAGTTGTGCTGGCATACTGCTGGCCAGCCACCACCTTCTCTCTGCCACCACTACCTCTGCTGCTGTGGGCTCCATTGACATTTCCCTCACTCCACCACCCCCTCTGCAGTCCAGTGTATCTCTAGGTGTCCTGATGTGCTGTGCAGGGGCTCCTTGTTGTTGCGCCCCCACCCCTTATGGATGTCTGAATAGTTGTAAATCAGAAAGGCCAGAAAAAAGGAGTGACTCACTCCACCATGATACTGATGTCCCAAAGGAATTTTCTAGGTACTGATCCCAAATCTCTTTCATCCAAAAAAAAAGTAATTAGAACTATTTTAAAAATCACATTATGCCTATCATAAGCAAATGGCCAACCACACAGGAAAAGATATAATTATGTAAAAATTGTTACATAAAAAACGTCCATATCCAATCTCATATAATGACTATCTGAGTAATCAGTCAAATGTTAAGAAGACTTTATGTCTCAGGTGGACTTTCAGGTATACCACCAACAAACCTGGAGTATTAATTATTGCTCATCTTCAATAATATATAATTTGATTTCCATTACCTTATCGATGTCTATTTTTATCTAGTATTGAACATTAATTAGTCTTTCTATCTGGCTAAAGTTGACATGAGCTAAAGTTTGAACTTAGTCCACAGCATCTATGCATATGTGTTTGATTTGTTGAAACCCAGCAGCATGGTGTTTCAAACAATTATTCATTTTACTTTGGTGCTGCTTACCATGTGCACATATGCGAAGTGAACTAGCAGTGCAAGTGGTCATATGCAGAGAAAAAGAAATATCTAAAGCGAATAAATAAATAACTTGAGGCTTTAAACAATAGGTAGTGTTTGCGCTTAAAAACTTATAGAATAAGGAAATAGGACTGAAACAGATGGATTGTTTTTCTATGAAGTAATGTTAATGTCACCATTTTCACTCAGGTGAAGTTTTTGCCTACAGATGAATTTTTCCCCCAAATCTTGGAGAAATGCAAACATTGAAATGAAAAGTCAACTCATAAGACCATGTATTCCTTTACCCCACCTGTGTGTGGCTGTTCATTTCAGAACGCCTTCTATCCCCCAAGCATGGCCATCTTCTATAAAATAAAATAACTCAGGAACACACCACGGTATCATTTTAAGACTAACCATAGTTTTGACAACATTACCCCCATACTACATTTTGTTTTGTTTTGTTTTGTTTTGATATTTAAGCTTAATTAAAATGTTTAAGTGAAAATAAAGAAATTTCTTTCCTATCTGTATTTTTTTTGTGTGATAGGAAAGAAGTTATATTCTTCTTCTACATGAAATCATCAAGTTTCTTCCTCCATCTTTTTTTTCTCCTATCTGTACTTTCTCATTTTCCCTATTAGAGGGAAAATAATCATGTTGTCTTTCTCTATTAGAGGGAAAATAATCATGACTGTGCCTCTCTACACTTAAAATTACATTGAACATAAGAGATTACATTGAACATAGAAAAATAATCTAAAATTGCACATTGTATTCTAATATCTATTTCTTTGCTTGTCTCCCCCATTAGACTCTAGGCTTCTTGAGACCAGGAAACATTTTTTTTTTTAATTTTAACATTTATTTTTGAGAGAGAGAGACAGAGCATGAGCGGGGGAGGGGGGGCAGAGAGAGACAGACAGACAGAATTCGAAGCAGGGTCCAGGCTCTGAGTTGTCAGCACAGAGCCCATCGTGGGGCTCAAACTCACAAATCACAAGATCATGACCTGAGCTGAAGTCAGACACTTAACCAACTGAGCCACTCAGGTGCCCCAAGGCCAGGAAACATTATTTATTTTGTACATCCAGTCCCCATCTGAGGTATAGTTTATCAAATATCAGTTAGGATTTGATGAGCCAATAAATACCTTCATCAGATTATAGATGGTTGACTTTTGGAGCTAATCAGGACACTGAAATTTTTAAAGGGTTCCCTGTTGATCTTTGCACTCCATTCTGAAGGTGTCTGAAGGTAGGCTAAGACTCCAAAGTATTGGCCCCCAAATTTCTTCTCATGAGAACTGCTGTGGTGTGTTGCCATACACACACAGGCTGATGTTAATAAACGCTAACTAAAGCAGATTGTGACAATTCTCATTCTTGAACAGGTGAAATGAGCCCAGCAGCAGTGAGGACACTTTGCTATAATAATCCAATAAATACTTTTGAAATGATGCTTACTTTTGTCTTTTGCATTAAAGTCTAAGAGTAAAGCCAAGTAGAGTGAAAAAATAAAGAACACCTCCCCTTCCCCCCAATACCAAGCAGAAATTCCAGAGATTTTGCCAAAACTCTCCGTAGACTTATCACTTCTTAGGAGAGACTTGGTACAGAGAACTACAAAATCTCCTTTGCACTATAAGAGCCAGATGTTACTGTCAAATTGTAACCATCCAGGGCTACATGTGTACACACATTGCACAGTCATCTCTAACTGTACACAGGAGGCACAAGAAATAGAACTTATGACCTAACTCAAGCTTTTTCTAAGCTGGAGGAAAATTGCTACCAACTAGTTATGGTCGATGGTTTTGGTTTCCTAAGGCCTCCCGCCACAAGGGGGCACAATCATTCTCAACTGAGGAAGCCATGAACACAAGACTTCCCACCCAAGAAAAGTGGTATATGCAATAGAGATGAGTTTTGTACAGCTGTAGCCAAGTCACATCCTCACACTGTCCCACCAACATATGATCTAAGTTCTTCAAACTTTAGACACACCATGTCCCTATCTAATTATAAAAAATCTTAGGTAAATAAAATATTATGGGATCACTCGGTGTTAGAGAATACTCTGGACTCAACTTCTTTATACTGGTGGCAATAGCTGAGAGTTGACCATTTTAAATTAAATTAGAAGTTACATGTTTCTTTTTAGAGCTTTCCTGGATAGCCACCAAGAATTGTTATATGCAGATTATTCCAGCCATTCAGTTTCAATGAAGAGGCAGAGTTTAGAAGGGCTTGTGTGAGTATGAGAAGAAGTTAGTAGATGGTCACAAAAGCTGCCACAGTATACCGGAAGAACAGCTGCAGAATAAATAAGAAAACCTGGAACATCACCCCCAATAATAATTAATCCCCCCTTTCACCACAGAGTCTGGCAGAACTTTGCCAAAATGAGTGTCGGGATTAGCAGCCAGGGTGGAGTAGCATGGGAAACTGAGTGCAGGATCGAGGTGCACAGAAAATAGAAAAATGTGTAGGACTTCTAAGCTACCAGAGCCTAATAACAAATCACAAAAATTATGAGGAGAATGGTGACCTTACCTTGATTCTGTTAGGCCAAAATATATGAAATTGTTGCTATCTTACTAATTTTGACAAACACAAATGCAAGTTCATATGATTCAACCTCAGTCTAAGTCATGCTGAGTGAATGAGACTGCTCTGCCTCTGCCTATCTTGGTGATTCAGATCTGATGGAGGATTTGCATCTAAAGATCAGAGACCTTCACTTGACCTTTCCAGGAGCTCTGGGGTTTCATTGAGGGGCTCCAGGTGCATCCTTAGAAGGCCAGGAATAGGTTGGAGTGGAAGCCCTGTGAATGAGACATTGGCACTCCAGTCAGAAGTACCGTTTTCATTTTGTCTGCTTTCTGTTGTGGGATGCCACTTACAATCTGACTTGTAAAAGGAGATGGAGAGGTTTTCATGCCTTTAAAAAAAAACCCCTTCAAAACCCATAGGGCATGTTCATTTTGTTAATGGAACCCAAATATAAGTCTTGACATTCAGGAATATTGAAGTTTTAAAACTGTAAATCCAGAAGATCGTAAGTATGTTGATTACATCATTTCATGAAAAGCAGGAAAGAACTTTCATTCGTGATGATGGTAACCTCCCTCCAGTTGGGTTAACGTCATATTCAAAGAAAATACATCCAAAATGGCACTATGAAATTTCAGAGGGTGAAAAGCATATTTCTCAGTGCAGAAATGGAAATGATTCTTGGTTATAGACAGAAAGAATGGCCATATTGCCTTTAAACTATTGGGGACAAAGGGTGAAAAATGGGTATTGTTCAAAATACAAGTAAAAACGAACTCCCATAAGTATGTACACCACATGGCTTATAGCTCCTGCTGGCCTTCGTGGTTCATGGTTATGTTTGGAGTGTTTATGTAGAAGCTGTTCAATTACCTGTGTAGAATCTGGGCTCTGTCTACTTATTTAATTTTTTTTGGATACTTTTTACTTCAAATAACCAATTAATTTAGTCTGGAAAGCAAGTGAGGTCACTGAGCCATAGGTCAATTTATTTAATGAAATAGTCTCCAAATGGTAGGGATATATTCATCAGTTAGTTCAGGCAAAATATGAAGGTAGTTGTACTTGTGTGATTACAATTACAATCAAAAGCTCCACTTTTTCAATGAGCTGACTTAGGCATAAAAGACACTCTGAATGTCTAGGGACACCTGGGTGGCTCAGTCAGTTAAGTGTCTGACTTCGGCTCAGGTTATGATCTCATGGTTCATGAGTTCAAGCCCTGCATTGGGCTCTGTGCTGACAGCTCGGAGCCTGGAGCCTTCTTTGGATTCTGTGTCTCTCCCTCTTTCTGCCCCTCCCCAGCTCTCACTCTGTCTCTCTCTCCCTCTGTTTCTCTCTCCCTCTCACTCTCTCTTTCTCAAAAATAAGTAAATATATATATAAAAAAAAAAGGACTCTCTGGAAGTCTAAACACAAGTATCTGTTTAACATTTTAATATGATCCCATATTTAATTTAAAAATTTTAAAAGCTGAACTTACCTGTGAGATGTTACTTTGGGAGATGTTAAAGTCTTCTTAAATGTCTCACAGAAGAAATGAGGGTTTTAAAATTCTCTTTTAGTAAACAGTTGGGGGATCTGTCTTACTCTAAACTGCTGTGAGAATGAAAAACAATCCATATGAAGAAAAGATTGCGCTAAGGAACAGAAGTACCTCTTGATTGAACAACAGTCTTATGATTTCCAAGCAGAGTGGACAAAACCACTTCCCACTGGCTGGCAGAAACAAAAGATATAATTAGATTAAAAATCAGCTGCTTACATGAAACCAAAAGACCCATCTGTACAGAGATACAAATGAAGGGCTATTTTCTTTCAAAGGTCAACTTAAGACTCTTTTCATAAGGATATCCTCACTTTACTGCACACTGAACCTCATTTTTTAAAAAATTAAGTTGGTAAGCCCAATTCCAGCCTTATTTCATTTACTGTTTAGATTAGTACTAAAAGTGATCTACTAATGTCTAGGTTCTTTGTTAGGAAGGATTTTCTTTCAGTGCCTACTAGAAGGGTGGCTTAGCTGTCTAAGTGTCTGCTTTAAATATCTAGACTTCCTGGAATCCATAGGCTGGATTCTCGGAAGGGCTGGGGAACCCCTTAATTATTCTGAAATAGATGGTGTGGCAGGCATGTCCTTCATAAGTGTCTTTCTGTAAAATCTCAAAACCAAACTACTCTGTGGACATCAAAAATTCAATAACTGTTTTCCTTTTATTTAGAGAAATATTGATTTGCCCTATGATATCAGAAACTTAAAAGTATGTGCTTTCTTTTTAGTATCCTTTGTGATTTCATAGCGTGTCTTACGCTAGGTACAGACCATAACAATAATATTTATTTGCGTAAAGATTGTACTTTGAATTTGGCAGAGCTAGTGCAACGTAAGGATTAGCCTGCAGAGAACCACACGTTGAAGCCCATGTGGTGAGAGAGGGCCTTTGTTAATCTTTACATGATCTGTTCTGTTGATGGGGTCTTTTTAGTTCTCACAGTTTGATTTTAATGTCGTATGAACCCACAGCATTTCTTCAAAGTCCTTTGTGGGCATTTCATTCTGGCTGGAAAGCTCTCTTTCACCTTCTGTGTTTTAGAGGTTTAAATACAACAGCTGAATGAGAGATTTGCATCACAAGCTTTTTGAAAGGTGTAACTATCTCTTAATAACATAAGACACTCAAAATGTTTGTGCACGAAGACATTTGCATGCCAAGTCAACAAGGTGCCTAAACTGTTAGGAGCTCATCACGTGCATAGACTTCTTAGAAACAGAAGCATCCAAATAAGCCACTGAGAGGACTTTTGCTAATTTGTCTAGAACAGTCATTATGAAATCCTTGCCTTTAAAAGGGACTTCTTCAACTCCTCCACACTTGATAATAATGGAAGACTCTCCATGGGGGAGAGGGGATCAGCTGGAGCCTTGGGAACTAACTCTTGTCCCCTGGTACTAACTTGTAGTCAGCAGCCTCGAGGAACCAGAGCCAGGCCCTGGTGGCAGTGGGGAATCCTGAGAGATCCCGAAGAAGAAGGTGAATCTGGAAGTGGAGATCAAGGCCTTTCTCCTCCTGGATTGGATCTGGATTTCAATTTTACTTTTGTTGTTGTTATTGTTAAGGAAGGAAATGGGCTTCCTTAGAGCGTTGTACAGGGGATTAAAAGAACTAGAAGACTCGGGTTGTTTTAGCTTTAGAAAATGGTCTCCAGGAGGTTACTTAAATTCCCTATGCCTCAGTTTCCCTGTGGGGGGGGGGGGGATAATCAGGCTTGGGACCTCCCGGTCACAAAGGGGCAGCTGTTAAAAATAGAAAGCACTTTAGGTTCTATATGGGAAAAGCATGTGCAAAATATTCCTCATGTGTTAAGGTACAGAAAAATACACTGCTAACCACACTGAAGGTCGATACGCATAGTTGACATTATTCAGTTCTTCTTATAGAGATAGGTGGCCGACCATGCTTTTGATGACAAGAATCCTAAGGGGCAACTGGTTTCTAGGCATCAACACTTCGTCCTGAGCTAGGAGATACTTCGAGGAAGATAAGAGACTTGCGCTTTGTTTAGTGTCTGCGAAGATTTCCAGACTCTAGTTTGTTTCTGTTCCCTTTTTATGAATGGCCGTAGTATTATGCTTCCGTCTGCATTTTCTACCAAAGCCATTCATAAAAATAAAAACAAAACAAAATAACAACAACACAAAACTTTCTCGGCACAGTCTGGAGCCATTGGGTGCCAGAGGCTGGGAAAACATGCTGGCAGCCATAACCCCAACCGGCATTGAGAGCATTCAAGGGTCTGTTTGTTTGGTGGTCTGAAAAGTATGAAGTGCTGTGTGGAAGGGCAGCTGGGACAAGTTCTGTGACACGGACTAGGCCGGGAGCCAGCGCTGGCAGAGTTTCAGACATTGTCTTTCCCCTCATTGAAGTGTCAGGACCTAATTCATGGAAAATTGGGTGAGTTGGCAGCCCTTTCAGAAGATTTCATTGAGCCCCGCAGTGTGCAGAAGCCACATGAATGCGGCATCCTCGGCCAAAAGAGGAGGGGAACTTCTGGGCAGTAGGAACAGTCAGCCTGCAAGAATGCGTGGGGATTTGAAGCAGTTTGGGAGTAAACATGTGTACAGGTGTCATCGGCAGGAAGAAAGAGAAGGAAGAAAGCCGTCTGTCCTTACAAATGACCCTTTTGAAATGAATACTCTCTTAGCGCACGCTTTTGGACCCTGTGAGGCAAGAAGTCTTAATCATTCTTGGTTCAGTGCCACCTGGAGAAGACATCATCTCCATACCTGGGCTGTTGGGATGTCATCTCTCCTGGGATTTTCAAGGCAAAGGGAAGAGCTTTTTCTTTTCAGTGAACAAAAGTATTTTTAAAACTGTTTATCTCGTTCATCCAAAAAAGAAAAAAAATACGCTCTGATGACTTTTATATAGTATGTTTAATACATCAGCAATAGGACAATCACACCAATCACACGGGAAGGGGGAAAATGAATAGGAGCTATACACCCACATGATATAGTGAATTCACCCTACGTTCTTTTATTTGGGAGAACTGTAGCAATTTTATTTTTTTCACTTGTGCCGTGAAAGTGCGTCACTGGCCACATCAGAGTGGCATAGTTGTATTTGCAAACCCTAGTGATGTGTGCATAGAAGTAAGGCTCATATTCAGACATGAGAGTGAGGACTGGAAATTATCCATCAAAAAGCTCATACTTCAAATCCCACTTTTACAATACTAAAGAATCATTTAAATATCTTTCCAATATTCTGATTATTGGAAAATTTATTTAAGCTGGTGGAAAAACACCTCCCTCAGGTGTTTCACTCAAAAAAGAGAATTCTGCTCTATGTACATAATTAGATACAGATATAGCTAGAATAAACTGTTCTGCAAATGAAACTATCAAGAAAGCAGACAAACCCACAGGAGGGAAGAAAACATTTACAAATCATATTCTGATGGTACTCATATCCAGAACATATAATGAACTCTTAATGTTCTTAAGAACATTAGCTCAGTAATGAAAAGACAAATAAATTTTAAAATGGGCTAGAGATTTGAAAGACATTTCTCTAAAGAAGAAACATAAACTGCCCATAAGCGCGTGAAAGGATTTTCAACTTCAGTTGTCATTAGGGAAAAATCTAATCAAAACCCCAATGACAAACTTCACACCCAGCAGGATGTTTATAATGAAAAAGGCAGGCAATAGCAAGTGTTGACAAGTATATGGAGAAATTGGGACCCTCATTCATGGCTGGTGGAAATGTAAAATGGTGCAGCTGCTTTGAAAAACTGTCTGGCAGCTCCTCAAAAAGTTTATTCTAGAATTACCTGTATGACCCAGAAATTCCACTCCAACCTATCTTCCCAAGAGAAATGGAAACATGTCTCCACTAAAACTTACATATGAATGCTCATGGTATTATTCATGATAGCCAAATGGTGGAAACAGCCCAAATGCCCAGCAGCTGATGAATGGATCAACAAAATGTGGTATAGCCATACAATGGAATGTTATGGAGTCATAAAGAGGAATGAAGTACTGACACATGTTATGACCCAGATAACTCTGGAAAACGTTATACTAAGTAAAAGAAGCCAAACACAAAAGACCATATGTTGTATGATTCCATTTACATGAAACGTCCAGAGTAGGCAAATTTATAGAGATAGAGAGTTGGTTAAGGACGCGAGGGTGACTAGGGAAGCAACATGGAGTGGGGGGTAGTCAATAATAGTGGCAGTGAGGCTTCTTTTAGAGGAGGTGAAATTAGGTTCTGAAATTACGTTGTGATGATGATGATGACTGTACAACTCTCTGGATACACTAAAGGAACTTTGGATTATACACATTATTGGTGAATTGTATTGTATGTAAATTGCATCTCAAGGAAGCAGAGTTTTTTAAAACAAAATATTAACAAATTAGGCCCTTGCCCTCCTCACGTGAATCTAATTTTAGAACCAAATTTTTGTCTTTGCTTTGCAGGCAAGTGCCTATAATTGAAACATGTATACTTAGTTATTTTCATTATGTGTGTTTCCTTTTAAGACATAACAGTTTTTTTGTTTGTTTGTTTCTTCCTTAGCCACAACAAGTCGTTCAGAAGAAGCCTGCTCAGGTAAGAGATGGACATTATGATTTTTTTCTCCCAATTAATAGAAATCTTTTAATGTTTATTTATTATTGATAGATAGGGAGAGACAGAGCAGGAGCAGGAGATGGGCAGAGAGAAGGGGAGACACAGAATCCAAGGCAGGCTCCAGACTCCGAGCTGTCAGCACAGAGCCCGATGTGAGACTTGAACTCACAGACCGTGAGATCATGACCTGAGCCGAAGTCGGACACTTAACCGACTGAGCCACCCAGGCGCCCCTCCCAATTAGTATAAAAAGTAGAGTGAAAAAGATTTAACCCAAAATTAAACCTTAAATTTGTCCTTTTCTAGTTTTGATTAGGTCAGCGTTACAGTATTCATGAACATTTGTTGTGTCCTTCACACAAAGCCAGGAATACATAGTCTGAGATCGTGTCATTAAAAGAAAGCTATGTCATGATTCATGACAGGTAACATATCTGTTCGCTGAATTATTCCATAACCTTTGATAAGCCAAAGCACCCTCAAAGAGGGCTGGGAAACTGGGAAATTAAGTTATACCAATTTTGCAGATTGATGAACCCTCAGGCTTTGCCTCCTTGGCTTCATCAGTTTCTGAGGTCTTGGCTACATCAAAATTAGAAAGCAGTTTTACTTTTCTTACTCTTTATGCTTGGTATTCCTTGTCCTAAATATAATCTATACATAGAAACATAAGAATTGTATTTATTGAGAAAGTAGGTCTTGAAGGAAAAAAAAAAACCTGAAGAGTAAATTAACCATGAGTAAATTTAACCAAGAGTCAACTTAACCATCTTAAAGTAGTTAATTCTCCCGCACTTGTCTCCTTCCGAGTTTAAAGAGATACCCAGGAGATCTGGCGTTCTCATGCAGAACCTGCTGAAGTAAGTTGTTACCCAGTGTTGTGCATTACCAAGTTCTTTGTATATCTCTTTCATATAATAGAAAATATCCATGTGATCTTTTCCCTAGAGGTCTCTAAAAAGGCACTTGGCACCCTGTTCTCTTGAGACAATGGTGCTTTGCCTGGGAAAGCCCATCTGAGCAATGGGCTTATGTGTTTACCATTCTTTACAAATGCTGCTTGAAAGAAAACTGAAGCTTCTAAACCCATGTAAGCATACAGGGAAAATGTGCCTGAATAATCACATGTATACTTTAAGTAGAATAAAAGCAGAGTTAACATGAAAGGAAATTTTCAGGGCTGCCCTCATTCCTAAAAGCCAAGAGTGGTAAGGGGAACTAAAAATAAATACCAGCGTTTGAGTCTTGGTAAATAATATTAAACAACACAAAATATCAACAAAAGCTTGGCATTCTAAGTAGGAGATTCCAAATATATTTAGCCTCTCATCCTTCATCAGTAAGAAAATCAAGAGAAAGTAAATTTAAAAGTCAGTACATTTGGGTCAAAGGATACTGCTGTGTTCTCTGTTGCATCACTGGCTATGAACATTAGATTAATAACCTTATGTGGTCTGTTAACAACATTGATTCAGTATCCATTCTTGGTGTTGTAGGGACGATGAGGCAAATAAAACAGTTACTGCATCCAAGAAATGTGTAACCTAGTTCAGAGTTTCTTAGCCTTATCTGCATATTAGAATCACCGAGAGATTATATAGGGACATACATGTATCAGCATGTACATGTACATGTCTATATGCCTGAAGCCTGCCCAGTAGCGGATGTAGAGCCAGCCCTTGTGAGCCAATTGTGAGCATCTCTTTCAAATTCGATGTTAGGTAATGTCAAGTAGGTAGCTTGAAATCCCCTGTAATGTGAGTATTTACACCATGGAAATCGACAACCACTACCAATCAGGACCTTTTTTTTTTCCTGGAGAGCACGTGTGCTTACACCACTGGCCCTACGGCCTGAAGACCCAAGCATCCATATCTTTTATGAACTCCCCAAGTGATTCTGTTGTGCAGCCAGGTGTGAAGATACTCGGTGGAGACGCAATGAGAAGACCTGTGAACATTTGTTGAACAAATGACCACAGAGTGTCAACGTATATGAGGCACCTAGGGGATACAGATGGATAAGTGAAATACCATGTGTTACTGAAGGGGATAATTCCTGGAAATCTTTTTATTTTGTTGTTGCTGTGTAGTTGCAGAGGGGAAAATGGAGATATAAATTCGGGAAACAAAAATGTTATAAATGAGATGAGTGGCATATTCAAAAGTAGAGGGACAGAAACAAGTAAATCATCGGTGGAGATCATGGTGTGTCTGAAACTGACTGCAAGTTGGTCACTAATAGACTGAGAAATCATAATTTTTTTCCCAAGAAAATCAGGAATAGCCACGAAGGCACAGATAGATTGGGCTGGTCTTCACTGATCCTTGTGGTTGTCTTGCAGACCCTCCAGAAGTTGCCCTTGAAAGGAGAGTTCAGAGTTAAAAAAAAAAAAAGAAAAAGAAAGAAAGAAAAGAAAAGAGAAAGAATGTGAGCTCATTGGGCTTCCCAATCTATATTGTCTAAGGACACAGTGATGAATTATATAAACATGGGGGCTCCGTGGAAGTTCATGGAGGATAATGTAAATTTAACACTACACTCAAAAGGATCTCTTCCTTTTCCATCTGTTTATTTCAAAATACCCTCCCAGATTGCTTTTCCATGTGGCAGTCTGGATTAACTCAGGCTCATATCCTTTCTTCATCAACAGTACTTTGAGGGGCTACATTCAGATCCTGTTTTGAGGTGGTGAAAATTTTAATACAGTTAAGTTTTTCACATCTAAAGAAAAGGGCTCAGCAGTGTGTAAGGAGACCTTTTCTTTAGATGTGAGGTATGCAAATTCTGGCCCCATCACTGGGTGAATTCATCCCTGTGTTTCTTATTTATCCATCTATGGACTCGGAGAATAACACACCTCCCTTACTCCCAAGAAAATTTTGAGAGATTTGTAATTATATAAATTCCAGAGGGTATTACTATATTCTGACCTATTTGGGATGCTGGATTTTTAATTTCCAGAGATTTATACTCTCAAAAATTCTAGAATTCTAATTAGATTCTAACTACTATCTTCTTGACCTCAAGTGTTTTCACGGCAGATTTCAAAAATAAACACTGTTTAATCTTTAGGGGGGAATGTTACAGTAATTGCTACATCCTTTCATTAGGATTAAAGCAGTCAGAATCACTTTTCTTGGAGATACATCACATTTATATGGAATTACAAAGACTCTATTGTGAAATATCCCAATGCCATCAAATTTTGAAATTTGAGAATTTCAGAGCTTCAAGAATGCCATTTCTTGAAACTGGTATACAAAGCAGCAAAATTCATTCTGAGGAGACAAGTCTAGACTTACAATAAGTCTCCAAATCGAGTTATGTGTTTATATAGGTACATACATGTGTCCAGAGAAGAATAAAAATTTAAGGGAAGCCTGCTGCCAGGGTTTGTGTTTATAAATTCCACCAGGTACCATCAGCTACCGACGTTAAGTGTGTCCCATATCCTAAGGGGACAGTTAATGGGCTCTTAAAAATCGAAAGAGAAAAATCTGCAATATTCACAGTAGTCTGTTTAATTACAAAGACGGTAAGAACAAAGATGACTAGGGAACTCTATTTTAATTTAAAATGACACATTAAGCAATAAATAGAATGAGCTAATGTCTTAGTGTTTTAGCAATTTGAAGCAGTTGACTTCTCAGCCGCATACATGGATCACGTTTGTTGGTAGGAAACAGTGGTGGGATTTGTTGTGGTTGTTTTTATAAAAGTTAACACCATAAAAGTATCGGATTATTATTAGTATTGGTAGAGGGAATGTTGTTCCTCGAGTTTTTACTTTGATAAGAATAAATCTCATGCCCTCTCAGACTTCTAAAAAGGTTTTGCAGGTTCGTCAGACAGCTTATTGTTTCTTGGGTTCCTTCTTTGAAGGTTTGACACAGGAGATCAGAAGTGACTCCTGCTCTCCAATTCAGACAGTCTTTTCTCACCTGAGTCCTACCCAAAGGGAAAACCAGATTTAAAAATCCTAATGGTTCTCCTTCCTTTCAACCCAACTTCCTCATTGTTGTTCCGGGCTGGCAAGCTCCACCTCTCGAGAGCAAGTAAGACAGGTATAAACCTGCTCCTTTTCAATTTCCCAATGAGAGGCTTGGAAAGTTCCCAGTTTCCAAAAGAGCAGAAACAAAGCTTTGTGTTTTGAGGTAGGTAGAGTCTTCACCTGCAAGTAACATCTTCTGTAGGTGGTGTGTACCAGGGCAAAGAGCTCTCAGTAAGCCTGATTATCATGGGACTTTAACCCTCAAAAAAAAAAAAAAGTTGAATGTTTTTGCAGGGACTTCAAGGACTCTTTTAAGGATGTTTATATTTCAGACAACCTAAACATTGTTTGGAGCAAAATAAGAGATTTCATTTTGGGACAAGCAAGTTGATGGATTGCAGTTAGCATCTTGTTCTTAAAGAAGGCATTTTTACTGGGGGCTCTCGGTCTAGACACACAAAGGAGAGAGGAGGAGGGAGAGGGAGGGAGGGCATTCTCAATCTATTTGTCAATTCTCAATCACTTGTTTTTTAAACTGTACGTTGGCCAATGCAGCAAATAGTTCCTAATAAATCAGACTTGCAAATAGTCACTCTTGCATTCACTCAGGGAACACAGTGATTTATGCTGCCGAAGTCATAAAGAGTACTGATTTATTTATTTTCCTACTTATGCTCTTTCAAGCTGGCAAAACATTTTGTGGGCCAGTAAATGTTTGGTACCAACAGGCAAAACCTGAAGAGTTCTATCAAAGTCGGGCCTGAGTGGCACTGTTTTGTTGTAGAGGAAATACTTTTTGATTTAACCTCTGACCTCTGACATTGCAAAGGTCAAGGGAAAAGGAGAGAGCATGGTAGAAATCAACGTTTAACCCTTACAATAAAGTCGCTCAAGGATATAACTCCACAGAGGTAGGGCAAGGAGACGTATCAAAATTATCACTAGCCATAAACATATGAAGTAATTAGCTTAGCTAACACTTGTAATAAAAGAATATGAGCAAGGTCAAGTCAGTGGTGTCTTGGCAGAGAATGTCTCACAGAGATAGCATAAACTTCCCAACAGAAGTGAGAGCACATCGCTCAGTTTGGGGCAATACAGAAACCTCCAAAAGACAAAATTTAGTGTTCCTGGGTTTGCCAGATTTCCTCTATTAGTTTTCTTTTTTAAGTATGATTGTTTTTAACTATGTGGTGACAAGTCCATGGATCAGGCTAAAAATGAAAATGGGGATGCCTGCCTGCCTTGTGAGTTGAATAAAAATCAATTATTTATTCAATACGTAAACTTTCTTCATATTATCCAAACATGCTGACTCAAACTAATATGGATATATAGTAACTGGTTGTAAAACCTGGGCTTTCTAAGAAAATCCATAATGCTCGAGTAGAAATCTGTTGCTTTGTCCAAGATGCTTCCTTTATAGTCAGGAAGTGTTTGCTGAACACTCAAACGTATATTGAGTAATTATCTGGTGACTTATGGCTCTTACTGATATTTTCATAATTTTATTCCAAATTCCTAACTCAGGACAATGAAAAACAATTGGTGAATAATGCTTGGTTACAATCCAGAAATATTCTCTTCCCTGGCAACAAATATGCAAAAATTTATATGCGTAGAAAACAAAGGGAAGAGGTTTCTCCTGGTCTGTGCCACCAATAAACACGTCTAGAACATAACCATTAAGTACCCTTCAACCTAGCCATTTTTCAAAGCTACTCTGCATGAAAACAAGAACATTCCTCAACCGTTTTTTGGAGATGTTGAAATAAACTTCCTTCTTCTGAATGCTTCCTTCATAAAAAATCCTTTTGCTACATCTTTAGTATTTTTCAAACCTGGGGCTCCTTTAGTAAGCATTAGAACAGGCATGGGGCAGATCAGTGGAGCTCGCCGTCCTCGGAAATGGCGACTTACAGGAGCCTGAAACTTGCAGTTGGTTTATATGTGAAATGATGTCCCTATCTGCAAAGTGTGACTCCCTTCTGAAGATAGTGGTAAATATCCCTTCACCCCAGAAAAGAAATCTGGAGTCTCCTGGGGGTGAACGTTACCTCTGTTTACAATACTTTCAGTGACGGAAGCCTGATCGAGGACATAGACGAGACAAACAGGAGTGCACTTGAGAAGAAATCAAAGACGCCTTGTTTTGTTTTCTTTTCAAGGCATTATTTGCAAAGTGTGCGTTTCTTTCTCACCGATCTATCGTTGAATCACAGGTAAAGAAATAAGCGTAGAATAAGTAACTGCATTAATAATAATTATCCCACCCTGTACCTTACAGGAGTTTTTTACTCTTTTTTCAAAGATTTTCCCATTTGGTTGTCACATTTTCTTCTCACACGCTGCTGGGCAGTTGGGTGGGTGTGGTCATTACTGATCTGACACAGAAGAATAGGCAGGAGTTACCCAACCCATCAATGCCAGGGCTGACGTCTGTAGTCAGCAGCCTCTAGGATCAACCAACCTGCTTTACTTCAAACATCCCTCAGTAAAGACCTTGACACTGACTTTGTTAAGTTGATGGTCACACATGCAAGGTAGTCCCGACGCTTGTATATTTCTATAGACATAAAGCTAAAATAAAGCAAGCACTAGGTACAAATGCCCATAAATATCCCAAGTTCTTATGTCTCCTTTTTCAAAAAATACATTCCCCTCCTAGCATTTCCACCAGAAAACCTTCCACTTGCCAGATTATCTGGTTTCTATATGTTCCATTTAACATATTTTTAAAAATCTGATGTAAAGTTTTCCTAGTTGGAGGAAATAATCACTTTCCATTAAGTTAAACAGCCTCAGTCCATTTTAAATTAAAATATCCGACGGAGAAACAGAAAAACTCTGCTCTGTGGTCTTGTGGGTCACTTAGCTGCAGCTGGAACTTGAAAAATTGGTTTCTGGTCATTGCCTCTGAGGCAGAGAGCCCATTATCTCTCTTCGGACGGGATTGACTGGAGATACTCAGGAACGTGAAAAACTCTTAAATGTGTCATTCTGAGTCCTTAAAGAGTTGGACATATTAAGATGACAGTAAGAATTTGTCATGAAACTGTAACGACTCTTTCTAGACAACAAGGTATTTGCAGGTTTATTGGCAAGATAGCTTAAATTACAAATGTATTTTTAGCCTGCAGCATTTTTATAATAACAGAGTTGCAGAATTCTTCACAGTCAAGGAGAAGAAATAGGATTCATTAAAGCCGACGTGGACTTCTGGGATTTTGCAGTCCTTACTGCACACAGAGAAGGGGATCATGGGGACCCAACTCCTGAAATTTGCAAGGAGAGTATTTCCGTTTCCCGGTTCCATTTAGAATTCACTGGCCTCTCTTCCACTCCAGACCTGCTGTTTAGTCTGCATCTGAAAATTAAACCCAGAGCTTGGGCTCTCACATTAAATACTAAACTTTCCTCCAGCACACACCCTCGCCCATGTCTGTGTGCTAAGATCTATGATTAGACTCTTAAGACGTTTAAAATTCCACCAAGCATTAGAGGATAAGGCTGGATATTGGGCTGTCTTCTTCCTCCTTTTGAATCAATTAGCGGAAGTAAACCCAAAGGTAAATGCCACATGCAGAGCAGAGATAAGCGCAAACTCTATTTCTGGGTTTTAGTGGGATGTTTTTGCAAGCTTAACCAAAGCAATGAAAGAGTTACATTTATTAAATTCCTCTTTTTTCCTGAACGAAAGGAAAACTAAGGCAAAATGAGTGCAATTTTCCAGGAGTCATAATAAAAATACAGGCCTCCAACTCTGCCCACTTTCCTTTCCCTCCCTTCAGTTTTCTGCCCCAAAGACTCGCATGTTTCGCCCTGACATGGTGTCGCCTCAGTTGTCGCTGTAAAGCAGCCGCGTGAGTGGCTGGGAGCTGTTCGGTGTTCAGAGGTCTTAGGGGCCGGTGCTCATAAACATGTCACTGTGCACTTCCACTTCTAAACGTCCTTTTATCCTGCATTCCTGCAACCCTATTCCAACGGTCAGCCTCGTTGACCAGACTGCTGCTGTTCGCCTTCCCGCCTTGCAGACCAGCCTCTCATGAGATGTGCGTAACTCTTGGCTATCGGATTTCAGTCTCCTTATTACCTCCAGGCTGCTCTTTGGGGGGCCATGCCAGCTCAAAGGTCCTTTGGCCATATGTTGCGAACATGAGGTATTTTAAAGAAGTATCTCAAGGTGCAAACTATTGTCTGTAATAAGTGGCAGTGTCTTCTAAGTCACCAAAGAAGATTGAATCTCAGGGGTCCCAACCAACTACTCCCCTGTGGAATAAGAGTCCTTGGGGGACATCAGAGAAGGCTGCTTATTCCTTCCATCACCCATTTCTGTCCACACTTGGTACCACAGAAGGGCCCATGTAAAGCCTAGTCAGCTGTGACACTCAGGGAAGCCGAGGCTGGGTTTTCCAAGTTCATCTTTTTTTCCTAACGGGGAAGATTTTTCTTCTCCTAATCCTACCCATAGTTTTGCCCCGGCAAACCACACATGTAGCGAAAAGTCAAATCACCGAAAAGGTGAGAACTGAGGTCTGCAGAGATGAGAAGTGCCACACACCACCCCCATCCCCTTGGCAGCCATGCTGTCCTTTGGAGGGTGGCCAGGCAGGGCCATGCCAAGAAGAGAGAACGCTCCACTTACTAGACATGTGAGAAAACCATCTTTTGGAGGATATGAGAGCCACATCACTTCCCAAAGTCAGCAGAGTGAGGCTCCCACTCTCCGACCCTCTAGTTATATACCCAGTCCTAATTGACAGCTACTAGTAGAAGAATTTCAAGGTCAGCGGAAAGATACATTAATAAAACAGCTCTCTGTGTTGTGTTAAGAACTGTTAAGTAAAGGAAACAATATGAGGGACCATCATTTTCAGCTGAGCTGTGTCTAAGGGATTTAAATAAACCACTCACATATCGGGAGCTTCAAGAGCTCAAATCAAGCAAAGTTTCTGGGAATGTTTTGAAAAGCTGATCACATTCCATCTACTACAAGGTCTTTGTAAGTTCATGGCCTGAAAATTCGATTTCCTTCCGGATTTGGAAGTACTTTGGGTTCCAGATAGTATAGAAAAATCGAGCAGTCAGAAATGGAATAATTACAGCTAAATCCAGGAGGTTTTCCAGCTTGACAGAGTTCTATTAATATGTTAACCGTAAGAAGAAGGAATAAAACCTACCTGCCAGTTTTTATGCTGTGGTCTGTATCAGAGCGGTGCTCTACGTTCACACCTCATGTCATAATGAGAAGTGAGTCATTTGGGGACGGATGAGGAGTGTATCGTGACTTTCTGGAATTTAAATATTAAGTGAAAAGACAAGGTCATAGGGCAGCTGAACCTTGGCTTGTCTCTCTTTCGTCTGTCCGTGGCTTTGATCATGCTACATCCTCCTTTGTGGCCGGGACTCCGTGGAGAATCTCAGGGTCATGGCCTGTTGCCTATCAAGAGGTATAAACCTGCTGCTTAAATATGTGAAGCCCTTGGTTTGGGGGGTTGGGAGCAGAGGGGAGGTAGCTTCATACGCTCCACGTTTCCCACATAACCCGAAGCAGACTAAACAAAACCGGTGTGAAATCTCATGATTTGATGCTGCTGTGGTTATATTTTTTAAGCTGTAATCCATTCATTTGTATGTGGGCTTATTCCCAGGATTTACAGCTTTCTCAGTCTTTGGGGGTAAGAGAATGTTTGAAACCTTTTGCAAAGGGTTTGCAGTAAGCAGTGGTCTGTGATTAAAGCCCAGGAGAGAGAGGGAGAGAGAGCACACATGCATTCATGGGAGTGTGTGAGTGCCCGTTTCTGTGGGCTTTTTTCTTCCCGTTTGCTGCTCTTACGCAAAAGCGTCACACATGGTAGCATTTAGGAGCTCCTTCACAGCTGAAGTGTTTCAAACACTAATGAATGGAAGTTTGGTCATATAATGCAGACAAGCTTTAAGGCATGCTTTACTGAATGGTGTACTGTAGTGACCTGGGAAAGGAAGAGAGGTATAAATTGTGTCAGTTAGCCACCCAGACAAAATGAAGCCATGTGGAAAATCAAATCTATTAAAGTATGAAGACTGTTATAAGCTGTTTTAAGCTGGCCATTCTTAAAGGGGCTCTGTTTGCTGCAGGAGTAAATGTTTATCTCTTTTCCCAGATCTTTTTCACATGCCGTCTTCGGAGGCAATGTGCAGTATTTGATAAAAATCATCCTCTCCCTAACGACACTTTTATCAGAGATGTTTATTGTCTCCGCTTTACCACCCATGTCCTGAAAGGTACTGCACATTTGTTAAATAAGCAAAACGAAAGAGAACCGTGCAGCTCAAGCCAGCTCACGGAACCTCCAACAAATTCCAGAGCCATAAGGAATCAGGAAAGAAAGAAAGAAAGAAAGAGAGAGAGAAAGAGAAAGAGAGAGAGAGAGAAAGAAAAGAAACGAAACGAAACGAAAAGAAAAGAAAAGAAAAAAGAGAAGGAAGAATTAGATTTATATGAAGAGGAGGTCCTACAGAAACACATATATTAGATTTTCTCTGCTTGGCCGGCCCACCATTAAATGTTTGGTCAACGTGGCTTTAGTATTGACATTCAGCAGTTATGCCAAACTTTGGAAATTGTCTTAAAATGTGCTTTAATAAATACGAGAATGAGGAACTCGATTTGCCGAGGAAGTTAGTAGTGAGCTCTTGCAAGCCTTCTCCAAGCGCGTGTCTGTGCTCACGCTGCCTCCGCCCTGTCGTGGTCACACACAGGTTCTGGCGCCCGTCTGCCCCGGCCCAATTCCTGGCCCTCCTCCCTCTGTAACTTTGGGTCCATTACTTGCCGTGCCTGGGCTTTTTCATCTGTAAAACGGGAAGAGTAACAAACAACCCCTGAAAGCACCTAGTAAGCATCGTGGAAGTATCAGCCATTATAGACATTACCGGTATCTGTAGAACAGGTTCATTTGAATCTGAAGAAAGGATTTCCCTTAACTTTTTCTTTCTTACACGTGCACCGGGTTTTTAAAACCGATGAGCGGCCATGCTGTCGGGAAAAATTTATCCATTCCTTTTTTACTCTGGTTGGTGAGTGAGCTTACATTGGCCTGACATTCTCGGGACTGCAAACAATTGAATTTGCTGACCAGCCGCCATGATGTCAAGCCTTAAGTCAACAGTGGCTAAATGACTGCTCTGGGAAAAAACAACACCTTGATTCCTCAATTACAGTTTAAGAAGCCCTGGGAATGAGGGCTTGCCAGTCATCCGCGACCAGCAGAATGTGTCGTGGAGACAGGTCCCCTCCGAACTGCTGGTCAGGAAGAGCCCACACAGTGTAATGGTTGTGCCTTTTGTGTGTTCCAGGAGGAGACTGAAGAGACATCCTCACCAGAGTCTGCAGAAGAGGATTAGGGGGCGCCAACATTCGATTTCTACCTCAGCAGCAGTTGGATCTTTTGAAGGGAGAAGACACTGCAGTGACCACTTACTCTCTTTTCCCATGTNATCACCTTCACAGTCCCAGGTTTAGTGAAAAACTGCTGTAAACACAGGGGACACAGTTTAACAATGCAACTTTTAATTACTGTTTTCTTTTTTCCTTAACCTACTAATAGTTTGTTGAACTGATAAGCAGGAGTGGGTGGGTGAGAGAAACTCTGAATCGGGTTTAGTCGATCACTGCACTGCACACAGACCAGAAAGTGTCACGCTCATGACGTCGGGCATTCCCCCGGGAAAGGTGCAGTGTTCAACACTGTGTACACCTCAACCACCACCCAACCCGCTCGCCAGTAGTGAAGCTTCTTTTTAGAACACCAAAGATAGGACTAGATACTACTTCTCTTTTTCGTATAATCTTGTAGACACTTACTTGATGGTATTTTAACTTTTCTTTCTAAATGAGACGAAATGCTGATGTATCCTTTCATTCAGCTAACAACCCAGAAAAAAGGTTATGTTCCTATTTTCAAAAAGGGAAGTAAGCAAACAGATATTGCCAACGCCTCTACTTATGGATATCACACATATCAGCGGGAGTAATAAATTGACTCATGGCGCTCATTTTCGGGAAAACACTCATCCGTGTAGAACCTACTTCCTACAGAGCCAAATGCCACTTAGCAATAAATCACCCGTTGTTGGCTTCAAAGCATTTAAGGAACCTAGACAAGTCAAATTATCCTCTTTGTAATTTAATGAAAAGGTACAACAGAATAACGCATGATGAACTCACCCGACTTACCAGGTGGGAGGAGCGAAATCTAAATTTCTTTTGCTATAGTACAGTGTAGTATAGTGTTTCTTTTGCTGTACTACAATTTAAAAAGCAAAAAATGCAGTCCCTCTCTCTCTGTCTATCTCCCTCTCTCTCTCTCCATTATGTATCAGTTTCCGTGAAAGACCTAAATACCACTTACCTCAAATTAAGCCTATGTATTACTTCAAGTAATACGTTTTGACATAGGATGGTTGACTGAGATGCTTTGGCTTCAGCTCACCGTCTCTTCATTCAAACTGCACTTTTAGCCAGAGATGCAATAATATATCCCCACTACTCAATACTACCTCTGAATGTTACAATTAATTTACAGTCTAGTACTTATTACATGCTGCTATACACAAGCAATGCAAGAAAAAAAAAACCTAATGGGTAGGTGATGCTAATCATCTGTGGTTCTTTTTGTACACTTCATGACAGTTAAAGAAGCAGTCTCCTTACTGTGTTTCAGCATGGCTATGTAATTTTCTATTTTTTTTATTAAAATTTTACAAATACTTGTTTCAGCTTCTCTGCTAGATTTCTACATTAACTTGAATATTTTTTTAACCAAGTCGCTCCTAGGTTCTTAAGGATCATTTTCCTCAGTCACACTACACACCACACAAAATTTGACTGTAATATTTAAATCGTACCCTCCAAGTTTGTACCTCAAATGAATTGTTTAAGGAAATGGACTAATTGACTTGCAAAGACCTACCTCCAGACTTCAAAAGGAATGAACTTGTGACTTGCAGCATTCGTGTTTGTCAGTGTTTGAAGTAGTTCAAACTGCAGCTACCCCGAGTCCAAACTATTTTTGTAAAAGACGTTTGATAGAAAGGAACACATTTTTACATGCTTTTTGCAAAGAAAGAACGAAAACAAAGCCAACCTTCAAAGAAACTTGAAGCTTTGTAGGTGCGATGCCACAAGCCCAGCTTTTGCAGGATGCAATCAAAAATATGTGTTTTTTAAGATTAGTTGAATATGAGAAAATGCTTGACAGATATTTTCATGTATTTTACACAAATGTGATTTTTGTAATATGTCTCCACCAGATTTATTTTAAACGCTTCTTATGTAGAGTTTTTTATTGCTTTCTCTCCTAGTGAGTGTGCTGACTTTTTAACATGGTATTATCAACTGGGCCAGGAGGTAGTTTCTCATGATGGCTTGTGTCAGTCTGGCTTTTAGTACGGAAGCCAAATGAAACTCAAAACCATCTCTCTTACAGCCACTCCGGGGAGGTCATTTCAGAGGCCACATACCTCTCGGAGACTGGCAGATGGCTCACTGTTGTGAATCACCAAAGGAGCTACGGAGAGAATTAAAACCCAACTTTGCTGTTAACTGAGCATTAAATAAGCAAATAAACAGTGGCTCCTAAAAATAAAAGTCCCATCCCGTATCTTTGGTTGGGCCTTTTGAAACCTCATTGGCCAGCTCATAAAACTGAAGCAAGTTGCTCATGTTGGCCAAACTCGGAGCACCGAGCAATTTCCATCTCTGATGAAGTTACTCTTTTATTTCCTATACGTTGTACAATCAAAACACACGACTACCTCTTAAGCCCCAGTATACCTCATTTTTCATACTGAAAAAAAAAAAAGCTTGTGGCCAATGGAACAGTAAGAACATCATAAAATTTTTATATATATAGTTTATTTTTGTGGGAGATAAATTTTATAGGACTGTTCTTTGCTGTTGTTGGTCTCGGCTAAGTAAGACTGGACATTTAACTTTTCTACCATTTATGCAAGTTAGGTATGTTTGCAGGAGAAAAGTATCAAGACGTTTAACTGCAGTTGACTTTCTCCCTGTTCCTCTGAGCGTCTTCTAACTTGATTCTTTGTTCTTCATGTAGAGTTGCTGTCTATGATTGTACTTTGAATCGCTTGCTTGTTGAAAATATTTCTCTAGTGGATTATCACTGTCTGTTCTACACAATAAACATAACAGCCTCTGTGATCCCCATGTGTTTTGATTCCTACTCTTTGTCATAACTCCATTAAATGAGTAATAAAGTTTGGTCAAAACAGGTCATGGAGAGAGACATTCACAAGTCATTTTGTCGCACCCCCTGCGTATTATGGGCCCACACCTCTCGGTACACTGACCTAACGTTTTATTTATTTTTTATTAACAAAATTTTTTTTACATTTATTTATCTTTGAGAGATAGAGAGAGGCAGAGCACAAGTGGGGGTGGGGGCAGAGAGAGAATGAGACACAGAATTCGAAGCAGGCTCCAGGCTCTGGGCTGTCAGCACAGAGCCTGACGCAGGGCTCGAACCCATGAAGTGTGAGATCATGACCTGCGCCAAAGTCTGATGCTCAACCGACTGAGCCACCCAGGTGCTCCTGACCTAACGTTTTAAAGTACTGTGCTGCTTAAATCAACTACCCTAGATTCTCCTTTCACGGTCTGGCATTTAATCCTACAGAGTGACCTTAGAATAAATGTAAAGGAAGATGAGGCTGCAGTTTCAAACCGAAGAATCTCTCCTGAAGGCTGGCATCTATGATGTTGGTAAGGGAGGTGAGTGGTAATGTCCTAGGTATCTTTCAAGTAATGGTTGCAGAGTGTGCCAAAAGTTGAGTGAAGAGAGTTAAGAAATGAAAAGACACCGACTTTCTTTAGATAGGAGTCTCTTGCTGTATAAGACCCAGAAGCAGGGTCAGAAGTATTCCACCAAATTCGAGATCACCTTTACATCTCAATTGCTGATTATGAATATATCCAAGAGCTTTCCAAGGTTAAAATCTTCTGGTTTATGCTGCCACCACTGTCACTAAAACTCTTTCTTTAGCTTCTCTGGAAGGACTTACCCATATTAAAACATCTCCTGTCGGGGAATTTATTGTCAAATTTATGACTTGACACCTTCATTCATTTGTTTTCACGGCCAATGTTCTGTGAGTGCCTACTTCGTGCTAAGCCCCAGACCAGGAGGCCTTCAAAAGATCATCTTCCTTAGAGAAAATTATGCAGATACAGAACCAAATATATGACTTAGGCAACAAATTACAAGGATTCAGAGGAAGCAAAGCCATTTCCCACTGGAGGGGATCATTAGTTCAGCCTATTAATAAGCCAAATGTATTTAATATAACCCATATTTAGTCTCTTAATTTTTATTAACATAGAAAAGCACATAAGAAGAAATTACTTCTGGAAAATAAAAACAAACAAACCAACAGAGAATCTTTGGCTTGAAAAAGAAAGAATAAGGAGAGACATGTTATGTCCAGAATAGAATAAGTAGATGAATAGGATAAAATGTTTACCATATTGTGGAGTCGATAATCCCTAAATGATCTCTGAATTAGGTTTTCCTTTTCGTTTTAGAAAAATTAAACTATTGCTTCCACACAATGAGTATTACACTCATGAAAGTTATTATGTGAAGAAACATTTTAAGTTTAAACCTAAGTTCAAGAAGGGTGTCCAAAAAAAATCAGCCAATGCATTCAAATAACGGTGGAGTCCCTAGTGGGTGCTGGGTAACTGGGGTAATAGAGGTAAAGGAGACTTCATCCCTGCCCATAAGAGCCAAAACTTTCCGTGAGAGACCTGGACCCAACGGGGAGCTATGTAAATAGAATGTTACCGAGTTATCCTGAAGGTGGTTGGAAGCATCGTGAATTCCCTGCTAATACCAGAGATGAATTGCTGGTCATCTCACAAGAAGGCTGTTGCATCATCAACAGAGAGGATCCTATGCTATACTGGCAGTGAGTCTCAGCCCATGTAGCATTTCATCTGTGTGTGGGGAGGGGAGGTGTTTTCAGCAGGGTTAGGGGTACTCAACTGTTGGATGAATTCAGGAATGATAAGTGGTTTAGAAGTATGGGAAGTAATAAAAACAACTAAAGGGACGCCTGGGTGGCTCAGTCAGTTAAGTGTCTGACTCTTGATTTTGGCTCAGGTCATGATCTCACGGTTTGTGAGTTCAAGCCCCAAGTCAGGCTCTGTACTCAGTGCAGAGCCTGCCATGGATTCTCTCTAACCCTCTCTTTGCCCCTCCCCCACTTTCTTTCTATCTCTCTCTCTAAAAAAAATAAAAATAAACTTTAAAAACAACTAAAGAATGAATGACATTGCAGTCAGTATGACAGGACACAAACACATACTACAGATTAATGGATGAAATTTCAGAAAAGTGAAACAATAAGAAGCTCAAGAGTAGAGAGGAGATCAAAATGGATGTGCTTCTTACCAAGCTTTATTTATGTAAGATGACTTTTTATTGAACAAGACTAATTCTTAGAGTTAGGTAGGGTCATCCCTGAACAATTACTCCTCAGATCTAGGAAATCTGGCCTACAGGGCGAAGAGAAGCTGAAAAGAATCAAAGTCACTTGTGAAATATGGAATGCGGATGTGTAACGTTTTGAGAGTCAAAAGGCAGCAACAGAGGTCTACACCCGCAGACTGAGTTTAGCCATCTGTGAAACTCGGCAGTCTGCGCTCTGCCTGAAGTAGGAGGGAAATGGCTGTGGATGTGATCATCGGCCCTGGCTCTCTGCTCCTCTGTTCTCAAACTTTTCATTCAGGACTCCACCCGAGCTAGGCCCGTCATGCCTCTGCCCTACTCTCACACCACGGCCCTGGGTACAGCCAATGGGAAAACACTTCAGGTCAGTGACCCATAGCCCCACTGTGTGTGTATCCAGTCTACAATAGTTGGGTTCTTATATTCTGCCTCTGAGCCGGATTCATAGCCTTAATAACTCACCTCCACCCCATTCATCCAGGGCTTGGCCCTTGCCTTCCTCCCATCAGCCCTCCTAAGGCCCTAACCCTTTCCCTGTACATCAGTCAACACTGGGACTGACCCCTTATGACCTGTTCATCCCATGCCCTCCCCCCCTCTCACCTGATTACCTACTTTCTTACTTTTGGATTTCACCTGTTTCGTGGCTGCCCTGATCCTAGGTTAAGCATACATTTTCAGAAATGTTGGATAACATTTGAAAATGCTCCATGGCCAGAGCCTAGATGGCAAGGTGCCTGCTTTGGAAGAAACTTGCTGGGGGCGGGGGGGAGGGGGTTGCGGAGGAGTGGTGGATGCAGGTCTAGCCCTGTCTTCTGCTGCCCTAGAGACACAGCAGGATAGGGGCGCCTGGGTGGCTCAGTCAGTTGAGGGTCCAACTTCAGCTCAGGTCATGATCTCATGGTTCGTGGGTTCGAGACCCACATCAGGCTCTGTGCTGACAGCTCAGAGCCTGGAGCCTGCTTCAGATTCTGTCTCCCTCTCTCTCTGACTCTCCCCTGCTCACACTGCCTCTCTCTCTCTCAGAAATAAATAAAACATTAAAAAAAATTTAATAAAATTAAAAAAATAAAATAAACAGAGACACAGCAGGAAAGAGGAGCCCTGGAAGGCACAGCCACAACTTTTCCCCGAGAAGCTTCAGTGTCCTCTCAAGCCATGTTTCCAGTTGGTTCTTGCTTCTGCTGGGCAGGTTAGCCACGTCTTAGCGGAACTTAAGGAAGAGGAGTTGCCATTTGAGCTGTGACACTCCAAGATAGGCAGTTAATTTCAATTAATACTGAGACTCAGGTCATTCAGTCGCCTTCTAAAAGTGTCTGATGACTGATGTCCAGGGACACTGGACAAGGTATCCCGCTGCACTGTAGATGAAAAAGGTGTGAGCTCTGGAACCAGGCTGCCTAGGTTTGAATCCTGGCTCTGCCAATAACTAGCTGGGGGACCTTGCACAAACCACATAACCATGCTGGGATCAGTTTTTTCACTTTTTAAAGGTTTCAGTTTGATTATTTATTTTGAGAAAGGGGGTGGTGGGCAGAGAGAGAGAAAATCCCTGACAGCAGAGCCTGATGTGGGGCTCAGTCCCACAGTCCATGACCTGAACCGAAATCAAGAGTCATACACTTAGCCAATTGAGCCACCCAGGCCACCCAGGTTTTTTTTTTCATTTTTAAGCAGAAATAATAACCTCTATCTAAATGAGTTAGGAGAATTAAATAAGTTGATATATGTGAAATGATTAAAAAGAATGTGGCATATGGGAGATGCTCTATGGCATTGGCTACCATTTTGGCAGGGCAGGCTTAAAGCTACCATTTTTTCTCCTTACTTGATTTTTGGCACACAAGGATACCCTACAGATCATGGGCAGGAACATATCAGGGTTTTCAAACTCCATTTTGGTTGTACATTCCATGCACAGAAATCATTAATATATATGCAGACGCCTTTTTCCCATTGTGGTTTGCACTCTGTTTGATCTCAGTGGATTTGCTTACCAAAGAGACCCCCACCCCTGCCAAATCAGCAAAATGCAAGTTGCCTCCACTACAGTGACAGTATTAGGGGACCCTGATGCCTCACAGCTTCCATCGTCTAAGGGAATGGTCACTTTCTGCCATTCCAGTCCAGCCACCTTCCCTGGTTGCTCCAGGCTCTTGTCTTTGGCCTTGATTGAAAGTATCACAGGGTCGAGGTACTCATCTTCTCAGTGGTCTCCCTCCTCCTGGTACATAGCACCCAGGTCCTGTTATTACTTCAGATTGCAGCTGCTAGCTGAGCCCACCTCAAACAGTGAAACTAAATGTACTCCTGCAGCCAGCCTTTGCACCTCATCTTCCTGCTAGCAGTCTTTAAAGCTGCCTCATTGTCTTCTTCCACCCTGTCCTCTCCCCCTGACTTGTGCAGCCCCTTAGGTCTCCCTAAACTAAATCAAAGAGACTGGCCTCTTTGGCCTGGGAGTAACATTACTTCCTGGGGTACTGATAGAGAGAAGGACAGTAAACAAGAGGGAGAGTGCTCCTGTTGTAGATTTCCTCTGGTGGCCAATGGGAACTGGGATGGGATGAGGGGGCTCATGCCCACGTCCACCTGCACTGCCATCTCCTGGGAGCTCCAGCATTGGAGACAAATGACTATATTAGCCAGGACTCCTTCCCAAGTTCAAAACGGCTTAAGCCAAAAACAAAATAGNGCCCACGTCCACCTGCACTGCCATCTCCTGGGAGCTCCAGCATTGGAGACAAATGACTATATTAGCCAGGACTCCTTCAGCTGGAAGGAATATAAACCAAGTTCAAAACGGCTTAAGCCAAAAACAAAATAATAGCTGATAAAACCGAGAAGTCCAGGATACCAGATCTTTCGCATGACCCGAAGACTGTGGCCAGGAGTCTGAGTTTGCATAGCCCTCAGTTCGGCTTTTCTCTTTCTTTGGTGCCTTCAGTTAGGCTCTCCTCCAGTGCTGGCAAGGTAGCTGCTGCAAGTGGCAGACCCATATCCCCTGGGCCCAGCAACCTCTACAGAAAGACAAGTTGTGTTTTGTTTTGTTTTCCAGTATTTCCAGAAAAAGCTTGGGGCTGAGTACTTTGGGGATGACTTGGATCATAGGCTGATCATTGTCACCAGGGGAAAGAAACTGCCTATTGGCCAGATGTGGGTCACATATCAGCCCCCACAGCCAATCCAGAAGGGGGGACCTCTGTTAGGCAGATGGCAGGTGAAGGGGAGCCCCCCCATGTGAAACATGAAATGGGCTACGCCCCAAAGTAAACTCCAAATGCACTTCCAGAAGGGAAAATGGGAAGGAGCCTGCTATGAAGGTCCACTGCAGCAGGGCGCACTGAATAAGCACAATAGGGAGGTGAGGTCAATGTGAACAAAATCACAAGAGTCTCACACTTTATCATCAACATGAATGGAAGCCCAGTACCCTGAGAGGTGCCGACCTGGCACGGGACTAAACAGGGACAAGAAAGCAACCCTGATTTAAGGCACCGCGATGTTGCTGGTTTTCACCAGGGCACAATTTGGCCCATCTTGACTGAAACAAAGATGACAATTCTACTCATCAAGGATGAGTAAAGACTCATTTTGCACTTAACAAAACACTTTTACAAATTTCAGCTTTATTTTTCATCACGATGCCGGGTGATATAGCAAGTATTATTATTATATTTATTTTACAGGTGGGGTAACTGAGGCTCAGATAGCATAAGTGAGCAGCCGGAGGAGACAGAGCCAGCAAACAGCAGAATCATGATGTAATCTGAGGCCCCCTGACTGTAGTTTCACGCTCTCTCCTCTGAACTAATACATAACCCTGTAATATACTATCACTGCTGAGTATAAACCTTCTCTTGGGGACACGTCCTGAACCTACTTAATTCTAGCTTCCCAGACTCCCATGTGATTTAACAAAGTTGGCTTTGCAGGGGATCACTGTCATTATAGCACGCTCCGTCTCCAAATCTTCACCCCCATCAACCAGGGTTCTTCCATTCCATTGCAGAGCATCTGAACCCGGCTACTTGTCCCCATTTATCAATCCAAAAATACGCTTCAGGAGAATACGAGCTCAAACAGATTTGAGGGATTATCTAAACCGCGGCAAGCAAACTGGCTGTCGGACCCAGAACATTCTTCGGGCCTCCAGAGTTTAAAGTCCCATTCCTTTATCTTTAGTTTAGTCACCAAATCTGTAGGCTCGACCAAGTTCCCTGTGGCCTTGTGCTCTTAAATCAGGCACGTGGCAAGCTGATATATGGCCATTATTTATTACAATGGGATACATTTATCCATAAAACAATTATGTTCAGCCTAATCCCCAGCCAATTTAATACTGTCATGGAAAATAAAACCAACAATTCAACCAGCTAATGAAAATGTGAAGCCTTCACAAATCCACATTTATATTGTACTGCCTGTCCAATGATTACAGAAGTCATCTTTACAAAACCAAGATTTCCCAATACCTCTTGACTGGCTGTTCTCTCTCCATGTCCATCGTCACTACTGCAAGCCAAGCCACCACCAGTCTTGGGTGCTCTGACTGTGTAGGGTCACCCCAGTTAACTCTTTCTCTACCCACAGCAAGTGGGGTCTTTCTGAAAACACAAATCTAATGCTGTCAGATAAAATTAGAAATCTCTTCGAAGTCCGGAATAGGGTAGCCTGGTCTGGCTCCTGCTTCCTTTTCCCACCTGAGCTCTTACCAACCTTCCTCACTCCATGCTGGCACTTTCTCACAGGCTCTAGCACTCTCTGCCTGGAGTGCTTTCCCTTGTCCTGGCCCCTCCCACATCCTCACAAACCTCTTCCTTGTCCTTCCAGTCTCGGCTTAAATGTTTTTCTAGGGCACCTTCTCTGCCTGCCTCACTACCTGTATTCTCACCTCCACACAGTCAGGTCCTCCTGTGTATATTCCCTTGCAACACTCCAGGCTTCTCCCTTCCAGCAATGACTGCATTGATCTTTGTGTATTACACTGGCTGGATGTGAGGATTGCCTTGCCACCTTTGTGTCCCCAGCACCTGGCACAGTAGCTGACCACAGTAGCCCCTCCAAAAGTGCTTGCATGAATAAACTACGCTCGGGCACCACTGGGCTGAGCAGATAGATTCTCCCTGACAGCTCCTCCCATGGCCTTTCCCCCCAGATCTCTCCAGTCCCCTGGCACCGCAATGACCACCACTCAGACCACACTTGTCTTCCCTGACGCAGGGCTCTGCACCCCAAACCTCTCCCTGTTGCCTCGCCATCACTCCATCAACACATCCAATAGAACCTTTCCTCTGCTCCATTTCTGTAGGCTCAACTTTCTGCACACATGCTCATTTTGAAAACCCAACTGATTTTTTTTTTTAAATGAATTAACCACAAATGCTACAAACATCCAGAGCAGTGTCTCAGATATAGTAGGCACCTGAAACGATCAGTGGTTGCTTCAAACTACTGAATGTCGCTTTTACTTTCCTTTGCTAACAGTGCACCAGACCTTCCATTTGGCTTAGGTACAGGTGTATAACACAACTAAACCCGTGAGCACTTTTCTGGGACCAACTAGGAAGGTGAGCCTTTCCCATTCTGGTAGGACTAAAGCCCGTAGGATGCATGCCTAGAACTTCTGAGGGAAGAGTAGTAAGGAGGAAGGCATTGCAATCCATCCATGAAGCCAACATGGAAGAAAATGGAAACAAGATCTGGAGACAGAACAAGTGTTGAAGACATCACTTGACCCATCACTTGATTCTATTGTGCCTGATAGTTTCTTCTTTTGTTAAAGTGTGTCAGAGTTGGGCTTTTCTTACTTGCACCCAGAAAAATCCTGACTAGGCCATAAATTAAAGAATGAATAGATGAATGAACACAGTGAAAGGCAGCAGAACTGACCTCTGAAGGCCTTCATTCCAGTCTTGGTTCTACAAGGTCCCAGAGAGAGACCTTGAGTGAAACTCTGAGTTTCAGTTTCCTAATCCACAGACTGAGTAGAGTGGTTGGATCAATCTTTAATATTCCTTCTAGGCTTAAAATTCTAGGGTTCTGTGATACTAAGATGTCCACAAACCTAACACAAAGGAAGTAGTTCCAAGTGGATAGAATGTGGAATAAGAAACTATATGA